>NC_138775.1:195793465-196100965 GCF_965119305.1 Pelophylax lessonae
TAAAAATCGCACGACCGCGCAATTGTCCATTAAAGTCACGCAGTGCCGAATCGCAAAATAGTCCCTGGTCTTTGAGCAGCCAAATCCTCCGGGCTTAAGTGGTTAATTTAATAAAAAAAAAATGTATATTTTTATTAAAATACCAAAGAAAGAACAAAAATGACAATTAATTGAATTAACCACTTACCGCAAAGGGACGTAGATCTACGTTGGCAAACTTTGCGGTAGTGTACCGGCATGATGCCTCTAGCTAGAGGCACCATCCCGGTACCGTGGTTTAGAGCCAATGGTTGGCTTTCCGTCGGTAACGACCGATGCGGCTCGGGAGCCGCTCGATCGTTACTTGGGTGAGCGGGAGGGGACGTCCACCCCCTCCTGCCGCCTTCCGTGACTTTGTTTGGGGCTCCCGTCCCACCGGGAGCCCCGAGCACCCAGCTGGCACGTCCGCCGGCTGGATGGAGTCCCGATCAAAGCCGAAAACGGCTTTGATCGGGTCTCCGATGACGTAACCCGGAGACGGCGTCCATGACGTCACTTCCAGGTTAGTGTGCTGCAAAAGGCGGCAAATTTAAAAAACGGCTGTACGCAGTTTTCGGCGTTTTGCATACAGGGAAGTATAGAGGAGGGGCCTAGGGTCTTTTAGACCCTCGATCCCTCCATAAAGAGTACCTGTCACTACATATTGGTGTCACAAGGGATGTTTACATTGCTTGTGACAACAATAAAAGTGATCACCTGGGGGCGTGGCTTGGCACGGCAGGTGAGGATGGCTGACGGCTAGGAGAGGCAACTTTACCCGCACCCACGCTGCCTCAGCGTTGTTTGCCTGGAATTTGACCCAGAATTTTCATGTGTATTTGATGCCTGCCTGATGGTGTTCGCTATCCGTCTGCCACTCAATATTTGATGAAGGAGGGGTGCCCGGCAGTAGCAGAGTGTAGCGGAGTATAGCAGTGGGGCAGTGACCGGAGGGCTGTGAGTCTGTGAGCCGGAGTCAGTAAGCCGGTGGGTCACTGTTCTCCAAAGCAGCTGTCAGGTTGCAGGAGCGCCTGACTCTGAGCACAGATAATACAGACAATACCAGAAACCAGAGATATCCGAAAGAAGCAGCAGGGCTGTCGGAGCCAAGACCGCAGCATACCAGAGCAGCATACCAGAGATACCAGTAATACCAGAGATACCAGTAATACCAGAAATACCAGTAATACCAGAGATACCAGTAATACCAGAGATACCAGTAATACCAGAGATACCGGAGGAGCGGGCTGTTGGTAAGCTGTAGGCTGTTTGTCTGCAAGCTAAGATTATACCAGAGGGGGGGCCCGTGGTGACATGGGAAGGCTAACTCGGCAGATACGTCAGAGTCCAAGCACCAGTGCAAGTACAAGGTCACGCCGGACAATCCCTGCTCCTGGAGCTGCTCTTCCAGATATTTTCAAGGCATTTCCAAGAGTCCAGCTGAGAGAGCGGGAGGCTAGGATGGCTGTATTAAAGTCACAAAGTGTACAAAGTGCTCAAAGCCTGCATAAGGCACAAGCTGCATTACTTACACAAAAGGTTCAGGCTGGTGTTCAGGCTGGTGCAGGTACAAGTACAAGTGCTTCAGGGAAGGCAGGAAAGGATATTTTGGCTGTCCAGGTTTAAGTTGCTATGGCTGTGGCTAATGCACAGAGTGCTCAAGTTGGACATTTACAATCTACAAATCTTATACAATCCATACAACCTACACAGACAGCCCTGAATGTGAATGTTACAGGTGCTCGAGCCTTACAAGCTTCTCAGAGCGCTTTATATTCTCAGCAAGTGCAGCAAGTTACATTAGATGCACCCAATATGCAGAATGTACAAGTCGCACAAGCTGCCCAGATCGCACAAACTGCACAAATTGCACAGATCGCCCAACCCTTACTAGTAGATACACAAGGGATGCGGAATGCTCAGACCACTCTGAATGCACAGACCACTCTGAATGCACAAGCCTCGGGGCCCTCTCAAATTAGAGTGAGTGCCCAGGATCAAATCGACCAAACGGATCAAAGTCATGTCGTTGTGCAGGATGTTGGCGGTGGTGACAGGAGGCTGGGCCATGAGTTGTCAGACCGTTTACTAACTTACGGATATGACAAAGATTGCGGAGGACATTAAAAAGGCTTTTTCTGTTGAATTAGTCACCACTATATCTGAGTTAAAAGCCGAGTTAAAAACGGACATAACAGCTTTGTCAGACAAAATTATGGGAGTGGAAAGAGAGAATGATAGGCGGGATGAGGCTATTAGCCGGTTGGAGAATGTTACCAGCGCACATGTCACACATTTGATTGAGTTAAGCAGACTCACAGAGGATCTGGATAACAGAGGCCGGAGGCGTAATATCAGAGTGAGGGGAGTGCCAGAGGCGGTTGAGTGAGAGCAGATAGTGCCAACGTTACAAATGATTTTTAATAGGTTGCTGAACCAGCAAATAGACTCAACCATTGAATTTGAAAGAGCTCATAGGGCACAGAGGGCTCGCCCTCAAGATCAGTCCTCTTTGAGGGACATAATCTGTTGCATAATGGACTTTAGACTCAAGGAGGACATTATGATTAAAGCAAGAATGAAGGACCCAATAATGTTTAATGGCCAAAGGATTAGTCTCTTTCAGGATTTATCCCCAACCACTCTAAATAATCGCCGTGCTTTGCGGCCATTGTTGGAAATATTGAGGGAAAGAAAACTGATATATAAATGGAAATTTCCATTTGCCCTGCAAGTGACTTTCCAGGGCAGACATAATTTTTTACGCACCCCAGATGATTTACAATCATTTTGCAGCAGTTTACAGATTCAATTAATAGATTTGCCTGATTGGTACAAAGAATTCCGAGTTCAAACATTAGGGGATGGTACTACATCCAGATCAAGGGTGTCGGGTACATCAAACACGTTGGGTGTATCAAATACACGGAACCCGAACCCGATTGATTGATGCAAGCTAGCCAGTCTATGCAAGTTAAACAGGGCAAAACCCAATCAAAGGAGGAGAAAAAGGCGAAGAACGCATAGTGAGGAGTAAATCGCACTTACGTGCTCTGGAGATACATTTAAAGCGGAAAAGGAAGAAAGAAAGGATTTTTTTTTTTTTTTTGATGGTGGTTATTAGGGTTTGGAAGCAAAAGGATTATTTTTGGAATCCACCCCTGATCCCTCCTCTGAATATTATCCCTTGTCCACAGGATATACTGAAGAACGGAGTTGGATGAAGGGGGGAGAAGGGAAAAGAAAAGAAGAAGAGAGAGAATGGAAAGACTAAGGGAAGGGAAGGGAAAGGGGTTTTTTTTTTATTTATTTTTTTTTGTGTGAAGCTGTACATATGGGGCCTCTCGTGGAGGAGGGCCTTCGATTGTTGAGTAGTAGAAGGGTGGTAGGGGGAGGGGTTTGTCCTTTTTTTTTTTTTATATACTGTCGTGCTACTCGAGTATAGGATATGAGGTCAGGCGGGTATATATATAAATAAATATAAAGATAAATATATAGATATGCTTAAGTTGGGTTCTAGTATTATGATAGGTTTGCTTTTTTGCTGAGGTGGGTAGGGAGCTGAGGGGCCTCTCCAATCCTGTACTTGCCGTAGCCTCCCATCGCCCCTGGTAGGGGGTACTGTGGGTTTGTTTTCTTCGGTAAATGGAGCTGGGGGGTTTATGTTTTTCTTACCCTCCTGTACCTTTTTTTTTCCTGTTAAGGGGGTTTTTGGGGCTCCATTTGCAGACCACAGTCCCAATTTTTTCTTGCCCTTATCTTGGGTCTGAGTGAGCCGGGGGTTATTAGTTATTCTTGTGTCCTCTAAGTGAGGAGGGCATATAAAACTTTTTTAGTTTTTTTTCTTTTTTTTCCCTAGGTCAGGTGTAATTGTTATACGATATAATGGTGTATTCCCACCTGGGCAAATGTCCGACAGTAATCTCACATAATGTAAGGGGTTTGAATATTCCTCAAAAACTGACACAATTAATGCGTTCCCTGGGAAAGATGAAACCGAAGTTTGTCTTTCTCCAGGAAACGCATTTTAAATCATCAAAGATACCCAAAATGACAGATAAAATTTTTCATGCAGCTTTCCATTCCACTAATCCTATTGCAAAGACCAAGGGGGTTTCTATTTTAATAAGCAAGCATTCAGGATTTGTGATTGATCAACAGTTAGCTGACCCTGAGGGCAGATATTTGTTTATTAAGGGCAAAATTGGGCCCATGATAATAACTTTGGCTAATGTTTATTTTCCCAATAAGGCCCATGTCTCGTTTTGTCATCAGATGATAGATGAACTTACTTGGTTTGCAGCTGGGTGTGTTGTCCTAGGGGGGGATTTTAATGCGCCGTTAGATCCTCTAGTGGACACGTCTAACGGAAAGTTGGCGGTCTCGTATACTAAAGAAGCTTAAGTCAATGTTGGCATCTTTGACTCTGGTTGATTCTTGGCGTATTATTAATCCACAAGGTAGGGACTATACCTATTTCTCAACAGTTCATAATAAATATTCACGTATCGACTGTATATTTATTTCTCAGAGAGATTTGGCGATCCTGGAGGACGCGCATATAGGTATTCAATCAGTTTCCGATCATGCGCCTTTGTCTGTAACACTTCAAATAGGGGCCAAGACATCTAAGCCTTGTTCCTGGCGCCTTAACTCAACATTATTGGCAGATGTCAGTAACACAGCTTACATTTCAAAGGTGATTGAGAACTACTTTCGGGAGAATGACACTGAGGAGGTATCTCCCTTCTCGGTGTGGGAAGCCCACAAGTGTGTAGTAAGGGGAGAATTGATCAGTGTCGCGTCGAGAAAGAAGAAGGAAAGGGATAGAGAGATTACAAGTTTGGTGGAAAAAATTCATAAATTGGAACAACAACATAAAAGGTCCGTGGCGGTGCAATCAGCCACAGACCTTTTAAATGCAAGAAAGGAATTGCAGGCTAAATTGGATTTGAATATTAAACTGGTTTTGTTATCTAAACAGAGTTTTTTCTATGAGCATGGGAATAAAAATAATAAGTACCTAGCAAGAGTATTAAAAGATGCGAGATTAACCATTCAGATTAATCGAATTAAAACAGCTGAGGAAAAGATGGTGGTTAGGACTGAGCAGATAGCTTCTGAGTTCCACCGCTTCTATTCTAAGTTGTATAATATCCCTCCATCACATAAACCACCTTATTTAGAGGGTGATAGGATAGAGATAATGCAGCAATATTTGGAAAGCAGTGGAATGCCTAAATTGTCTGCTCAGTAAATCTCCGCATTGGATCAACCAATTGATATTGGGGAACTTAAAACTGCAAATTGAGTCTCTTAAACCTGGAAAGAGTCCAGGCCCGGACGGCTTTTCAGGAATTTATTATAAAACATTTGCTCCACTTTTGGTAACACATTTGTTAAAAGCATTGAATTCCCTACAAAATTCTCAAAAAGCACCACCTTTATTTAACCTGGCTTACATCACTGTACTTCACAAACCCGGAAAGGACGCTGTTGAGTGTTCAAATTATAGGCCAATATCATTAATGAATTCTGATATTAAGTTATTAGCGAAAATTTTGGCCATGAGATTGGGGCATTATTTGCCCAAACTTATTGGTCCGGAACAGGTTGGGTTTACACTGGGAGGGGAAACAAGGGATAATATTATAAAAGCAATGAATTTTATTCATGAGCTTAAAAGAGGTTGTGAAGAAGGTCTTCTCCTATCAACTGATGCGGAGAAGGCCTTCGACAGGATATCATGGGATTTTATGTTCTCGATTTGTAGACATATTGGACTTCAATCCAACATATTGGCATTGATTGAGGCGCTTTACCAATCCCCAACTGCGAGACTGAAAGTTAAATGGTATATTGTCGGATCCTGTTAAAACTAATAATGGCACTAGGCAGGGGTGTCCGCTTTCACCTATTTTATTTATCCTTACCTTGGAGCCTTTTCTGCGAACGATTAATAAGAACCCCTCTATCAATGGCATCAATATAAAAGTTATAAGCTTGCGGCATATGCGGACGACCTCCTTTTTGCTTTGACACAGCCCCTGGTTACAATACCGAATTTAATTTGGTTAATTTAAGAGTTTGAGACATTTAGCTATCTGTCTAACTTTAAAATTAATATTCATAAGTCGGAGGCGCTTAATATCTCTTTAAACAAAACATCACTGCAGCAGACTCAAATAAATTGTCCTTTTAAGTGGGTGGCATCCCATTTAAAATATTTAGGAATTATACTACCGGGGGATATGGCAGGTATTTATACGCAAAATTTTCTTCCGCTATTAAAAAAATTGAAGGGGGATCTTAACCACTTAACCACGTGGTTTGGGCGCGCAGCGGCCGTAAAGATGACGGTCCTCCCAAAGGTACTGTATCTCCTAAGGAGTCTGCCTATTAGATTACCTAGGGGCTTTTTCCTATCCTTGAATTCCATTATAGGGAAATTTATATGGGCGGATAAAAAGCCGAGAATAAGCCTTCAGATATTATCCAGACCTAAAGAGGGCGGAGGTATAAATTTACCAAATTTTCTGCATTATCATTATGCTACACATTTAGCAAGGGTCGTGGATTGGAATTGTCACTCTAAATGTAAAGACTGGGTCAATATGGAAAGCTTGCAATCTACATTACCATTAAGATTTTTACCATGGATCCCATATAAATCACTTCCAATGGAAGTTAGAATACATCCAACCATCGGACCCACATTAGAGATATTTCATAAAGTGGTTAAGCATAGGGATTTGGTTTCCGTCCCGGGCCCATTGACCCCCTTGGAAGGCAAGATGGACTGGGCACAAAATAAGAAGGTGATAGAACCGGGAGGTGGAGAATCGACAGTGCCCTTGACGATATTTCACTGTATGGAGGCAGGAAGACTTAGGCCTTACACCCAGCTGCGAACGCAGGTAGTTGGAAACCAGTTTACATACTGGCAATATCTTAGACTTCATAGCTATGTTGGGAGCCCGAGCAATCGGTCAAATTTTTCAAGACAATTGACACAATTTGAGGTCATGTGTTTTGAGGGTAAGCCGGTCGAGAAATTAACATCAAAAATGTACGATCGGATACAAACACAGGCCTCGAATCTAGGCTATAAATATAAGGCGGAGTGGGAATTAGCATTACAAACCACATTCTCTGATACTCAGTGGTCTAATGCTTGTACCATGGCGCACCAATGCTCGATAAGTTCAAATATACAAGAGACGGCATATAACATTTTGACAATGTGGTATTATACACCTGTTAAGCTACATGAGTGGTTTCCCGAAATATCAGATTTGTGTTGGAGATGTGGCGAGGATCGGGGCACAATGGTACATATATGGTGGAGCTGTATTAACATACAAAAATTTTGGAAAGAAGTGTCGAGGCAGATCCAATTAATAATTAATATTCCGGTCGACTTTACCCCTGAATGTTGCCTTTTGAATATAACAGGTTGGTCACCTAGTGAGAATAAAAAGTCGTTGGTAAGGCATATGTTGAATGCTGCGAAATCTATTATTCCTAAATACTGGAAGTCGACTAGAATACCTACGTTGAAGGAATGGGTGGGAGCTGTGAATTCAATTTATGACTTAGAGGAATTAGTTGCGGCAGCTAGGGAGAATACAAGAGGGTTTAAAAAGCTATGGGAACCATGGATCCACTTTAGGTCGTCAGATGCATATAAGAGCTTACAAGGGGATGGAATAGACCTGACATTTTAGGGGTGTTTTTTTTTTTTTTTTTGTATATGAATTATATGAGTATTGTGAGTTTTGTTTGGGGTTTTTTTTTTTTTTTTTTGTATTTTTCTCTTCTTCATGTATGTATTGATTATTAATCAATCAATAAAAAATTTAAGTGTGAAAAAAAAAATAAAAGTGATCAGATTTTTTTTTTTAAAACTGTAATAAAGTTAAAAAAATAAATAAATAAATGGGAAAAAAAAATTTAGCCGCCCCCCCGTCACCGTTAGCTCGCGCACAAAAAAAAACGTATACGGAAGTCAAGCCGCGAATGAAATCTGTGAGTCTGTGAGCCGGAGTCAGTAAGCCGGTGGGTCACTGTTCTCCAAAGCAGCTGTCAGGTTGCAGGAGCGCCTGACTCTGAGCACAGATAATACAGACAATACCAGAAACCAGAGATATCCGAAAGAAGCAGCAGGGCTGTCGGAGCCAAGACCGCAGCATACCAGAGCAGCATACCAGAGATACCAGTAATACCAGAGATACCAGTAATACCAGAAATACCAGTAATACCAGAGATACCAGTAATACCAGAGATACCAGGAATACCAGAGATACCGGAGGAGTGGGCTGTTGGTAAGCTGTAGGCTGTTTGTCTGCAAGCTAAGATTATACCAGAGGGGGGGCCCGTGGTGACATGGGAAGGCTAACTCGGCAGATACGTCAGAGTCCAAGCACCAGTGCAAGTACAAGGTCACGCCGGACAATCCCTGCTCCTGGAGCTGCTCTTCCAGATATTTTCAAGGCATTTCCAAGAGTCCAGCTGAGAGAGCGGGAGGCTAGGATGGCAGAGCGGCGTGTTGAGCAGGGGCTTGAAGATGGACGCACTGTAGCTCCACAGATAGCATCGAGTGCACAGTCTGGGACAGAGCCTGGGACGGAGGTATGTGCTATTAAGGCAGTGCAGGCTGTATTAAAGTCACAAAGTGTACAAAGTGCTCAAAGCCTGCATAAGGCACAAGCTGCATTACTTACACAAAAGGTTCAGGCTGGTGTTCAGGCTGGTGCAGGTACAAGTACAAGTGCTTCAGGGGAGGCAGGAAAGGATATTTTGGCTGTCCAGGCTCAAGTTGCTATGGCTGTGGCTAATGCACAGAGTGCTCAAGTTGGACATTTACAATCTACAAATCTTATACAATCCATACAACCTACACAGACAGCCCTGAATGTGAATGTTACAGGTGCTCGAGCCTTACAAGCTTCTCAGAGCGCTTTATATTCTCAGCAAGTGCAGCAAGTTACATTAGATGCACCCAATATGCAGAATGTACAAGTCGCACAAGCTGCCCAGATCGCACAAACTGCACAAATTGCACAGATCGCCCAACCCTTACTAGTAGATACACAAGGGATGCGGAATGCTCAGACCACTCTGAATGCACAGACCACTCTGAATGCACAAGCCTCGGGGCCCTCTCAAATTAGAGTGAGTGCCCAGGATCAAATCGACCAAACGGATCAAAGTCATGTCGTTGTGCAGGATGTTGGTGGTGGTGACAGGAGGCTGGGCCATGAGTTGTCAGACCGTTTACTAACTTACGGATATGACAAAGATTGCGGAGGACATTAAAAAGGCTTTTTCTGTTGAATTAGTCACCACTATATCTGAGTTAAAAGCCGAGTTAAAAACGGACATAACAGCTTTGTCAGACAAAATTATGGGAGTGGAAAGAGAGAATGATAGGCGGGATGAGGCTATTAGCCGGTTGGAGAATGTTACCAGCGCACATGTCACACATTTGATTGAGTTAAGCAGACTCACAGAGGATCTGGATAACAGAGGCCGGAGGCGTAATATCAGAGTGAGGGGAGTGCCAGAGGCGGTTGAGTGAGAGCAGATAGTGCCAACGTTACAAATGATTTTTAATAGGTTGCTGAACCAGCAAATAGACTCAACCATTGAATTTGAAAGAGCTCATAGGGCACAGAGGGCTCGCCCTCAAGATCAGTCCTCTTTGAGGGACATAATCTGTTGCATAATGGACTTTAGACTCAAGGAGGACATTATGATTAAAGCAAGAATGAAGGACCCAATAATGTTTAATGGCCAAAGGATTAGTCTCTTTCAGGATTTATCCCCAACCACTCTAAATAATCGCCGTGCTTTGCAGCCATTGTTGGAAATATTGAGGGAAAGAAAACTGATATATAAATGGAAATTTCCATTTGCCCTGCAAGTGACTTTCCAGGGCAGACATAATTTTTTACGCACCCCAGATGATTTACAATCATTTTGCAGCAGTTTACAGATTCAATTAATAGATTTGCCTGATTGGTACAAAGAATTCCGAGTTCAAACATCAGGGGATGGTACTACATCCAGATCAAGGGTGTCGGGTACATCAAACACGTTGGGTGTATCAAATACACGGAACCCGAACCCGAACCCGAATGGATTGATGCAAGCTAGCCAGTCTATGCAAGTTAAACAGGGCAAAACCCAATCAAAGGAGGAGAAAAAGGCGAAGAACGCATAGTGAGGAGTAAATCGCACTTACGTGCTCTGGAGATACATTTAAAGCGGAAAAGGAAGAAAGAAAGGATTTTTTTTTTTTTTTTTGATGGTGGTTATTAGGGTTTGGAAGCAAAAGGATTATTTTTGGAATCCACCCCTGATCCCTCCTCTGAATATTATCCCTTGTCCACAGGATATACTGAAGAACGGAGTTGGATGAAGGGGGGAGAAGGGAAAAGAAAAGAAGAAGAGAGAGAATGGAAAGACTAAGGGAAGGGAAGGGAAAGGGGTTTTTTTTTTATTTATTTTTTTTTGTGTGAAGCTGTACATATGGGGCCTCTCGTGGAGGAGGGCCTTCGATTGTTGAGTAGTAGAAGGGTGGTAGGGGGAGGGGTTTGTCCTTTTTTTTTTTTATATATACTGTCGTGCTACTCGAGTATAGGATATGAGGTCAGGCGGGTATATATATAAATAAATATAAAGATAAATATATAGATATGCTTAAGTTGGGTTCTAGTATTATGATAGGTTTGCTTTTTTGCTGAGGTGGGTAGGGAGCTGAGGGGCCTCTCCAATCCTGTACTTGCCGTAGCCTCCCATCGCCCCTGGTAGGGGGTACTGTGGGTTTGTTTTCTTCGGTAAATGGAGCTGGGGGGTTTATGTTTTTCTTACCCTCCTGTACCTTTTTTTTTCCTGTTAAGGGGGTTTTTGGGGCTCCATTTGCAGACCACAGTCCCAATTTTTTCTTGCCCTTATCTCGGGTCTGAGTGAGCCGGGGGTTATTAGTTATTCTTGTGTCCTCTAAGTGAGGAGGGCATATAAAACTTTTTTAGTTTTTTTTCTTTTTTTTCCCTAGGTCAGGTGTAATTGTTATACGATATAATGGTGTATTCCCACCTGGGCAAATGTCCGACAGTAATCTCACATAATGTAAGGGGTTTGAATATTCCTCAAAAACTGACACAATTAATGCGTTCCCTGGGAAAGACGAAACCGAAGTTTGTCTTTCTCCAGGAAACGCATTTTAAATCATCAAAGATACCCAAAATGACAGATAAAATTTTTCATGCAGCTTTCCATTCCACTAATCCTATTGCAAAGACCAAGGGGGTTTCTATTTTAATAAGCAAGCATTCAGGATTTGTGATTGATCAACAGTTAGCTGACCCTGAGGGCAGATATTTGTTTATTAAGGGCAAAATTGGGCCCATGATAATAACTTTGGCTAATGTTTATTTTCCCAATAAGGCCCATGTCTCGTTTTGTCATCAGATGATAGATGAACTTACTTGGTTTGCAGCTGGGTGTGTTGTCCTAGGGGGGGATTTTAATGCGCCGTTAGATCCTCTAGTGGACACGTCTAACGGAAAGTTGGCGGTCTCGTATACTAAAGAAGCTTAAGTCAATGTTGGCATCTTTGACTCTGGTTGATTCTTGGCGTATTATTAATCCACAAGGTAGGGACTATACCTATTTCTCAACAGTTCATAATAAATATTCACGTATCGACTGTATATTTATTTCTCAGAGAGATTTGGCGATCCTGGAGGACGCGCATATAGGTATTCAATCAGTTTCCGATCATGCGCCTTTGTCTGTAACACTTCAAATAGGGGCCAAGACATCTAAGCCTTGTTCCTGGCGCCTTAACTCAACATTATTGGCAGATGTCAGTAACACAGCTTACATTTCAAAGGTGATTGAGAACTACTTTCGGGAGAATGACACTGAGGAGGTATCTCCCTTCTCGGTGTGGGAAGCCCACAAGTGTGTAGTAAGGGGAGAATTGATCAGTGTCGCGTCGAGAAAGAAGAAGGAAAGGGATAGAGAGATTACAAGTTTGGTGGAAAAAATTCATAAATTGGAACAACAACATAAAAGGTCCGTGGCGGTGCAATCAGCCACAGACCTTTTAAATGCAAGAAAGGAATTGCAGGCTAAATTGGATTTGAATATTAAACTGGTTTTGTTATCTAAACAGAGTTTTTTCTATGAGCATGGGAATAAAAATAATAAGTACCTAGCAAGAGTATTAAAAGATGCGAGATTAACCATTCAGATTAATCGAATTAAAACAGCTGAGGAAAAGATGGTGGTTAGGACTGAGCAGATAGCTTCTGAGTTCCACCGCTTCTATTCTAAGTTGTATAATATCCCTCCATCACATAAACCACCTTATTTAGAGGGTGATAGGATAGAGATAATGCAGCAATATTTGGAAAGCAGTGGAATGCCTAAATTGTCTGCTCAGTAAATCTCCGCATTGGATCAACCAATTGATATTGGGGAACTTAAAACTGCAAATTGAGTCTCTTAAACCTGGAAAGAGTCCAGGCCCGGACGGCTTTTCAGGAATTTATTATAAAACATTTGCTCCACTTTTGGTAACACATTTGTTAAAAGCATTGAATTCCCTACAAAATTCTCAAAAAGCACCACCTTTATTTAACCTGGCTTACATCACTGTACTTCACAAACCCGGAAAGGACGCTGTTGAGTGTTCAAATTATAGGCCAATATCATTAATGAATTCTGATATTAAGTTATTAGCGAAAATTTTGGCCATGAGATTGGGGCATTATTTGCCCAAACTTATTGGTCCGGAACAGGTTGGGTTTACACTGGGAGGGGAAACAAGGGATAATATTATAAAAGCAATGAATTTTATTCATGAGCTTAAAAGAGGTTGTGAAGAAGGTCTTCTCCTATCAACTGATGCGGAGAAGGCCTTCGACAGGATATCATGGGATTTTATGTTCTCGATTTGTAGACATATTGGACTTCAATCCAACATATTGGCATTGATTGAGGCGCTTTACCAATCCCCAACTGCGAGACTGAAAGTTAAATGGTATATTGTCGGATCCTGTTAAAACTAATAATGGCACTAGGCAGGGGTGTCCGCTTTCACCTATTTTATTTATCCTTACCTTGGAGCCTTTTCTGCGAACGATTAATAAGAACCCCTCTATCAATGGCATCAATATAAAAGTTATAAGCTTGCGGCATATGCGGACGACCTCCTTTTTGCTTTGACACAGCCCCTGGTTACAATACCGAATTTAATTTGGTTAATTTAAGAGTTTGAGACATTTAGCTATCTGTCTAACTTTAAAATTAATATTCATAAGTCGGAGGCGCTTAATATCTCTTTAAACAAAACATCACTGCAGCAGACTCAAATAAATTGTCCTTTTAAGTGGGTGGCGTCCCATTTAAAATATTTAGGAATTATACTACCGGGGGATATGGCAGGTATTTATACGCAAAATTTTCTTCCGCTATTAAAAAAATTGAAGGGGGATCTTAACCACTTAACCACGTGGTTTGGGCGCGCAGCGGCCGTAAAGATGACGGTCCTCCCAAAGGTACTGTATCTCCTAAGGAGTCTGCCTATTAGATTACCTAGGGGCTTTTTCCTATCCTTGAATTCCATTATAGGGAAATTTATATGGGCGGATAAAAAGCCGAGAATAAGCCTTCAGATATTATCCAGACCTAAAGAGGGCGGAGGTATAAATTTACCAAATTTTCTGCATTATCATTATGCTACACATTTAGCAAGGGTCGTGGATTGGAATTGTCACTCTAAATGTAAAGACTGGGTCAATATGGAAAGCTTGCAATCTACATTACCATTAAGATTTTTACCATGGATCCCATATAAATCACTTCCAATGGAAGTTAGAATACATCCAACCATCGGACCCACATTAGAGATATTTCATAAGGTGGTTAAGCATAGGGATTTGGTTTCCGTCCCGGGCCCATTGACCCCCTTGGAAGGCAAGATGGACTGGGCACAAAATAAGAAGGTGATAGAACCGGGAGGTGGAGAATCGACAGTGCCCTTGACGATATTTCACTGTATGGAGGCAGGAAGACTTAGGCCTTACACCCAGCTGCGAACGCAGGTAGTTGGAAACCAGTTTACATACTGGCAATATCTTAGACTTCATAGCTATGTTGGGAGCCCGAGCAATCGGTCAAATTTTTCAAGACAATTGACACAATTTGAGGTCATGTGTTTTGAGGGTAAGCCGGTCGAGAAATTAACATCAAAAATGTACGATCGGATACAAACACAGGCCTCGAATCTAGGCTATAAATATAAGGCGGAGTGGGAATTAGCATTACAAACCACATTCTCTGATACTCAGTGGTCTAATGCTTGTACCATGGCGCACCAATGCTCGATAAGTTCAAATATACAAGAGACGGCATATAACATTTTGACAATGTGGTATTATACACCTGTTAAGCTACATGAGTGGTTTCCCGAAATATCAGATTTGTGTTGGAGATGTGGCGAGGATCGGGGCACAATGGTACATATATGGTGGAGCTGTATTAACATACAAAAATTTTGGAAAGAAGTGTCGAGGCAGATCCAATTAATAATTAATATTCCGGTCGACTTTACCCCTGAATGTTGCCTTTTGAATATAACAGGTTGGTCACCTAGTGAGAATAAAAAGTCGTTGGTAAGGCATATGTTGAATGCTGCGAAATCTATTATTCCTAAATACTGGAAGTCGACTAGAATACCTACGTTGAAGGAATGGGTGGGAGCTGTGAATTCAATTTATGACTTAGAGGAATTAGTTGCGGCAGCTAGGGAGAATACAAGAGGGTTTAAAAAGCTATGGGAACCATGGATCCACTTTAGGTCGTCAGATGCATATAAGAGCTTACAAGGGGATGGAATAGACCTGACATTTTAGGGGTGTTTTTTTTTTTTTTTTGTATATGAATTATATGAGTATTGTGAGTTTTGTTTGGGGTTTTTTTTTTTTTTTTTTGTATTTTTCTCTTCTTCATGTATGTATTGATTATTAATCAATCAATAAAAAATTTAAGTGTGAAAAAAAAAAATAAAAGTGATCAGATTTTTTTTTTTAAAACTGTAATAAAGTTAAAAAAATAAATAAATAAATGGGAAAAAAAAATTTAGCCGCCCCCCCCGTCACCGTTAGCTGGCGCACAAAAAAAAACGTATACGGAAGTCAAGCCGCGAATGAAATCCCTGTTCAAACCACACATGTGAAGCATCACCGCGATTGCCAGAGCGTGGGCAATAATTTAAAAAATAGAGCTACACTCTAACTCTCAACTGGTAACCGTTAAAAAAATTTAAAGCGTCACCTATTGAGATCTCTATTGACCGTAGTTTGTCGCCATCCCACGGGGGAGCGCAATTTTAAACCGTAACATGTTGGGTATCTATTTACTCGGTGTGACATCATCTTTCACAATATACACAAAAAATGGGCTAACTTTACTGTTTAGTAGTTTTCAAAATTTTTCCAAAAAAACGGCGTTTTAAAGAACGCTGCGCAAATACCGCGTGACAAAAAATATTGCAATGACCGACATTTTATTCTCCAGAGTCTTTGCTAAAAAAATATATATAATGTTTGGGGGTTCTAAGTAGTTTTATAGGAAAAAAAACTGGTTTTATCTTGTGAGCAAAGTGGTCAAAATGATCATAACTAAGTACAATGCCTTTTCACTGTGCAGATTATGGTTATGAAAGATAACAGGACGTTTTATACCAGGTATAACTGCATTAGTACGCTGGTTCTATGGTAGGGAAACCGCTTACCATTAGGGTAGCCCCGGGTTCGATTCCTGGCTAATGCAAGTCAATATTTTTTTTTTATCAAGTTCCAGATAGCAGTTTGTGGCTGATAACTGTAGATGAAAAAGCCATCATTGAATCACACAAAAATTGAATCACACACAAACAAGCCATGCCTACAGGTAAAGTGTAAATGGGGCAGCAGCTATGATCATAGCTAAGTACAATTTTCTCCAGGAGAGGGAAGGTAAAACTGGAGGAAAGTTGTAAAATTGTAAATAAAGAAAATAATACCATATTGGAAAGAAAATACGGGCAGTACTGCATAAGAAAAGAGGTATTGAAAATATAATAATAATTTTAGAAATAAGGACGAGGGGGGAGGGGGGGGACTCTTGGCCTCTTCCGGCTACTCCCCCATTTAGGCAGGCACACAAGTGGCACCCAAAGTGCCGTGTGTATAAAGGATAGAAATCCTTCCCGTGGAAGGGACCAGGAGAGTGGGAAATATCAGTCCAGACTCCTCTGGGAACTAATCCGGGATAGGGGGGGAGGGGGGTGGTAGAGTGTAAAGAGGGGGGGGGGTTTGTGTGGGGTTTTTTTTTCTTTTTCCCAGAGATGGAGGATATAAAACTCATTTCCCTTAATGTGAAAGGATTAAATATTCCTGAGAAGAGGTGGATTTTATTAAATTAATTAAAACGAGTAAAGACTAATGTTGCATTCATCCAAGAAACTCACTTTGTTGATAAGATATTGTAATTTATCTGTTTTAAAGTCTTTCCTTTTGTTTACCATTCAACCAATTTACAAACTAAGTCACGTAGAGTATCGATACTTATAGCTAATAATGTCCCTTGGACTTATCAAGAAAGTGTAAGTGACATTAACGGTAGATTTCTATTCTTAAACAGGTCCGGCGCTCCCGCTAGGCGAACTAGGCAGCGGCCTAGGGCGCACTGCCTCCTAGGGGCGCACTGCCACTGACTCATATTGTGTCACTTACTCTTCAGTGACCCATTGCACCATCTGGAATGAATGGATCATCATCATCCGGACCGGACCGCATCTGATCTGTATTTGTATTGTAAATGTATTGTCTCCCTCTAATATTGTAAAGCGCTACGTAAACCGCTGGCACTATAGAAATCCTGAATAATAATAATAATAATAGTTTAAAAAAAACAATAAAAATGACATAAATCTTACCCTTAGTTAGTAAACGCAATAACTTTTGCGCAAACCCTATCAAAATATGCTTATTGCGATATTTCTCACCAAAAATATGTAGCAGAAAACAAATTGGCCTAAAATGTAAAAAAGTTTAGATTTTTACATTTTTGTTGGGGGGGGGGGGGGATTTCATATAAAAAAATGTGAAAAATATTGTTATTTTTTCAAAATGGTCGCTCTTTTTTGTTTATAGCGCAAAAAGTAAAAATCGCACAGGTGATCAAATACCACCAAAAGAAAGCTCTGTTTGTGGGAAAAAAAGCACGTCAATTTCAGTTGGGTACAGTGTCGCACGACCGCGCAATTGTCCGTTAAAGTCTCCACCCCATTAGATTGTAAGCTCTTCTGAGCAGGACCCTCTTAATCCTTCTTGTATTTTACTGTATTGTAAATGTATTTTCTCCCTCTAATATTGTTAAGCGCTACGTAAAAAGCTGGCACTATAGAAATCCTGAATAATAATATTAGTTAAAAAAACAAAAACAATAAAAATGACATAAATCTTTCCCGTAGTTAGTAAACGCAATAACTTTTGCGCAAGACCTATCAAAATATGCTTATTGCGATATTTTTCACCAAAAATATGTAGCGGAAAACAAATTGGCCTAAAATGTTAAAATAATCAGATTTTTACATTTTTTCAAAATTGTCGGTCTTTTTCTGTTTATAGCGCAAAAAGTAAAAATCGCACGACCGCGCAATTGTCCGTTAAAGTCACGCAGTGCCGAATCGCAAAATAGGCCCTGGTCTTTGAGCAGCCGAATCCTCCGGGCTTAAGTGGTTAATTTAATAAAAAAAAAAATATGTATATTTTTATTAAAATACCAAAGAAAGAACAAAAATGACAATTAATTTAATTAACCACTAACCGCAAAGGGACGTAGATCTACGTCGGCAAACTTTGCGGTAGTGTACCGGGATGATGCCTCTAGCTAGAGGCACCATCCAGGTACCGTGGTTTAGAGCCGATGGTTGGCTTTCCGTCGGTAATGACCGATGCGGCTCGGGAGCAGCTCGATCGTTACTTGGGTGAGTGGGAGGGGACGTCCACCCCCCTCCCGCCGCCTTCCGTGACTTTGTTCGGGGCTCCCGTCCCACCGGGAGCCACGAGCACCCAGCCGGCACATCCGCCGGCTGGATGGAGTCCCGATCAAAGCCGGGAACAGCTTTGATCGGGTCTCCGATGACGAAACCATGACGTCACTTCCGGGTTAGTGTGCTGCAAAAGGCGGCAAATTTAAAAAACGGCTGTATGCAAGAACGCAGTTTTCGCCGTTTTACATACAGGGAAGTGTAGTGGAGGGGTCTAGGGTCTTTTAGACCCTCGATCCCTCCATAAAGAGTACCTGTCACTACATATTGGTGTCACAAGGGATGTTTATATTGCTTGTGACAACAATAAAAGTGATCAGATTTTTTTTTAAACTGTAATAAAAGTTAAAAAAATAAATAAATAAATGGGAAAAAAAATATTTAGCCGCCCCCCGTCACCGTTAGCTCGCAACGTATACGGAAGTCGAGCCGCGAATGAAATCCCTGTTCAAACCACACATGTGAGGCATCACCGCGATTGCCAGAGCGTGGGCAATAATTTAAAAAACAGAGCTACACTCTAACTCTCAACTGGTAACCGTTAAAAAAATTTAAAGCGTCACCTATTGAGATCTCTATTGAGCGCAGTTTGTCGCCATCCCACGGGAGGGCGCAATTTTAAACCGTAACATGTTGGGTATCTATTTACTCGGCGTGACATCATCTTTCACAATATACAAAAAAAAATGGGCTAACTTTACTGTTTAGTATTTTTTAAATGCAGTAAAATGTGATTTTTCAAAATTTTTCCAAAAAAATTGCGTTTTGTAGAACGCTGCGCAAATACTGCGTGACAAAAAATATTGCAATGACCGACATTTTATTCTCCAGAGTCTTTGCTAAAAAAATATATATAATGTTTGGGGGTTCTAAGTAGTTTTCTAGGAAAAAAAACATTTTTTAACTTGTGAACAAAGTGGTCAAAATGATCATAGCTAAGAATGCCTTTTCACTGCACAGATCATGGTCATGAAAGATAACAGGACGTTTTATACCATATATAACTGCATTAGTACGCTGGTTCTATGGTAGGGAAACCGCTTACCATTAGGGGAGCCCCGTTTTCGATTCCTGGCTAATGCAAGTCAATATTTTTTTTTTTTATCAAGTTCCAGATAGCAGTTTGTGGCTGATAACTGTAGAAGAAAAAGCCATCATTGAATCACACACAAACAAGCCATGCCTACAGGTAAAGTGTAAATGGGGCAGCAGCTATGATCATAGCTAAGTACAATTTTCTCCAGGAGAGGGAAGGTAAAACTGGAGGAAAGTTGTAAAATTGTAAATAAAGAAAATAATACCATATTGGAAAGAAAATACGGGCAGTACTGCATAAGAAAAGAGGTATTGAAAATATAATAATAATTTTAGAAATAAGGGCGAGGGGGGATGGGGGGAGACTCTTGGCCTCTTCCGGCTACTCCCCCATTTAGGTAGGCACACAAGTGGCACCCAAAGTGCTGTGTGTATAAAGGATAGAAATCCTTCCTGTGGAAGGGACCAGGAGAGTGGGAAATATCAGTCCAGACTCCTCTGGGAACTAATCCGGGATAGGGGGGGAGGGGGGTGGTAGAGTGTAAAGGGGGGGGGGTTTGTGTGGGGTTTTTTTCTTTTTCCCAAAGATGGAGGATATAAAACTCATTTCCCTCAATGTGAAAGGATTAAATATTCCTGAGAAGAGGCGGATTTTATAAAATGAATTAAAACGAGTAAAAACTAATGTTGCATTCATCCAAGAAACTCACTTTAAAACAGATAAATTACAATATCTTAACAACAGAGTCTTTCCTTTTGTTTACCATTCAACCAATTTACAAACTAAGTCACGTAGAGTGTCGATACACTTTCTTGATAAGTCCAAGGGACATTATTAGCTATAAGTAAGTGACATTAACGGTAGATTTCTATTCTTAAACAGGCCTCCTAGGGGCGCACTGCCGCTGACTCAGATTTAGAGATGTCCCAAACTGTTCGTCGGCGAACAGTTCCCGGCGAACTTTGCATGTTCGCGTTCGCCTCGGCGGGCGAACATATGCGATGTTCGGTCCGCCTCCTATACATCATCATTGAGCAAACTTTGACCCTGTACCTCACAGTCAGCAGGCACATTCCAGCCAATCAGCATACCCTCCCTCCCAGACCCTCCCACCTCCTATAAAAAAGCAAGGGCAGCATCCATCTTAGATTCATTCTGAAGCTGCAGTGTTAGTTAAAGCAGGGAAAGTGCTGCTGCTGAATTAATAGGGAAATCATTAGCTAGGCCAGTGTTCTGTGTCCACTCCTGCTGTAAGGACAGCATCCTGACAGCACCCCAAAAAGCCCTTTTTAGGGCTGGTATATCAGTCTGCTTTTATTTATTTTTTTTCTATATATTTATCAGCCGTTTTTGGAGGCAGGCATGACTTTTTTTGGATTAGTGTCGGGGGGGGGGGGGGTCTAAAAAGTGTACCTGTGAAGTTTCAGCTCTGTAGCATGTCCAGAACCAGAAAAGGTACACTTTTTAGACCCCCAGACACTAAATCCAAAGAATTTTTTTTTTTTTTTTTTTTATTTTTCCAATAATTGGCTCTCTATTAAAAATGACAATTTTTAAGAACTTTTTTTGTGTGATTGATAGTCCCTGGGGCATGACCCAGAACCCTAGGCACTTTTTAGGGGCATTTATTGGGTTTTAGGGCTTCTAAATTGTGTTTTTTGATTACCGAAGTTTGGGTCCCATTGATTTCAATGGGGTTCTGAAATCCGGGCCGAACTTTCGGGAGGTTCGGGTGTTCTGGTCGAACCGAACTTTTCAAAAGTTTGATCATCCCTAACTGTAACCCTAATACTATGTATCAAATCCGAACCCTAACCCTATGTATATAACCCTAACCCTCTATATCTAACCCTAACCCTCTAACCCTAACCCCCTAATGCTAACCCTAGGTTTCTAACCCTAACCCTATGTATCTAACCCTAACCCTAAGTATCTAACCCTAACCCCTAACCCCCAATCCTAGCCCTAGACAAGCCCTAACCCTAACCTCACCCAACCCTAACCACTAACCCCTGACCTTAACCCCTAATCCTAACCACTAACCCTAACCTTAACCCCAACCCTAACTCTAACCCTAACCTATAACCCTAACCCTCTAACCCCAACCCTCTAACTATAACCATAAACCTAACTGTAACACCCTAACCCTAACCCTAAACCCTAATCCTAACACTCTAACCCTAACCCTAAGTATCTAACCCTATCCCTAACTCTAACCCTAACCCTAAGTATCCAACCCTAACCCCTAACCCCCAATCCTAGCCCTAGACAAGCCCTAACCCTAACCTCACCCAACCCTAACCACTAACCCCTAACCTTAACCCCTAATCCTAACCACTAACCCTAACCTTAACCCCAAACCTAACCCTAACCTATAACCCTAACCCTCTAACCCCAACCCTCTAACTATAACCATAAACCTAACTGTAACACCCTAACCCTAACCCTTACCCTAAACCCTAATCCTAACACTCTAACCCTAACCCTAAGTATCTAACCCTATCCCTAACTCTAACCCTAACCCTAAGTATCTAACCCTAACCATAAGTATCTATCCCTAACCCTCTAACCATAACCCTAACCCTCGAACCATAACCCTTACCCTAAACGTAACCCTAATCCTAACGCTCTAACCCTAAGCATCTAACCTTAACCCTAACCCTCTAACCCTAACCCCCTAACCCTAGCCCTAAAAATAACCCTAGCCCTAATTCTAACCCTAACCCTCTAACCCTAAAAAAAAAACCATAACCCTAGCCAAAACCATAGCCCTAACCCTAATGCTAATCCTAACTCTAACCCTAGCTCTAGGCCTGACCCTAACCCTAATGCTAACCCTAAGCCATAACCCTAACACTAACCCTTAACCCAAACCCTAACCCCAAACCCTATCCAACCTTAAAACCAACTCTATCTAACCCTAACCCCCCTAACCCTAACCCTAAATCCCTAACCCTAAATTCTAACCCTACCCCTACCCCTAACCCTCTAACCCTAAGCACTAAAAATAACCCTAACCCTAGCCCTAACCCTAATTCTAACCCTAACTCTAACCCTAGCCCTATGTCTGACCCTAACCTTAATGTTAAACCCCAAGCCATAACCCTAACTCTAACCCTAACCCCTAAAGCCCAGTTCCTGTCCCATTTTGGTCGGTTCTGGTCTGTTTGCGTTTTTTTGTGGTGCGTTAAACGGGGAGTTTGGTCTGTCACTGTGAAGCGGGCGTAACCCTTACACTACCTGATCGATACAACATCATACCTGATCGTATTCACCCACTGGATGATTTAAAGCACGTTATTCCAAACAATTTAGGAATGTTAGGGGATTTATGCCCTTTATGGATTAAAACCCGACTCTGCGTCAACTACGTAATTTTCCATGGGAGGTTTGCCATGGATCCCCCTCCGGCATGCCACAGTCCAGGTGTTAGTCCCCTTGAAACAACTTTTCCATCACTATTGTGGCCAGAAAGAGTCCCTGTGGGTTTTAAAATTCGCCTGCCTATTGAAGTCTAAGGCGGTTCGCCCAGTTGGCGAACATTTGCGGAAGTTCGCGTTCGCCGTTTGCGAACATTAAATTTTATGTTCGCAAAATCTCTATCCTTGAACACCCTCTCTTTTCTCTATTTGTTTTTGGACTGTATTTAGTCAGGTGCCCCACCCCCGGTATCATTTGGTTTATATCCAACAATGGTTCCCACCGCTGCTTGGTCCTCAGAGCTCCGTGAGCAGAGAGCTGGTGACTGTCATTTAGCTGTTCTGTGCCGCCCCCCCCCGCACTCACTGGAGCGCTGGGCTGTGGAAGTGGCGGAAGCGGCTGGCTCAGGTTTTCAGGGGCTCACTGAAAGGTTGAGCTGGGTGCTGGTCCACACATGTGGACGGATCCAAACCATATGGTTGCGATCCTTCCTGAGCCTGGACAAACCTGTTCCAATGAGGGAAGTATCAGTTTGTTCTGAAACATTAAGCTGAATGCCGCTCGCCTCCCCTCTAGCAAAGCGGTCCCAATCAAGCTGCCATCTTCGGCCATTTTGATTGGCTGGGCTGGGTTGACATCCCCCCACACAAGCATATTAGTTCATTCAACTCAGCAGATGCTGAAAATCGTACATTGAGTTGCAGTATGTCTCTTCTGGTTTATAAATCCTGCTTTTTCCCACATTTTAATTCAGTGAATAAAGTACTACTTCAACAGCAAGAAAAATCTATTCTATTAGATGATATAGAGTCAGATTCCCTGAATTTCTTTTTTTGGGGACATCAGTCCCTGCCTCTGGCAGAGCTTGAAGTGATTTTAAAGGCTCTTTTTTTTTTTCTTTGAAAATAACAAGCATGTTATCTTTACATGCTCTGTGCAGTTGGTTTTGCACAGGGCAGCCCAGATCCTCCTCTTCCCAGGTTCCTCTTCGCTGCTCCAGGCTCCTCCCTCCTGTCGAGTGCCCCCACATCAAGCAGCTTGCTATGAGCACCCAAGCCAAGCTGCAGCTCTGTGTCCATTCAGACAAGGAGCTGTGGCTTGGCCCGCCCCTCTCTCCTTAAAGGCTAACTGACTTTTATTGACAGCAGCAGGAGCCAATGGGGCTGCTGCTGTGTCTCAGCCAATCAGAAGGGAGAGACGTCCCAGGCGGCCGAGGTAGTCATGCACATCACTGAATAGAGATGGGGGTCAGGTAAGTATTGGGGGGGGGGGTGCTGTACAAAGAAGGATTTTTATCTTATTGCATAGAATGCATTAAGATAAAACAACCTTCTGACTTTACAACCCCTTCAACCACTTCAGCGTCAGAAGGTTTTACCCCTTTCATGACCAGGCCGAGTTTTCCTACTCGGCACATCACTATTTTAACTGGCATTTGTGCTTTCATGCAAAGCTGTACCAAAACAAAACTTCTATCATTTTCAAACAAATAGAGATTTATTTTGGTGGTATTTGATCACGTCTGGGTATTTTATCTTTTATTATATAAAAGAAAAAAAACTGTCGGTTTTGAAAAAACAAACATTTTTTACTTTCTGCTATAAAAAATATCCCATACATAAATAAACAAATCTAAAATCCTAATACTTTTGGGCAAAATGTATTTTGCTACATGTATTTGGTAAAAAAAAAAAAAAAAAACCATCCCGCTAAGAGCCGGTTCACACTACTCCGACTCAAAGTCGCCCCGACTTTGGGCGACTTTGAAGTCGCCCGTGCAGCACGACTTCATCGCAGCTTGCAAACCACTTCTCATAATAGAAGTCAATGCAAGTCGCTCCGACTTCACCCAAAAATAGTGCAGGAACCTTTTTCTAAGTCGGAGCGACTTGAGTCACTCTGATTAGAATGGTTCCATTGCACAGCATGGAGCGCTACTTGTCAGGCGACCAAGTGGCCTGACAAGTCGGAGTAGTGTGAACCGGCTCTAAGTGTATATTGATTGGTTTGTGTGAAAGTTATAGCATCTACAAACTATGAGATACAGCTGCAAGAAAAAGTATGTGAACCCTTTGGAATGATATGGATTACTGCACAAATTGGTCATAAAATGTGATCTAATCATCAGTCCCAACAATAGACAATCAGTCTGCTTAAACTAATAACACACAAAGAATGATATGTTGCCATGTTTTTATTGAACACACCATGTAAACATTCACAGTGCAGATGGAAAAAGTATGTGAACCCTTGGATTTAATAACTGGTTGAAACTCCTTTGGCAGCAATAACTTCAACCAAACCTTTCCTGTAGTTGCAGATCAAACGTGTAGTTGCAGATCAGACGTGCACAAAAGTCAGGAGTAATTCTTGTGAAAAGTAAAGATCTCGTGCAATGGAAAATAAATGGATAAGTAAATAATGGTACGAGTTGCTGCCTGCCCAGAATACTCCCCCACCTAGGAATAGAAATTGAAATGGGTAGTGGGCTCTGGCACTACTCTATGCCGTTTATGTATATATACATAGCTGTTCACAATCGCTCTCCATGCAACCGCACTGAGCTCGAGCTGTTTTGCCAGGAGGAATGGGCAAAAATTTCAGTCTCTCGATGTGCAAAACTGATAGAGACATACCCCAAGTGACTTACAGCTGTAATTGCAGTAAAGGTGGCGCTACAAAGTATTAACTTAAGGGGGCTGAATAATTTTGCACGCCCAATTTTTAAGTTTTTTATTTGTTAAAAGTTTTAAATATCCAATAAATTTTGTTCCACTTCATGATTGTGTCCCACTTGTTGATTCTTCACAAAAAATTACAGTTTTATATCTTTATGTTTGAAGCCTGAAATGTGGCAAAAGGCCGAAAAGTTCAAAGGGGGCTAAATACTTTTGCAAGGCACTGTATATGTGTGTGTGTATATATACATACACATATATATATATATATATATATATGTATGTATACCCCTAACCCAGAATCTGCATAGTGAGGTCACCCTGACATGGCAGTCAGGTCACCTAAACTACACTACGGTCACCCTGACACCTTTAACTATCCCTACAAAAACTAGATTGTTGAATCTAACTATAGTGGTATATAGTACCCTAACTACACTGCATATCCCTTTCCTCACACTAAAAGCAGCAGGAGAAACACAAATGCTTCCACTCCCTTCCTCAGCCTCTGTATTACAGTGCTAGAGGTTTGGCGGGGCTATGTTATATACTGGGGGGCATATGGGGGGTGTATTCACCCCTGATTGGCCTCTGGACCCCATAGTCACTCCGATCACATTCCTAGCAGACTCCTGCCCCCTCAATTGGCTTTTACTGATGTTTCTGGGCCAATCATGGCCTTTTAAAGCCCAGTTCCTGTCCCATTGCATTTTGGGCGGTTCTGGTGGCTGAATTCTGAACTTTTACCGCAAAAAGGTCGAAATTCGGCCGAATTTCGAACACCCAATGTTCGGGTCGAACCGATGCTCGACCCGAACCGTTCGATCATCTCTAGTCTTTAGCTAACGCTCTAGGATTCTTCTTCACCTCATTGAGCAGTCTGCGCTGTGCTCTTGCAGTCATCTTTACAGGACGGCCACTCCTGGGGAGAGTAGCAGCAGTGCTGAACTTTCTCTATCTATAGACAATTTGTCTTACCGTGGACTGATGAACAGCAAGGCTTTTGGAGATACTTTTATAACCCTTTCCAGCTATATGGAAGTCAACAATTCTTAATCGTAGGTCTTCTGAGAGCCCTTTTTTCTGCGAGGCATCATTCAAATCAGGCAATGCTTCTTGTGAAAAGCAAACCCAGAACTGGTGTGTGTTTTTTTATAGGGCAGCTGTAACCAACACCTCTAATCTCACTCCAATTAGCTCTTGGAGATGTCATTAGTCTAGGGGTTCACATACTTTTTCCACCTGCACTGTGAATGTTTACATGGTGTGTTCAATATAAACATGGCAACATTTCATTCTTTGTGTGTTATTAGTTTAAGCAGACTGTGATTGTCTATTGTTGTGACTTAGATGATGATCGGATCACATTTTATGACCAATTTGTGCAGAAATCCATATCATTCCAAAGGGTTCACATACTTTTTCTTGCAGCTGTATACTTGAAATTTGATTTATATATTGGCGGCGATCAGCGATTTGAAACTGCGATATTGCCGTGGCCAGTCTAACACTAACTGATGTTGGAGGGAACTGACTAACTGCCACTGACATCACTAGAGACATTATTAGAGTGATCAGTGCTTTTAATATGCACTGTCACTGGGCAGGAAGGGGTTAACATCTAGGGCGATCAAGGGTTTAAATGAGTGCCTAACAAGTGTTTATGTGTACTGTATGCTGCTTTTACTGGGGATCTAGTTGTTTTCATTCCCTTCTTAGCAGGGAATAAACAAACAACTAGCTCCCCTGTCACTGAGCACCGCTCTCACAGCTTATGTAAAAAAAAAAAAAAAAATGCCCATAGTTCTATTTTAATGCATTCCTTGCATTAAGGTTAAAAAAAAAAAACATCCCACAACCCGTTTGCCTTTCCCCCCCTCCTGGTCCCTAATTACTTACCAGACTCCTACATCGATTCAGGTCTGTCCCTGTGTACTGCACCGCTGCTTCCGCTTTCTAGTTTCACAAGAGACACAGAGTAGTGGGAGCCAAAGGCTCCTTCTGCTGTCAGTAAATTATTATGAGGGGGGAGTTGGGGCATGGCTGACGCACTGTGTGTGTCTATGGATGCACACTGCCCAGCTCAGAGGAGCAAGCACACTGATGCCCCCTTAGCAGCATGGTGCGGTGACAATAATTCACAGTCAGGTGCAACAATAAACTTGTATTGAAGCAATGCAGCAACAGTTCACAATGATCTGGTGGGAAGACTACTCAGCCAAGTGCACTCACAGTTACAGCAAAGTGAACAGAGAGGGTTCTAGCCAGAATAACACTGTTTGTAGAGAGGGGCAGAATGTGGCCTGGTTGTCTTGTGCCCAGTCGGGAAGATGTCCAGAAAAGATGCGACCCTATTTTCTCCCTCCTCGTCAGAAACCTTTCCCCAATGCTGGCACTGTCCCTAACAGACAGGATGCCTTTCCCTACACTACCTACTGACATAAAATGCACCAAATCCAGGAGGCAGGGCCTTAAATAGGCTTTGCCTGACCCAAGATGGCTGCCAGAGTCCGCATCCAACTGGACCTCTTCCCCAGTGACCTCGGAAACAATAGAGGAACCAGGTTCCTCCTGACCTCCTCTCCAGCTGCAGAGCCACTGGAGCACCACCTACAGTGAAGAAAATAAACTGCACCTGTCTACAAGCTGGTGAGTATAACATTTTTTTTTATTTGACCCACAAAAAATAGCCTTTAATATCACTTTAAAGTGTAAGTCCACTTTTCGTAGGCTGCAGTGACCCTCATTCATGAACCCTGATGGTAATTCATGAATTGAAGACTCACACCAATATAGGAGGAACCTAAACCATGCAGGATATTTGTTCTTTGTGGGAGTTTTAGGATTAAAGTTGAAAAATGATTAAGAGAAAAAGTGGGAAAGATCAGCTGTTCCCCTGCAGAACAGTCACTGTGTAAAGCCTTGTGAATACACAAGCACTGCAGTATTGGTAACTTTTAGTTTTCTGACCTAGGATTCACTAGCAATGTACCAGATTTGCTAGCAGAGCAAAGAAAGCACTCAACTGCCTCTATAGAGTAACCCTCTTACTGGCCACACCTGTGCAGCTCCCTTGGAGACCGTAGAGATAGTGTTGCTATTTGGCCAAGCCAGGAGCAGCCCTGCAGAATCAGGTAAGTGTTCCGCATGTAGCACCCTTCTAGGTAGGTGCTAGGTAGGTAAAGCCTAGTGTCTCCATCCGCTTATCAGGGGAGCCTGATTGTTTGTTTTGCCTGTTGCATGTGTCCATGTGTGATTCATCTGGTCTGAGGGAGTGTCCCCACTGTATCCGATACGGGAGCCTGTTGGTCAGTGGAGGAAACCCAGCCAGTGACACACAGGCTTTTGTAACTATCCCAGTGGGTTGGCACAAACAGTGGTGCATCCCAGGATAGGTTATAAAATCCAAGGGCACATGTGACAGAGTGGTCTTTGGATGGGAAGCCAGGTCCCAGAAGGAGGGCGACAGTTGTCTCTCCTTCTGCTGCTGTGGATGGTGGTCACAGGCGGTCGGCCTTGTGAGCCAGGAGTGTGGAGCTGAGCCAGGAGGTCCACTGGATGCTGACTAGTGGAGTTGGAGGCAGAGCAGCCTTGGGAAAACAGTGTCCTTGAGTACTGGGAAGCTTTCCGGGGGTCTGCCCAGGAAGGGGACCACTCCAGTGGAGAGTCAGTGGACAGGTGTCAGCACACACAGCAAGTGAGAAAGGGGGTGCCAAGTTAGACCCTGAAGAGTAATTCAAGCAGGAAACCATTATCTATCTTCACTTCAATGGCAAGGTGAAGCAGCGGCTTTGCCCCACACTACAGTTAGTTGTCCTCACGATTGTGCTTAGTTCATAGTTGGAGTATCCCACTCATCCCTTCTCCTATCCTAGTTTCAAATAAAAACACAAAAAAACCAACATCCCCTGGACTGATTATTGACTGAGCCTAGGACTTTTAATGCTAATTATCTGCTATCAGTTGCTAAGGGTAACCCAAGGGAATCCAGAAAGTGTAATTCTCAGTAGTCCTCTAGGGGTCAGTGCTACACGCATATCTATCAAGCTGGCAGCAATGACAAGATCACTAGCCTGATAAAGCCCTAAAGCTTACCACATCATGCAATCTTATTGAACAGCCTTCTTTAGATCTACCAACAACTACGTAGTGCAAGGGCCGGTCTGATTGGATATATTAGGTAGATTCTCATATTACATCATTTTGGTAAATTTAAAGGTGGTTGTATGGTCAGATTGTAACGTGTATGGTAATCCTTAGAGCTCATGATGACCGGCATTCTTTTTAAACTATGTCCTTGGTTTAGGAATAGAAAACACAGCATTTGATAAGAAAAGGCGAAGTATGATCAGCCTCTCCTGAATATTAAGTGCACCTCCATTGGACATGCTGTGTCTTGAGACATGCAGTGCAACACAGGTCAAACATGGCCTTTGAACTGCCATGCGTACTGCTCAATTTAAGTCAGGGGGATTTTGCTGACCTGTATTTGTTGCAATTTAAATGCAGGGTTTCCCCACATCCAATTTGCATGACAGGAGAGTGTGACCGGCTCTCAATGGAGGCGGTTCACCTATCTCCGGAGCGGCAGCGTTCCACATTGGAAAATGGTCCTGTACTTGTTTGGCTCCGTATCAGGTACAAAAACAGGCAAAAATTCAGACCGGATTCGCACCTGAACTGGTGAACAGGGACGCGGCGGACCTCTACTGTGACCCGCGGCTGCATCAGTGTGAACCTAGCCTTAATCAGTTCTTATGTATCCTCGGATATTCCCTTCCTAGCAGCCATTAGTTAGCACAGGCGCACAGTTTTCTGGACTGGAGCTTTATTTATAATTTTTTTAATGTTTCTTTTTTTTTTTTTTTATTTAAAATAGAGCTTATTTTCTATTTCTTTTGTAAATTGAAGTTGAACTAAAGGCATTTTTTTTTTTTGGGGATAGAGAAGGTTATAACTTCTGTAAGGTTTATTTTTGCCATTTGTGTCTCATTGGGGAACTTCCCTTTACTTCCTGTCCTATAGGCAAAAAAGAAAATGATAGCAAAGTGAGGGACTCCCTTGTTGTCCCCATTGGAAGATTCCTCCACTATTCCTGTTCTGGGGATAATCCAAAAATGTGGGATTTTCTTTTAACTTTCACTTTCCTTAATAATGAAAAACTTGAAAAATAGATAGGGTGACTCTCCCTAACAGGGGCACCGACAGCAGGAGTACTGTCCGTGACACTTTTTGTTTGCGCGAACAATTCATTTTTATAGGACACGCTTTTGGGGATGTCCCCTTCTTTGCAGTCCAAGCAGTACTTATTTACAAGGTTTTGGCAGAATGTTAAAAAGAATGTTTAGTTATACAATAAATCTAAATAGAGAGTATGGAATGGATTAAATAGCTGTGTGCAGTGCATCATTAAACCTTTATGATGAGTTGGATACTTTCTCTTAGAAAGGTTTAATGGGAAAGGTTATTGATAGTCTGGTTACATTGTGTAGTAGGGTTTAGATTAGTCTAGGCTTTGTGAGAAGCCATTAAATATAATCAGTCACTAAGCCAGAGCCCTGTCATTATGAATTGGTATTTGCTGGTTTCTTCTTTTTCTGATTCCTCAGAGGTTAATTGCATCATTAGATCTTGCCCATGAGATGGAGCATAGGGAATGATTTTCCATCCACTATAGAACATCCCGAAACCAATAAACATAGATCTTACATCCTGGCAACTCGTGTTGAAAGTCAGGCTTTATGTTACCATGAAGAAACTATGTATAACCATTTGCCTTATTATCATGGTAACACTTTCCTGCCTGCTTGAGCGGTAACAAGAAAAATCACAAAGCTTTTGTGAGCATGGATACAAAATATAAAACCCCACGCTGGGATAAAATTCAAGGAATAGCTATATACAGTAATACCTTGATTTGTGAGCATAATTTGTTCCTGGAAGCATGCTTGCAATCCAAAGCACTCTTCTATCAAAGCAAATTTCTCCATAAGAAATAATGGAAACATTTATTTATATAAAATTACGGCAATACAAAATACAGTATAAAGTGTACTGTAAAAATAAATTATTCTGCACTTCAAAATACAGTATTGTACAGTATAAAGTGTACTGCACTGTAAATATAAAATCAATTAACCTGCACTTTGCGGAACCCCTCCATATACCATTATGTCCAGGCTCCCAATCCACAGTTCCTTTTGTATAAAAAAAATATTACAGTACACTTCCAATGTTAAAGCGGTTGTAAACCCTAGGGAAAAAAAAAAAAAACCTGCAAGACAAAGGCATAATGGGCTTGTATGCATCGCATACTAGCCCATTATGTGTAACTTACCTTAGAACGAAGCCCCCACACGGACTCCCGGACATTGCTGCGGGCGCTGCCATGATCCCTCACCATCTCTTCCGGGTTCAGCGGCTCCGGCGCGGTGATTGGCCGGAAGAGACGGCTCCGGCGCAATGATTGGCCGGAGCCGCGAAGAGCATGTGCGGGAGCATGCGCGGGAGTGATTTTCCGGCAAGCTCCCGGCAAATTGATTGAAGGTCCCCCCGGACCTTCAGAGCGCATGCGCTGCTCGCGAGAGCGGCTGCATGCACTGTAAATATCTCCTAAACCATGCCGGTTTAGGAGATATTATTTGTACCTACAGGTAAGCCTTATTATAGGCTTACCTGTAGGTAAAAGTGTCAAAAAGCGGGATATTACCGCTTTAAGGAGTCTGGTGCAATTCCAAAGCCGCTGGTGTATATGTACTATACAATAAAGCCGCTGGTGTACAGTATACATTTGTGTATATGGCCAGAGGTGCGGGGGCAGTATTCGAACATGATAATGGCCCCAAACACACCTCCAAGATGACCACTGCCTTGCTAAAGAAGCTGAGGGTAAAGGTGATGGACTGGCCAAGCATGTCATCAGACCTAAACCCTATTGAGAATCTGGGGGGCATCTTCAAACGGAAGGTGGAGGAGAACAAGGTCTCTAATATCCACCAGCTCTGTGGTGTCGTTATGAAGGAGTGGAAGAGGACTCCAGTGGCAACCTGTGAAGTTCTGGTGAACTCCATACCCAAGAGGGTTAAGGCAGTGCTGGAAAATAATGGTGGCCACACTAAATATTGCCACTTTGGGCCCAATTTGGATATTTTAACTAAGGGGTGTACTCACTTTGCCAGTGGTTTAGACATTAATGGCTGTGTGTTGAGTTATTTTGAGGGGACAGCAAATTTACACTGTTATACAAGCTGTACACTCACTACTTTACATTGTAGCAAAGTGTCATTTCTTCAGTGTTGTCACATGAAAAGATGTAATAAAATATTTACAAAAATGTGAGAGGGTGTACTCACTTTTATGAGATACTGTATATATCAAACCCTATATAAAAGCCCTTTTTACTTCCCTGTAGTCACAGTATGCTCCAGCCCCAACTCTTCTCCTCTCACGCTTTTTAATTGTTTAACGGGTAAACATTTTTTAAATGTGCAAACAAAAAAGCTGACAGCGTTAATAGGCTTTGCATGAACTGGATATTGAGATAGCTGCAATGATCAACAGTCAATACCAAATGAAAACACTGGTAGTTTATAGTAACATTAGAAAAAAATTATCCACATGTGCATTATAGCAAAGTTACTACGCTGACTCTGGAGCTGGTGCAGGCGCCGATGGGTCACATGTCTTGGGCATTGAGAGCCATGGGGAACACCAACCACCATGGGCAGGAAGATGGAACGGACAGTAGGAGTATCTAAGCCAGACCTCACCGGCGCAAATGGATGATGTCACTCGAGCACCTGGGCGGAAGTGCGGTGCCCGGAAGGCAGAAGCCACTGTAACCAGCGTGTAACGCATGCATCCCTGTTGCTGTGACAACACAATTTGCATGCATGAGCTTTTTCAAGTCACAGGAATGACAGCAACCAGAGGTTTTAGGCGAGATATGGGGGCAGGGAGTAAGCAGAACTAAGGGGTAAAACTACAGATTAGCCCATCAGTGCCCATTCCGTATTGCACAATCTTTAAATAGCACCAACATTTAAAACCAATATAATTTGATAATCATTACAATAAATAATGTAATAATGATAAATACAAAATAAAAAATGTAAAAATAAAAAAAGATATATGGAAAAAAATGAAACAATAAAAAGAATAAAAATAGCAACTAAAAAAATGTACACATCAATAAATCTAAGAAATCAATAGGAATTCATGGTAACAAAATATGATGGAAAAAAAAAAAATGAAATGAATATTAGTCAATAAAACGAAATAATCTCATAATTAGTATTACAATTTCCTAAATGACATGATATATATTGTTTTATTCACATATATTTAAAAGTAATATTAGATGTTGAACATAAATATAAAAGTACTACGATTAGACCACATTATGTACTTCCAGGTCCTCATTGAGGCCATTTGGTGACAAGGATCCAAGATTGTAAATCCAAAATACTTCCCTCCTTCACAGGGAAAACGTCATTATCTGTGAGCATATCTTTAGGGACAGTTTCAATCGCCATCACAACCGGGCACCCAACATTTTTTTTTTCTATTTTTTGGTTTTCTAATGTTAAAAAATACTGATAGTAGACACTGGTAGTTAATTGTATCAGTTATTGACTGTGAATCATTGTAGCTATCTCAATATCCAGTTCATGCAAAGCCCATGAGGGCTCTCAGATTTTTGTTGTTCTTAGTTTTCTAGCATTCAATCCAATGTTACCCGACAGCAGTAGAGTTGAGCTTTTACTATATTATTGTACTTTTTGTTGTACACCTATACTAAAGTGATTGATTTACAGCTAGTAGCACCTTATCCTAGCTATATTTGTGCAAAGTGACGTACATGCAATACTGCAGTCAGCGTACAGTCAAGCGATAATCAATTGGCCTAGAAAATAACAGCAGAAAGTATTACAACAGCAGAGCCATTGGTAGTTCAAAGGCATACACAGTGAATGAGGCAAAGTAAGGGCTTCTGCTGCTCTCTCTGAGCCAATAAGGAGGGAACGAGCCTCTGCTCTTGCACACGCAGCTCAGTGTACATGAGGTCACTCCCATGTGCATGCCCAGCAACTAGTTGGAACCCAGAAAGAATTTCAGGAGAAGATGGCAGTGCCCAGCAAAGCAGCACTGGAGGGTATCACAAACCAGGTAAGTCTGCTATAATGTGCTAAAAAGCTCTGCACCCTAGCACAATATGCCGAAAAGCTAATGATGCCCAACCGAGGATTTTTTTTTTTTTTTTTGGAAGTTTAATTCCACTTTAAGGTTTACACATGAACCCATATGAATAAAAGTGGTCCATAATAAGCACCAACAGTATCAGACAGTTTGTTAGAACCTTATTACTTTCACTTTTGCTTGACCGTTTGGTCTGCGTGTATATGTGGAGAAAAATATAAGCATGTAAAACAAAGGAGGAATTCATATTCTTAATACTATCATTACAGATATAAATCATAAACCACAATAAAGATTTTTCATTATAGTGGCCCTTTAACTAAAAAAATACATAATTTGCAACAAAGGCCAGAAATGTATGCATCCACAAATAATCTGTACCCTATAAGATAATGTCTAAAATGGTTTATTCAAGTTATTCTGTCTTCTGCTCTGATTGTAAAACAAAAAATCTGGTTTGGAAGTCTGGATTATTGACTTGGGAATTAAATCCCACCCAATCATTGCTGCATATGACTGGCTATGGATTGAAGGACACTGGGCATCCGTCAACCCCTTGTGAAAAAAATTTGTGTTAAACACCAAAACACCTGCGCAAAGGATAATTAGTAAAATATAATTGTGAATGTATGTGGTATATTAAATAAATTGTTGTGTGTATATAAATTAACTGTGAAAAAATTGCTATTTTAAATTAAAATTTTTGTGATAAATTCTGTTGTATATGTGGGAATAAATTTCAAACTGAGCAGCAATGTAAACCATATAAAAACGTAAATATGTAAACTTATATAGTGATATATAAAATACAGCGCTAAGACAGAGTGACACAACCCACTTAATGCAATCTTTGATCAGGAACCGCGCTCTGGTTGTTTTACTGAATAACACAAGAAGATTTTATGTAAGTGCAACGTGTATTGTCTAAATAAATCTTTAACCTGATACTACACTATGAGAGTCTTCTCTTATCTTCCCATCATATCTCTGCCAATCAAATTGATGGATCACGGGCTGTTATACATCTATATGGGCATGAGGATATGGAGAGGTATCCATTGGATGATATTGGTAGAATCAGAAGGCATACAGTGCCTTGCCTTGCCAAATCACTGCTGAATCGCTTTGTCTACAATCTACTGAGAATAGGGCTGTAACTGACACCCTATTAAGGAGTCCATTCATTTTCGGTAAGCTGTTTGTTCACATTGGGTGTAACCAGCTTGGTGGAGGGGTGAAGAAATTTGAGGAATATATAAGAACTTTTTTGAAATTGAGATATCCTCTGCGGCTTTTAAGAGACTTTTGCTAATTATTATTTGCATTTGCACTGATATTTGTTTAGATTGCACTAAGTGGTGTGTGTCACTCTGTTTGAGCGTGGTAGTTTACATATCACAATATAAGTTTACATCAGTCAACCCGGAAGACTGAGGACATCCAGTGGTGGAATTTATTTACTGCAGGGGACTGCACCAGAGAGGAGGTGAGTATTACAGATTTTTTTTTTTTTTCCTTTTTCTTCTAAACCCCTCCTAGGGTCTATTAAAATATATATATTTGAGATCTTCTTCTTCTTTTTGGATTGGTTATTTTTTTGCTCTTTAGTGTCATCAGTATGAGCGTATTACAAAGTGATGTGTCTGTTACAAAGCAGGAAACGCCTTTATATGAAGGTCTGGCTGATCATGCAATGTGGGTGTGGGCACATGATGGCTTAAGGCTCGTACACACGAGTCGAAATTCAGCCGGGAATTTTCGTCCGACGACCGATCTGCTGATTTTCGGCTTGTTAGTATGGTGCTCTCAACAACCGACTCCGACTTTTCGGCCGAAAAAATTTGTGTGCAGGCTATAAAATTTTTATCCACCGTCAAAACACGTCTGATTTTCATGCAGTCAGAACAGATTTCGACAGGGAAAAATCTTATGAGCAAGACTGGGCATGCTCAGAGATGAAAGAACACAAAGAAAGCAATCCAAAACATGACATCACTTCTGAAGTATAATTCTGTCAGACGACAAAATTCGTGTGCAGTCTAGAGCACATTCCAACCAACAGACACAACTCTGGACAAAAGACCAACGACCGGTCGGCGGAAACTCGTTGCATGTGTACGAGGCTTTAGACCTGCTTTCATTCAGTGTGCAGAAGCACTGGACCCATACATTGATGGACATCAAAAGATTTAAAGGCCAGAATGTTTTTTCCATCGTAAGATAAGCAGCTTGAAATTTCCATTCCTCTCACATGGAACCTCAAAAAGGACTGATTGGCAATTGTCCAAGCAGGAAACTCCAAATACACCTATGGAATAGTACTTCCAAGAAGGAGGTCTCCACTTACTGACAGTACATCAACTGGCTGAAATAAAAATGCAGATAGGTTGTTTATTGTGAATATGATCATGAAACATGTACCCTCTAATACAGTCATGTCCAAAGTCTGGCCCGCGGGCCATTTGCGGCTCGTCCTTTCGTTTCATACGGCAGCCAGGGACACCGCTGACTTTTGTCAATGTCTCTCTCTGAGACTCCTCACATCCCCGCCCCGATGCGATCGCTCGGGGGCGGGGTCTCGCCGTCTCTGGCCTTCCGCGCCAGCTCGGCTGCTCTCGAGTCCCACTCCACCCCTGTGCGGCTCTATCTGCCCGGCGCTGTGGGAGTGCAGAATAAAAATTTAATTCCTTCTCTCCTTCATTGCACACAGCCAACTGTAGGAGCCAACCCAGGATTTTGTGGAGCTGACCAAGGATCGCATTCATTTCTACAATTCTACTGCCTGTTTCTGTAAGTGTGATTTTATTCATAGAGCACTGATGCTTTTTATTTCCTATATATACTGTAAGGGGTTAGCTAGGTAGCAGGTTTGGGTGACCGTTTGGGTGTGTTCGCTACACAGAGAGAAAGCCGAGAAGTGGTTGAAAACAACGGTCTAAGGTTTATTCTTCCAATTTGCTGGAAACAAGTGCAAGCATCCAAACAGCATAAATCATAAACATAAAAGAACCCTGGCCACTTGGGGCGTCTATCTTCACAACACAGGAACCTACCTATAGAGTCTGTCCCAACCTACTGCTGGGCAGACACTGCTGGTCATACAGCAGAAAACCAATAGTCCATTTGTTTTCCTTTCACACAGAAAAAGTCAACACCACCTCACCTTCAGAAGTCTCTCTCAGCTCACTGCTCTTCTTAACGCAAAAAGCCTCAGGAGGCAGCAATCAGTAGTCATCCTCTGGATAACTTATAGAGGCCTTAATTGCCTCATTCTGAATAGCTGAAGCTTTCCAACGTCCTTAAACCTTTCTGGCTACCTCCGGTGCTGACAGCTGATAGTAATTGGTGAATTTTCTAAACAAGGCAGAAATGTATTTCCCGTCTGTGACAACACCCACAGATTTACCTGACTTCCTGTCACAATACCTATTTATATTTATTCCTATATATACACCTTTATGTGCTGGCTGGGTGACATTATTAAATGGGAGACATGACTGGTCCTTACATACAGGGGATTGCCATTCACAAAGCTGTGAGCAGGTGGAAAGCGAGGATCATCTTCCACTCTTCCCTTCAACCTTCCTTTTTGGTGGAATAAAGGGGTGTATGACCTGCTGGTAATACAGGGGTCTTACAGTTTGTCACCTGAAGTGGATCCGGTTTTCTGGCACCCTCCCTCTTTCATTGGACCCTACCTGTTTCTAGGGACTTTTGGGCCTTACTGCTATATTTATTTGATGCGTGATAGACACGTTTTTTATTGTGCTACATTTTTGTATCTTTTCTAGTAATGTTTTATTTTTTCATCTGGCCTTCAGATATGAAAGGCAGAGTGATTTTACTACTGTTTAGATTTGTCATTCAAATTGTTTGCAATAAAGTTTGCATAAAATAGTTTATTTGTTTTTCATTTTAATGGTTCAAATGTCAGGCAAAATGGTCGGCCCTTACGCATGTTCACTTCATCAAGTCTGGCCCTCTTTGAAAAAAGTTTGGACACCTCTGCTCTAATATGTTTTATGTATACTTTGTGTAGTGCTACTCTGCAGGAGCCACTAGTATTTTGGTCCTATTTCACACACAGCATGTGCAGCCAGGCATATGGCACTTTCAGCATTCTTCCTTTGGCTCAAGACTAAGTCTAGGGTTTTCTTTTGGGGTATTGGGAAAATACTTGGAAAGGGAAAGAAACCATGAGATACCCCGGAACTGTGGGAATACAATGCTTGAGGCCCGCTGGGCTTCTGGCTGCTCTACAGTAAACAGATATGTAGGCTATACTGTAAAACTCTGGCTGTACTGCATTCTTGTTGTTTACTTGTACAACTCCTGGCTGTACTGAGCACACTTTCAGCAGCATGGCACACTCCTGGCTGTCTTGCACAACTCCTGACTGCTCTGCATTGGCTTGTAAGATAAACTATCCCACAGTCACTTCTCCTCCGTATAGCAGGATCGATTACTCAGTCGCAGTATGGTTGGGCTTCCTCTCATCAACTTTCTTCTGTCTCTAGACTTGGTTCTCTTTAGCGCCCCCCCCAGCTAAGCCTAGCTGGGACCTTGGTATCTTCAAAGGCTCCTCAGCTTCCGCTCTGTCTCGCTCTGCCCCAGGAGCAGAGCCCCTAAAGAGGGGTCTCCTCCTGACAGACTAGACCCAAAAAATCTGCACTCTGGCTGCCAAGCCTCAGCATATTTATGGGCTTTCCCTCCACCTTCTAGGCACACCTCACCAGGGATTGGCTGGAGCCCTTTAAATATTCAGATTTTCTGTTCTGCTCCCCTTCCGCTATACTTTCAGAAGTCTTTAGAAGACAGATGGAATTAGCAGAACAGCAGCGTGTAAGACACTGAACGGCCCTTAGCTTGGTAAACAGTGAGCAGGGGTTGATTACTAACAATTAACTAGCAACCTACTCTGAACTAGGAGGGTGATAGTTCTATAACAGAGGGACTACCAACAACTAGGGATGATCGAATGGTTCGGGTCGACCATCGGTTCGACCCGAACATTGGATGTTCGATATTCGGCCGAATTCCGAACTTTTTGCGGTAAAAGTTCGGAATTCGGCCACCAGAACCGCCCAAAATGCACTGGGACAGGAACTGGGCTTTAAAAGCCCGTGATTGGCCCAGAAACGTCAGCAAATGCCAATGAGGGGGCAGGAGTCTCCTAGGAACGTGATTGGAGCGACTACAGGGACCAGAGGCCAATCAGGAGTGAATATGCCCCACAGTATATAAGATAGCCCCGCCTAAACCCTAGCACAGTGATACATAGCCTGTTGGAGAGTGGAAGCATTTCTCCGACTCCTGCTTTGCTACACTACATTTTCTGCATAGACGAGTGGTTCTAAAGCTCCATATAGCAGAATTGCATTCAGCTTACAGCCAGTGTAGTTAGATACAGCGATTGTGCTAGGTTTTTTGAGTTACAAAAAAAAAATTTAAGGGACAGTGTCAGTCTTCTGCTGTATGGAGCTTTTTATTTAGTGTGAGGAAAGGGATATCTAGTGTAGTTAGGGAACTTTGTACTACAGTAGTTAGATGTAATAATTGAGTTTCTGTAGGGAAAGTGAAAGTGTGAGGGTTCTGTGTAGTGAGCACGTTGCACAGTGCTGCTGAATTGATATATCTATAGCAGGTATACGTGCTTGCTAGGCAGCAAAATACAGTGACAACTTAACGCCTGTTCTTCAAAGCGTTAGGTCCACTGTGCAAAAGGCTTTGCAACTGTGCGTGACACGCATCTGCTGTGCTGTATTCAGCAACAACTGTGGGTCGCATAGCAGTGTGCGTTTTTTTACCACACACAGTTGCTAACCCCTCAGTGACAAATATGCCTGGTAGACCAAGAAAAGGCATACGTGGCCCTGCTGCGGAAAGGGGCACAGCTTCTAGAGTGTCTAGAGGCAGGGGTGGACGTGGTGGTCAGTCCTCAGCCAGGCCACCATTTGGATTGTTTTCCGGCAGTGGCCAAGCTATACGTCCACAGTACGTACAGGAGGTGGTGGACTATATGACCAAACCCTCATCATCGGCATCATCTGCAACTACAGTGACCCAGGCAGAGAAAAGTGGACAGTCTTCTGCAGTTGTCAGAACAAATACAGATGAGTCCATGTCCACCTCACGTCCTCCCTTAGACCCAACTTCAGACATGGCAGAGGAGTCAGCTGAGCTGTTTGACCACAGTGTCGGCCATGTACTCCAGCCTGATGCTCAGTCCTTTATGGAGTTTGATGTTGGGTCTGAGTTTGAGGAGGAGGCAGAGCAAGCAAGAGGGGAGAGCAGACGGTCCGCTCCATCTAAGGCCGCACCTGTTGTCTCCCGGGCCAGGCCTGATGCTCAGTCCTTGATGGAGTCAGATGTTGGGTCTGATGTTGAGGAGGAGGCAGAGCAAGCAAGAGGGGAGAGCAGATGGCCCGCTCCATTTAAGGCCGCACCTGTGGTCTCCCAGGCCACTATACGCACCTCTTCTTGCTGGGCCTTTTTTGAGACATCCCATGCAGACAAAACAGTTGCGATCTGCAAGATTTGTAAGAAGGGTATAAAACGTGGCAAAAATGTCAACCACCTGGGTACAAGCTGCCTAAACAGGCATTTGACAACCCACCACTCGGCCCGTTGGCAGGAGCATTTGAAGAACCCACAAAAGGGCCAAAGATCGGTCAGTCGGCCTCCTAGTCCTCCTCGTGCTCCACCTGCACATCAGTCTGTTCCTGGCCCTGCTATAGTCACTCTTCACCTGTTGGCAGCCTCCACTGACAGGGATGATGAAATAGCAGGCAGTGTCGCATCTACCTCCAGCACACCACCAGCTCACCAGCTGTAACATCTAGATGCCAAATTTCGATTCCACACATGCTGGAAATAAAAAAAAATGTATACTCCCAGCCACCCACATGCCCAGCGTCTAAACAGTAGTTTGGCAAAACTACTCGCTCTGCAACTGTTACCATTTAACCTGGTAGAGTCTGCTCCCTTCCTTGACTTCGCAAAATGTGCAGTTCCACAGTGGCAGGTGCCAAGTCGGCATTCTTTTGCCCGTAAGGCCCTGCCATCCCTATACCAACATGTGGAAGGCAATGTAGTGTTGTCCCTGGCCAAGTCAGTCAGCCGTAAGATACACCTGACGGCTGACACTTGGTCAAGCAAACATGGGCAGGGACGGTACATTTCTGTCACTGCTCACTGGGTGACACTGCTTGCTAGCGGAAGGGATTGTAGCCAGGGCTCGGTGCTGCAGCCAGTGTTGCCCCCACGTCTGCAAACAGCTGGTGGTGTCCCTGATCCGGGTAGATCGATCACTTCTACCCCCTCCTGCTCTTCCTCCTGTACCTCCTCCATGCCCTCCTCTGCAGAATGGTCCTTTGAATATGATGAGGTATCACGTAAGCGTTCAAAGGGCTATTCTATGTCTCAGGCCAAAAGGTGTCATGCAGTGCTGCAGCTTGTGTGTCTAGGGGACAGGCAGCACACTGCCCCTGAGATTCTTGGGGCTCTGCAGGCACAGGCCCAGAGGTGGTTGACACCACGCCAGCTGCAGCCAGGGATGGTGGTTACCGAAAATGGGTCAAACCTCCTGGCCGCCCTTTGTCAGGGAAAGTTGACCCATGTGCCATGCCTGGCGCATGTCCTGAATCTCGTGGTACAGCGTTTTTTTAACTCATACCCGGGAATGCAGGGTGTGCTAAGGATGGCAAGAAGGGTGTGCAGTCACTTCAGGCGGTCGTACAGTGCCACTGCACGTTTGGCTGAAGTGCAGCGCGAGTTTCACCTGCCGGTACACCGCCTCGTCTGTGACATGCCCACCCACTGGAACTCCACCTTGGCTATGCTGCAGCGCCTGTACACGCAGCAGAGGGCCCCTCAATGAATACCTATGCGAGTACGGCACCAGCACTGGCTCTTTTCACCACAGCAGTGGCTTTTGATTAAGGATGCATGCGCTGTCCTCTCGCCATTTGAGGAGGCCACATGGATGGTCAGCCGGGACAGAGCATGCATCAGTGACACCCTACCGGTACTGTTTTTGTTGGAGCACACTCTGCGTGGCATTATGGACAGGGCACTGGAGGAAGAGGAGGACTTCCTTGCCTCTCAAGGCCCCCCTTATCCTGAGAATCCTGGCCCCATTATGCCTAGCTCCCAGAGGCCCGAGCAGGATCCAGGGGTGTAGGAGGATGAGGAGGACGATTCTGCAGGAACTTTTGCAGGGTTTGAGGAGGAGGAGGAAGACATGCGGCAATCTGCAAGGCCTAGTTTGACTCCCTCGGGACACTTTGGAGTAGTGCGTGGCTGGGAGGAGGAGGAGCCCGTTCAAGATAATAATGTTTTGAGTGACCCCGAGGAGTCAGCTTCTGAGGCCTTCGCTAATTTGCGACGCATGGCAAACATCATGCTTCAGAGCCTGCGAAAGGACCCCAGAATCAAGGTCATTAAACAGACTGACCACTATTGGTTAGCCACCCTACTTGACCACGGGTACAAGTCAAAAGCCTCTGAGCTTTTCCCATCCACCCAGAGAGTCCACAGGATCAAATCCCTTGAGGACAGTCTCAAGAGGATTCTGGTGAACACGTTCCCCGACTGCCGTAGGGTGCAGGGGCGGGGACAACCTACCATGGATTCTACTGCTGGTCACGAGAGGAGCGTTGGAGAAGGTGTGCGGTTGACGGATGCCTTTTGGTCTTTTTTTAGTCCTCACCGCCCAGGCCTCTCAGCTGCCACATTGCATCGACAGCGTCTGCATCACATGGTGGACGATTACGTCAGGGCACAAAGTGACACAGAGGGCTTTTCATGTGACGAAGCCGATCCACTGGCATACTGGGTCTTAAGATTAGACCACTGGCCAGAACTGGCCCAGTATGCCATGGAGTTGTTGGCCTGCCCTGCTTCCAGTGTCCTATCGGAACGGGCATTCAGCGCAGCAGGAGGATTCGTCACAGACCATCGAACGAGACTCTCCACCGACTCAGTCTACAGTTTGACATTCATTAAAATGAATCAGTCGTGGATATCAAGCTTTGATGCACCTGATGCAGACCTTGTAGACTAGGCTATCGTTGTGATGTGGCTGCTGAGCCTCAGTTTAAGCCTGGACCATGGTGCCACCCTCAAACCCTCCTCTCATTCTCTTTACGTTCACAGAACCTCATTTTGGTTATAACAAAAATACCATGTTTGCACACCTGTTCCACAGGTGAACACCTTTATAATTTTTGGGCCTCCTTCAACACCAGCTCTTTGGGGTTACGGTGGGGAGGCTACACTAAAAAAAAACTACCATGTTTGCGAACCTGTTCCACAGGTGCACAACTTTACAATTTTTGGGCCTCCTTCAACACCAGCTCTTTGGGGTTACGGTGGGGAGGCTATGCTAAAAAAAAAACTACCATGTTTGCGAACCTGTTCAACAGGTGCACACCTTTACAATTTTTGGGCCTCCTTCAACACCAGCTCTTTGGGGTTACGGTGGGGAGGCTACGCTAAAAAAAAACTACCATGTTTGCGAACCTGTTCCACAGGTGCACACCTTTGCAATTTTTGGGCCTCCTTCAACACCAGCTCTTTGGGGTTACGGTGGGGAGGCTACGCTAAACAAAAACTACCATGTTTGCGAACCTGTTCCACAGGTGCACACCTTTATAATTTTTTGGCCTCCTTCAACACCAGCTCTTTGGGGTTATGGTGGGGAGGCTCCGCCAACACCAAAACTACCATGTTTGCGCACCTGTTCCACAGGTGCACACCTTCATAATTTTTACGCCTTCTTCAACACCAGCTCTTTGGGCTTACAGTGGTATGGCTCCGCCAACACCCAAACAACAATTTTTGCGCACCTGTCACACAGATGCATATCATTGTAATTTTTTTTCCTTACAAAGGCAATTATTGCCTTCATGACCAGCACTTTCATAGGGATATGGTGTCAAGGCATCGTCGGCACCACCAAAGGCCCAATTTTTAAGCATCCTTTACTTCTATTCAAAGTCAAGAGACAACAGTATTCATCCAAAACATCTCTAATCTCCAATCTTGTTCACTGTGCACTACATTGTGGCCCCTACCCCTAACCCTCAATGTATCCGTGCATATATGTCTGTTTCTTGTGAGAATTCAAGTTAAAGTGCACCAAACACCATTTTACATGAAATAAAGTGCAACTACATACATCTTTGGACTTCTTGAAAACATTTGGTAATAATAGCCCCATTGTGAAAATACACCCGCTAATTATATGCACATTTAAAGAGACAGCACTTTTTTGCCGTTGATTAGGAGCAAAAGAAAGGTGCGGTTAAGCAAAAGTCATTTTTGAAGGTTTGGTATGCTATAATTCTGGTTCTGGACATGCTACAGAGCTGAAACTTCACAGGTACACCTTTTAGACCCCCCTGACACTAAATAAAAAAAAAAAAAGATTTTTGTAATTTTTCCAATAATTGGCTCTCTATCAAAAACGACAATTTTTAAGAACTTTTTTTGTGTGATTAATAGTCCCTGGGGCATGACCCAGAACCCTAGGCACTTTTTATGGGGCATTTATTGGGTTTTAGGGCTTCAAAATTGTGTTTTTTGATTAACGAAGTTCGGGTCCCATTGATTTCAATGGGGTTCTGGAATCCGAACCGAACTTTCGGGAAGTTCGGGTGTTCTGGTCGAACCAAACTTTTCAAAAGTTCGACCATCCCTACCAACAACCTTGCTTCATGCTTTACTAAGATGTAAACAATTCTACACAATCTGTTCCAGGACAATGTTCCTGAAGTGCCACTACGTGGACACCTAGTGGCCCCTGCAGTGTGTGATCCATTACCAAACATTGTGCATGCACTGTAGGGTGCTTAATTTCCTGCTTTACCTACTCCAGCAGTCAAAATAGCATAAAGGGAAGGGTCTACTACTACGTGCGTAGTGCCAGAACTGCATTGCTGTGCCTTTAGTGTCAACATACCCACCATCTATGGATCTGGTATTTCTTGCCTTATTGAATCGACCAGTAAATAAAGTAAAGAATTAATCAGTGTTCACTGCTGTGCCTTTAGTGACTGCCTCTAAGGCAGGCCATTTTTTACCAGTTTGTCAAAAGTTTGCTTACCCTGGCAGTAATCGTGAAAGTTTGGCATTGAAATTGAAAATATAATTATGGCAAAAAAATGGCTATATTTAAGGATAGTAATTGTATGAAGCCATTTATCATCACATAGCTGTTTGGCTCCTTTTTAAATCATAACAGAAATCACCAAAATGGCCCTGATCAAATTTTATATACCTTGGAATGTTTGGCCTTGGTACAGACACACAAGGTGACACACACAGGTTAAAAAGGCAATTAAAAGGGTTTGATTTCCCACATCTGAGGCTTTTTAAATTGCAATTCGTGTGTGTATAAATAGCCAATGAGTTTTCTTAGGTGTCACGTGGGTGCATCGGGCAGTCTAGATACTAAGCAACGAGTATCTAGCCTATTAAAGATTCATAAGACCTGCGTAACAAGGTATAGGAACTTTATAAACATGGAAAAGAATATAAAGGTATCCAAAGCCTTGACAATGCCAGTCAGTACTGTTCAATCACTTAAGTGGAAAATTTGGTACTCTTGATACCAAGCCAAGGTCAGGTAGACCAAGAAAGATTGCAGCCACAACTGCCAGAAGAATTGTTTGGGATACAAAGAAACATCCACAGGTAACCACAGGAGAAATACTGGCATTTCTGGAAAAAAAGACAGTTTTGTTGTTTCAAAGAGCACAATCCAATGATACTTTAATAAAAAAATTAGCTGTATGGTCAAGTTACCAGATATATTGTAAATCTTTACTGCACCATTGCCTTAAAAAAGCTTGGTATCACGTACCTGGAGATGAGCCTGACACTGTGAGGAAGGCCTCCCTTGCGCCTCCGACTCGGGACCCCTGATAGTGCAAACAGGGGACACCGGAGTGTAGAGTAGCACGAGCGCCTGGAGTTTTGCTTGAAGCGGACGATGGCTACTGGTGAAAGTTGCCAGAGAAGTCCGATGAGCAGGGTGTTGTGCAGGCAGCAGGTGCTGGAAGCAGGGTTTCCTGGATAACAGGAGGAGCTTCCCAGGCAGGATGGACGGATCTGGGAATGACAGAAGCGTAGTAAGACAAGCCGGGTCAGGAGCCAATCGGTAACGTATAAGCCAGTAGGAGCAGACAGGAAGAGTGGTCACGGGACAAGCCAAGGTCGGTGCAGGTGGAGATCAGAGAATCGTCAGGACAAGCCGGGTCTGGAACTAGGAACAAGGTGCAGGTAAACAGGTATCCAAGGTTGAAGACAAAGCAGCACTGAACCAGTGTGCTGATCCAGCTTAAATAGTGCTCTTCCTTGATGAGAAGGGTGGAGCCAGGATTAGCCTGTGGGTTTATCTCATCCTCTGCCAGAGCCTTCCTGACATGGCCCCCCCCAATGAGCAGCCTCCGGATGCCCAACTGGGCCATTCTTGCTGGGTGGGCCCGGTTGAAAGCCTGTAGGAGTCTTTTGGCATGGATGTTTTCTTCAGGTTCCCAGGAATTGTCTTCAGGACCATACCCCTCCATTTAATCAGGTACTTTACCTGATTCCTCCTTTTCCTGCAAGCCATAATTGCTTTGACCTTAAATTCCTCTTCACTGTCCACAATTACTGGCTCGGGGGGACCTGTATTTCGCTCAGGAAAAGGATCAGGGATGGCAGGATTTAGCAGGGTGACATGAAAAACCGCGTGGATTTTAAAGGAAGCTGGTAGTTCCAATTCATAAGAGACGTCATTGATTCTTCTTTTAATAGGAAAGGGACCCAAAAATTTAGGTCCAAGTTTTCTTGAGGGACAGGCAAGCTTCAAATTGGTTGTGGCCAACCATACCTGATCACCAGGTTCCAATATCAGCTCTCCCCTTCTTTTCCTGTCAAATAATTTTTTATTATTTTCCTGAGCCTTAGCCATGGTTTCCTGAAGTAACTCACTGTTGGATGCAAAAAAGTTTACTGTGTCCTGGACAGCAGGGACAGGACATTCAGGTACTGTGGTGATCAGAAAAGAAGGATGGTAACCATAATTGGCAAAGAATAGAGTCTGCTTGGTAGCCGAATGTTCAGAGTTGTTGTATGCGAACTCCGCTAGTGGCAATAGCGTCACCCAATCATCCTGGGAAAAGGACGAAAAACAGCGTAGATACTGTTCCAGTGTCCGATTGGTCCTTTCCGTTTGACCGTTGGTCTGTGGGTGATATGTTGAAGAAAAGGACAGTTCAATATCCAATTTCTCACAAAGGGATTTCCAAAATCTGGAGGTGAACTGGACTCCGCGGTCGGATACTATGTTGGCAGGAACTCCATGCAGTCTCACAATCTCTTTGATGAACAACTTGGCTGTATCCATGGCCGAGGGAGTGCCCTTCATGGGTAAGAAATGTGCCATCTTGGATAGACGGTCTACCACCACGAAGATGGTAGTGTAGCCTTCAGATGGCGGGAGTTCAACGATAAAGTCCATTGAAATCATTTTCCATGCTCTGTCAGGGACTGGTAAGGGTTTGAGCAAGCTCCAAGATTTAGACCTGGGGGTCTTGTTCCGGATACATGTAACACAGGTTTCAATGTACCTCTTACAATCCTTCTGTAGATCAGGCCACCAAAAGGTGTGTTGAAGTAGCTCAGAGGACTTATGGACTCCAAAATGTCCTGCAAGGGAATGGTCATGGAAGACCCAAGACAGGGACCCGCAATCTCTCAGGTACAAATATTTTGTTATTATGCCATAAAAGTCCGTCCTTAACCTATAAGGAAACTCCGGGAAGTGGGGAAATATCCTTAGAGGCCTGTTTGAGCTGTAGCAGTAAGTCGTCTTGCAGTAACAGGAAGTTTCCTGACGACAGAATTGTATCTGGGACTGCAGATCTCTCAGCATCAGAAAACGTACGGGATAATGCATCCGGTTTTGTGTTCTTTGATCCCGGCCTGTAAGTGACATGAAAGGAAAATCTGGAGAAAAAGAGAGCCCACCTGGCCTGGCGGGGTTTCAAGCATCTAGCTGCTTGCAAGTATTCTAGATTTTTGTGGTCTGTGTACACTAGAATTGGATGGGCTGCCCCTTCTAAGACATATCTCCACTCTTCCAAGGCAGCCTTAATTGCCAAGAGCTCTCGATCACCGACGTCATAATTTCTCTCTGCCGGAGATAACTTGCGTGAGAAGAAGGCAACGTGGTGTAACAGAGCTTTGGCTCCTGCCCGCTGCGACAATACTGCTCCTACAGCCGACTCAGATGCGTCTACTTCTTGGACGTAAGGCAGGCCAGGATCTGGGTGTCGAAGGACTGGTGCAGAGGTGAAGAAATCCTTTAGGGTTTCAAATGCGGTCTGCGCCTCAGGAGTCCACATGAAACGGATACCTTGTCTGGTTAACTGAGTGATGGGCGAGATGATTGCGGAGAAATTCTTGATAAACTTCCGATAAAAGTTTGAGAACCCTACGAACCGTTGCACCCCTTTTTTATCAGAGGGAACCGGCCAGTGTAAAATAGCAGAAACCTTTTGAGGATCCATTTTAATACCTTCTGTGGAAAGAATCAGACCCAGGAATTGGATACTCTGTCGACTGAACTCACACTTCTCAGGTTTTGTGTATAAGCCATGCTGTCGGAGACGGGCAAGGACATTTCTTACGTGTTCATGATGGTCTTCTATGGTGGAGGAAAATATCAAAATATCATCAAGATAAACAATAACAAACAAGTCCAGAAAATCTCAGAAAATGTCATTAACAAAGTGCTGGAAGGTGGCTGGGGCGTTGCAAAGCCCAAAGGGCATCACTAGGTACTCAGTGCCCGAAACGGGTGCGAAATGCTGTTTTCCACTCATCACCTTCCCTGATTCGCACTAGATTATATGCCCCCCGTAAGTCCAATTTAGTAAAAATGGTGGCACAGCGGAGTCTCTGGAATAGTTCCGGCACTAATGGTAACGGGTAACGATTTTTAATCGTAATTTTATTTAGATCACGATAGTCCACACAGGGGTGGAGCGAGTGGTTTTTTTTTCTACAAAGAAAATCCCAGCTCCTGCCGGGGATGTGGAAGGGCGGATAAACCCCTTTCTCAGGCTATCATCAAGGTATTCCTTTAGTGCGGAAAGTTCAAGTTCAGTGAGTGGGAAAATCCGTCCGAAGGGTATTTCGGCTCAGGGAAGAAGCTCGATAGGGCAATCGTATGGTCTGTGAGGGGGAAGAGTCTCTGCTCCCTTCTTGCTGAAGACGTCTAAGAAATCGTGGTAGATTGCAGGCACAGAAGAGCATGATTCGGTATCAGAGTCCATACACAGTAATGGAGACAGGGGGTCTTGTGGTTGGAAGAGGCAGAGTTGTTGACAGTAAGAGGACTGAAATTGAATCTCTCCCGTTTTCCAATTAATGCAGGGATTATGTGCCTGCAGCCAAGGCATGCCCAGAATGATGGCAAACAGTGGTGAGGTGATAACATCTAGGCGTAGTAACTCTTTGTGGTTACCAGATATGGTAGCATGCAAGGGAAGTGTCTCTTGTGTGACAGGTCCAGATCCGATACGAGATCCGTCAGCCAAATGGATAGTCAGTCCCTGTGATCTGGGCCTTAGCGGAACCTTTAGCGGAGTCGCAAATTTCAGGTCAATAAAACAGCTACAGGCTCCTGAATCAATAATGGCGGGTGCCTGGATAGCCCCTTCTGGAAGCTGTAATGAAATAAGCACAGTCAGGTGAGATGAATTGTGGAGGCTCAACCCTTGGTTGGTAGAAGAAAGGGTTAGACACTTACGGCTTTTAGCTGGACAAGACCTCACATAGTGTCCATCTTCTCCACAGTACAGGCACAAGTTATTCAGTCGCCGGTGTTGACGTTCTTCTGGGGTGAGGGAAGGACGGATTATGCCAAGCTGCATTGGTTCAGAAGAGTCACTGGTGGGCGGAGCGGATGCAGAGAATGTCGGACCAGAAGGTCTGAAGACTTGAGGCATCATCCATACGGGTCGGGATTGACCAGATGATCTTTCTGCATGACGCTCTTAGGCGTCTATCGATCTGGATCGCCAGGTGTATCAGGGCTTCCAGAGTATCTGGCACCCCTACACGGGCCAATTCGTCTTTCAGAGAGTCAGATAGTCCCATACGAAATTGGTGGCGGAGGGCAGCATCATTCCAGTTAGTATCAGCACTCCACCTTCTAAAGTCAGTTACATAGTCCTCTGCTGCTCTGCGGCCTTGCTGAAGGGTGTAGAGGGCCGCCTCAGCAGTAGTGGTTTTCTGGGGGTCCTCATAACTGGGCCATAGCTCCAAAGAACAAGTTTAAACTGGATAAGCAGGGATCCTTTTGTTCAAGTAAACGGTGGGCCCAGGACTGGGAATCGCCTTGTAGAAGGGAAAATGACGAAGCCTACTTTAGTGGCCTCGAGTGAAAAAGTCCGGGGTTGTAATCAAAATAAAGTTCGCAGGCATTATGGAAGGACCTAAACTTGCTGCGATCTACAAAGAACTTTTCCGGAGTAGGTACACGAGGTTCTGGAGGCAAAACCATGACTGTAGGTGTAGCAGGAGATCCCCCCTGGGCGTTTGGAGAGGAGGCTGGCGGGGTAAGTAACTGGACCCGTTCTTCAAGTCGGTTATAGCCTTCTTTGACTGATCGGGTCAGTGCCGCCAGGTGATGACATAACTCGTCCATAGGGGAGGTTCCTCGGTCAGGCTCAGACATCTGGCTGCTTTGTACTATCACGTACCTGGAGATGAGCCTGACATTGTGAGGAAGGCCTCCCTTGCGCCTCCGACTCGGGACCCCTGAGAGTGCAAACAGGGGACACCGGAGTGTAGAGTAGCACGAGTGCCTGGAGTTTTGCTTGAAGCGGACGATGGCTACTGGTGAAGGTTGCCAGAGAAGTCCGATGAGCAGGGTGTTGTGCAGGCAGCAGGTGCTGGAAGCAGGGTTTCCTGGATAACAGGAGGAGCTTCCCAGGCAGGATGGACGGATCTGGAAATGACAGAAGCGTAGTAAGACAAGCCGGGTCAAGAGCCAATGGGTAACGTATAAGCCAGTAGAAGCAGACAGGAAGAGTGGTCACGGGACAAGCCAAGGTCGGTGCAGGTGGAGATCAGAGAATCGTCAGGACAAGCCGGGTCTGGAACTAGGAACAAGGTGCAGGTAAACAGGTAACAGGTATCCAAGGCTGAAGACAAATCAGCACTAAACCTGTGTGCTGACCCAGCTTAAATAGTGCTCTTCCTTGATGAGAAGGGTGGAGCCAGGATTAGCCTGTGGGTTTATCTCATCCTCTGCCAGAGCCTTCCTGACACTTGGTTACAATATGCCCGAAAACACCTTGATACACCTCTCAGCTTCTGGCACACACCAACCTGGAGTGACGAGACCAAAAAAAGAGCTTTATAGTCACAACCATAAGCGCTGTTTGTAGAGGGGTCAACAAAGCGGCAAGAATACCATTACCATTGTGAAGCATGGTGGTGTGTGAGTTTTAAAGGCATGGAAAATCCTGTGAAATTTGATGGCAAGATGAATGCAGCATGTTATCAGAAAATACTGGCAGACAATTTGCATTCTTCTGCACGAAAGCTGCGCATGGGACGCTATTGGACTTTACAGAAAAAAAATTACCCTAAGCACAAGGCCAAGTTGACCCTCCAGTGGTTACAGCTGTAAAAGGTGAAGGTTCTGGAGTGGTCATCACAATCTCCTGACCTTATTATCGAGCCACTCTGGGGAGATCCCAAACATGTCATGCGAGACGACCAAAGACTTAGTATGACCTGGAGGCATTTTGCCAAGATAAATGGGCAACTATACCACCTGCAAGAATTCAGGGCCTTACAGAGAACTATTAAAGACTGCACACTGTCATTGATGCTAAAGGGGGCAATACACAGTATTAAGAACTAAGAGTATGCAGACTTTTGAACAGGGGTCATTTTTTTACTTGTTGCCATGATTTGTTTTAGGATTGTGCCATTCTGGTATGACCTGCAGTTGAATATGAATCCCATAAGAAATAGAAGAAATGTGTATTGCCTGCTCACTCTCCAAGAGTCTGCAAACTTTTGAGCACTGTATATCACCGATTACCACTTAAGTTGCTCAGCAAGAAGCAAAGGAAATTTAAAAATTCAGTTCACCATTACTGTCCTTGAAGTGCTTGCCCCCAAAACATCAGGACAAAGGGAGAATGGACTGAAGAAAACATTGTATTGCTGCATCCAGCTGATAAACAGCAATTGTTCAAACATTGACTAATAAGAAATTGTGATGGCTGTGAAGGGACACAACAAGAAAATATTTAACTCTTCTGGAGTGCTCTTTAAGTTCACTGCTGCTTCTGAAAAAGGCAATAAAAAAAATATTTTGTTTTAGGATTGATGCCACAAAAATGAAAAATGAAAATGCCACAAAACAAAAAGAAGGCCAACCAACAATATCATTGAGAACATAGTGGAGAGAAGACTTCTAAAAACGCCTTATAAACTTCTCTAAGATCATTTCCTCTCCTTCTCCTTTACCAAATAGTACTTTCACAGAAAACATTTCTTTGTAATAAAATATATTCAAGCCAGCCATAGACTGAGCAGTTTTCTTTCCTGCAACCACAGCTTGCAGGTAAGAAAAACACTAGGTTGTGTTCGAAAATCCTTTTCATTAGGCTGCATTCACACTTGAGCGTAGCGTTTTTTACCGTGATTTTACCGCGATTTTTACCGCGATTTTTTCAGGCGTTTTTCATTGACATCTATCAAAAACGCTGGTAATCAGCCCAAAAAGAAGCTCATGTACTTTTTTCAGCTACAGGCGTTTTGCAAAACGCTCAGATGTGAACAGGGGCCATTTAAATGAATGGGGTTTTACTTGTTGGGCGTTTTGGAAGCGTTTCTTTTGAGCGTTTTTGGAGCTGAAAACGCCCAGGTGTGAATGGAGCCTAAATTGAAGACTCCTCAGCTCATATGATACAAAAGTCTGTTTATTTTCTTAAAGTAAGGTAAAACATAACAAAACCGAAAGGATTCTCACATCAAAAGATATGTTACGTGTCTTCAGAGTGTAGGATGTCCTTTTCTCATCTCTCTCTGAAGAACGTCTAACATAGTATATTCTTATACTGTATGTAAAGATGATGTCAACCAAAAGTATGTCCCAAGAAGGTAGCAATTCTAAATATAAAAGTAACACCCACTCTTGCATATATGGCTTTAATCTATAGTAGGACACAACTCCTCCTAACATACTGACATAGAAACTCAGAAAATAAATACATACATAGCAAAATTGCTTCTCTGGTCTTCACAAAGACATGTTGAAGTAACTTTCAAAACCAACATATTACATTATAACATTCATATGTATTTCAGAGACTTTTATGATCTAAAATATTAAACTCTAAATCTTTAACAGGTTGCCTCATCAACAAAGTCAGTGTTGATGGGAGAATCCCTCCTGCAGAGCCATTATGCTCTCCCAGAACAGGAAGCTGTCCCTGTCGAAAGAACAGAGTGATTACGGCTAGCCGCTATAGTAGCTGCTAGCAATAATCACATCGAAAAGCCGACAGATTGGTTGTATCCAAGTTGATCAACTGATCAACTTGAGTACATTCAGCCTGCCCATACATAATTCGAACCTTGGGCAGGCCCAGTTGAACCAAGATTCAAACCGTCTATGGCCAACTTTAGCGATTATGTTTATTTTATTGTACTTACCAATTTTACAACCGAAAATCAATGTAGTAGAGGCAGATCAATGTGCCAATCCAGGACTTTAAAATGCAGTGATCAAAAACATCTGTATGTGATCATAACATGTTATCTGCGCAAAATGCTAATGCGCAGAGGAGAGTATTGGGTCCTTTATGCTTCAAAGTTGTTCTTACTCTTAATTTAGTGGAATAAAGTTATTTGAAATAGAAAACAAACTTGATTTTAAAACAACCAATATTTTGAAGAAAAACATTTTATTTCAGTAATCTCTGTACAAGCTATAGTATGTCACAATTAGGGCCTTCATAAAAGAAAATGAAGATAGTCTATCAATTACAAAAATAACAAAATAAGCTTTAGTATAAATCATAAATTAATAGAAATATATTTATCATCAAATACATATTTAACACCTTAAATTATACTTTTTAAGACATATTACTTTTAAGTATTTTTTTCTTTTTTTTAATGGCTTTGACACTAAGAGTTATCCATATTTCTTTTTTTTATTTTGAACAAGGAATATGAAAGTGAATCAACAGTATCTAAAAATAATAATTCAGACAATGCATTTTCACATTGAAAAACAAGTGGGTATTTGACCTTCAGGTTTTTTACATACAATATTCCTGTTTTGTAATCCATTACAATAAAAGGGATTCTGCATTTTAATGCAGAATTGAGTTTAAATGACAGTGCTGAAAATGCATATTAAATAAGTGCAACTGGATTTGTCAGTTAAGTCTCCCTGATGAATGTTCGTATTCTGTATGAAAACCACCATTGCAAAAAGATTTGATTTATCAGCATAGATGTTCTTCAAAATCTGCCATAACATTGCTTTGAAAGAACATGTCAATGGTCCCATCCATCTGGAAAGAAAAAAAAGACTGTGTGAATATTTGTGCACAGAGGAAATCATTATATTAGCTCTTTGAGTAAATTAAATTTAAGATTTTCTGTGTCAGCAATAGTATAGGGGAGAAGAAGAGGGGCAAGCTGGGCTTGGGTGGAAAAACTTCCTCTGGGCTCAGGGTGAGCCTATTACCAGTTGGATCATGTTCTGTATCATTGGCATAACGATTCACTACATTATCTCCAGAGGGGTTTCCATGTGTTTGAGGCTCTCTAGCTGCTGTAAAGGCAGCCATAAAGTCCATTGAGTGTGCAATCTTACTGTTGGTGACGGTTCATCTGTCTGGACAGAATCGCTGGACATCTTGATCACTGGGATGGTGGCCTCTACTCTAGATTGGTATTTGATCTGCTGAATGCAACATCTTTTATGGTCTATTCTCTATAACCAAGTGATCTTTATTGTTATGACTGCTATTTATCCACATTTTAAACAGTTTGACATCTTATCCTTGGGCGCTACACTTTTCTTTTATCTTCGTTCTTGGAGTGTTGGTCACCCAAATAGAATCCATCACTTATATAATGGTGTTCAAAAATGGAATGGTTTCCCCTAGGGTGGGACTTTAAAGGCACATAAAGCCACCCCTGAGGAAGAGGTTGTCACCTCAAAACGCGTTGGGAATCTGCTCTTGGATTGGATGGTTGAGTCTTGATATTCTGCACACTACTATGCTTGCTTACGTTTTTAATGTATAGGTATCTTTTTTGTATATTTTTTCATATTGTATTTATTAAAATTTCAATGTTTTATACATATTCATTGTTAACAAATTAATTTGTTATGTGCCTTTAAAGTCCCACCCTAGGGGAAACCATTCCATTTTTGATCCTTTTAAAGGGACGTGGCACACAATTTAGAGAGCATGTACAGGAGCACACAATATATAATGGTGTTCAAGCATGTAGCAACTGACTAGCTATAAATATATATGCAAAAAACAATTGAATAAAGCCTTTGAGTGATCAAATGTTACAGTGTAACTGACAAATTATTTCTGGGTGCAGGCATATTAAATGTTTCTTTGCAGTGTCCAGGCAGCAGTGTCCAGGGAGCAGTGATGTAGGCTCCAGCTTTGTGCAGCCATGATACAGCTTTCTAAAGATTTCACATTAAAATAAACATTCATACTACCACTGCAATGATAAAGTTTTCAGACTTTCAAAGGGTAAAAAAGTATACTTGGTACACATGCCCTGTAAAGTAATGTACTTTACTGGATAAATCAGTATACTTGGAGGACCTTCAATGATGTTGCCTTACATGGGACAGATTCACAGGAACGCCATTCAGCCCAAGCTTAGCTCTTAGTTCGGATTGTCAATTATTGTGAAGTTCATATTATGAAAATATACCGGGGAAGGTGAAGGGGGCTTTAGGTTTATATTGTACCACCATAGAGGATTTTTTTCTTTTTTTTTTTCACCAGGGCAAAAGATAAGGGGAACAGGACAGCAATACAAACCTCACCAAAATCCTTAGCATGACATTGAAGGAGAGGATAAGAGTTCAAGCTATCAGCCAAGATCACGTGAACAAATGCCTGGGTTTTTAGCCATGTAGCCAGCAGTAAAAGGGACTCTGGAGCAACATGGTCTCCAGAAAAAGCAAGTATTTCAGTCCTTTTCCTCTACAAATCACCCATGCCAACAGAGATCATTAACCTATCTTTTGAGTATAGATCTACTAAGTTGCAACTATCTTATATTAAGTTGAAAAAAAAATTCCAACACAGCTAAATGTGCAGCAATAGCAGCAATTAAAGAGTACACAAGCTGCTTCTGGACAGAGAACAGCATGTGGTATTGGTATCATGGCATCTTCCTTTTGGCCAGCATTCTTATTCATTCAAATGGTTCTTACAACTACTATCCAGAGCTTACAATCTAAGGTATTAAGAGTGCTCTTCAGGTCCAGAGATGTGAACCAGCCTCTGCTGTAACAGTCTCTCTAGGCTCACACAGGCAGAAGGCCTATAGATGTGAAAAGGGTAACCCAAAATGCGACCTTCGGGCACTGGACTCTGCATGTACCTTTGTGTTGTTCTGTTGGTACAGCCTCAGCCTCTGGTGTGAGCCACTCTCTGAGGTCTAATGTAGTAAATAAGAGCTGGTCAGGCTGACACACTGGGAACTGAACACAGATGATCCCCTTCCACTCTGAATTATTGGAAGCACATAGTAATTTTGGCTATCCTGCTCTACAAACACTTATGAATCAAGGCGCTGTCAAAAATTCTCTAAGATTTGTGTCAGGGAACTGTCCGCAACAAAGGTGCTCAAAGACTTTTCATCCTCACCAGTACCTTGCATGGCCGTTGGAATGTGCGGTTGTGGGCCAGAACACGCACGTCCCCAGCCTAGTTTGGCACCAAATGGCCTTTATAAGGAAAATGGCCTTTATAAGGAAGCCAGTCAGTCTCTGCAGTTCCTGGTTGATTTCCGGCTCCTCAAATTGTTCCAATGATTCCCTTGCTCCTGTGATTTCCTGTTACCGACTTGGCTGGTCCTGAACCTGTCTTCTGCCTTCCTCTTGACCTTACCCCAGCTTGATTAACGGATCTTCTCTTCCTGTTCTCCTGTGTATTACCCAGACTATCCACCTGACTACACTTTCTCTGAATACCACCTGGCACCTGAACTTGGTTTCGAACAGACTCTCCTGTTCTCTGTGCTACCAAAGACCTGTGGCTTCTTATGGGTGCCACCTTTCTGCAGACACCACTCCAGTGCATGAGCTGTACTCCTGGGCCTTCCTCTGACAAGCATCCTAGTCAGAACATTTCTACAATCATTTCAGCAGGTAACCCATGCTACTTTGGGCCTGAGTCCTATTCAACCTTCAAGGGAGGCTGGAACTTAACTGCAAGGGAAACCCTCTCTCCATTGGCCTCCCAGCATCAGGTACGTGATAGTTTGGGACATCTGGCTTGATTCCCCTTCCACGATTGACTCTCAGGATCCACTCTCTGATCATTGGGAGTTCAGTAGGGTTGCTTGTTGGATGCTTGTTGGGGTTTTTTACTGGATCTTGCAGGTTTTTCCAGATTGTGAAGAGGAGTGTATTTGGTCATAGGGGAAACATCCTTAAAGTGGATAGGGAATTGGTAGGGTAAGTTGGCGCTGCCAATAATTAAATTAAAAATGTGCAGGGGAGCAATGTGTCTTACATGAACTAGGTAAATATAAATAGTAAAAAGTAGTGGTGTATCTTAAAACTGCCAATGGTATAGGTAATGGTCCTTATAAACACACAATGGTGCTGGTTTTAGGCCACATTCATGTCATAAGCAATAATTAGTAAGCATTTGACACTAATAAATAATTATTGTTCGATAAATAAGATAGAAAAGCATAAATTAATAAACTGTGAACAGTGTATAAAAGCAGTAAATATAATACAAATGATTCAATTGGTGAAAAATGTGAATTTTGAATAAATAGGTAAAATTAGATTTAAAAATTAAAGTGACTGGTGTAATAATATAGACACTAGGTGGCAGTGCTAGTGTAAAATAACAAGTATGGATATCCAAGTGAAAATTATTGATGTAATATATCGTTAAAAAGGTGCCAAGTGATGTATCACAAAAAATAAATACGTATCAATCTTTAAAAAAATCCCAGAGTGGTGGAGGTATGGATATCCAAGTGAACAATAATATATTTAAAAATATATATATAGTGAATTGTGCCAAGTGGAATAAATAGGAGTTTGGGATCTCTAAAAGACACTCACAGGGATTCCCAGGGTAGGTTTAAATAATATCTAGTGAATAAAAAATAAAAAAATAGAATATAAACAGAGAAATAAATAGTCCGTAATAAATATGTGGTAAGACCAGTCCACAAAATAAGATCAATATATTGATCCTCCGAAAGATTGTGCAACAATAGTGTGAAACGAAGTGCCAGAAGAAATTCCTTGGATGGAGGGGGTGATTCCCAGTGATGGATTCAGGATGTGGGTGCCGGGTGAGGGAATTCCGTGCTCCCCTTTCTATATAACCCGCACTCACCGGAGAGCGGCACCCCTACAGGGGTAACCAGCGTTGAAATAATGGGGTGACCTTCGATGGCTCACGGTGGACCTCTCCAATCCTCCTGGGGTTAATCTCACTTTCTCCCTCCAGTGATTTTTGGCAGGCAAGCGGTAAGTAATGTAGGGTATCAAAGGGCAACTCTCCAAAATGTTGGGAATGGTATCCGAAGATATATGAATAGAAAACGCTCTAATTTGCCAGCATTTGACCCTCACAGCACCGTGTTGTCATTGTTCAGCCTTGATGGTCATTTCACCATCAAACAAACATGGCGGCAGCAAGCCATGTGCTCACATCTGTAGGCCAAAGGGCAGAATGCTTCACAAGTGGGCGTATTTATAGGCGTATTTATAGACCTATAAATACGCCCACTTGTGAAGCATTCTGCCCTTTGGCCTACAGATGTGAGCACATGGCTTGCTGCCGCCATGTTTGTTTGATGGTGAAATGACCATCAAGGCTGAACAATGACAACACGGTGCTGTGAGGGTCAAATGCTGGGAAATTAGAGCGTTTTCTATTCATATATCTTCGGATACCATTCCCAACATTTTGGAGAGTTGCCCTTTGATACCCTACATTATTTACCGCTTGCCTGCCAAAAATCACTGGAGGGAGAAAGTGAGATTAACCCCAGGAGGATTGGAGAGGTCCACCGTGAGCCATCGAAGGTCACCCCATTATTTCAACGCTGGTTACCCCTGTAGGGGTGCCGCTCTCCGGTGAGTGCGGGCTATATAGAAAGGGGAGCACGGAATTCCCTCACCCGGCACCCACATCCTGAATCCATCACTGGGAATCACCCCCTCCATCCAAGGAATTTCTTCTGGCACTTCGTTTCACACTATTGTTGCACAATCTTTCGGAGGATCAATATATTGATCTTATTTTGTGGACTGGTCTTACCACATATTTATTACGGACTATTTATTTCTCTGTTTATATTCTATTTTTTTATTCACTAGATATTTAAACCTACCCTGGGAATCCCTATGAGTGTCTTTTAGAGATCCCAAACACCTATTTATTCCACTTGGCACAATTCACTATATATATATATATTTAAATATATTATTGTTCACTTGGATATCCATACCTCCACCACTCTGGGATTTTTTAAAGTTTGATACGTATTTATTTTTTGTGATACATCACTTGGCACCTTTTTAACGATATATTACATCAATAATTTTCACTTGGATATCCATACTTGTTATTTTACACTAGCACTGCCACCTAGTGTCTATATTATTTATTACACCAGTCACTTTAATTTTTAAATCTAATTTTACCTATTTATTCAAAATTCACATTTTTCACCAATTGAATCATTTGTATTATATTTACTGCTTTTATACACTGTTCACAGTTTATTAATTTATGCTTTTCTATCTTATTTATCGAATAATTATTTATTAGTGTCAAATGCTTACTAATTATTGCTTATGACATGAATGTGGCCTAAAACCAGCACCATTGTGTGTTTATAAGGACCATTACCTATACCATTGGCAGTTTTAAGATACACCACTACTTTTTACTATTTATATTTACCTAGTTCATGTAAGACACATTGCTCCCCTGCACATTTTATTTAATTATTGGCAGCGCCAACTTACCCTACCAATTCCCTATTATCTTGATATAGTTTTACTATATTTTGGGGTAGGCTGCAGCCAACCAATAAATCACATCCATTTGCGCGGAATTCCCTTCATAATAACTTAAAGTGGAGTTCCACTGGTTTTTGTGTTCATTAAAAGTCAGCTCAGCAGCCACAAAGTGTACCTGTTGACTTTTAATAAACACACACTCATCTTACCCACGGTCCAGCAATGCGCACGGAGGGCAATCTTCTGTGACGTCCCAGAAGATTGCAGGGAGGAAGGGGGGAGAGGAGAACTTCCGCTCGAGCCACCTAGATGGTCTGAGTGGAAGTGAGAGCGGGTACCTGTCAAAACTAGATACCTGCTCAACCCCCCCCTCTAAAAAATGACCAGCCAAATGTGGCATGTCAAGGGGTCAGGCGGCCTTAAAGCGGAAGTTCCACTTTTGAGTGGAACTCCGGTTTAAGTTTATGGGAGACATTTATTGTGTGGTGATGTTATGAATGTACCATTACAGCTCGCTATGGTGATTACTTTAGTTTTTATTTATGTTGCTATGTGAGTTGTTGCTTCTGAGTCAGGGTATGCCCAATTTACTCAGTTTTGTATACGTATAGAAAAACCTCAAATGGTTGGGAAAAAAAATTCCCACCACGCCCATCTTAAAGCGGTAACGGTTAGTTTCAGATAATGTCTGTGCTTATTACTTGAAATCAAGCTCAGCCAATAACTGTTAGATTAAATTTTGCTCACAGTGACACTGCTTCATATATATATATATATATATATATATATATATATATATATATGTATTTATTGTTACCAGCACACAGTCACTTAGGGTACAGTTCATACATTCACCCTTACTCCCAATGCTCAATAAACTGTCCAGGGGTGTTGGTTTTTAGTATTTATTGTGGAACTTACTCCAACTGGAACTGTGTACATTGGATAAGGACAACTCTCACTTGGCCTCACCAGATTGCTTGTGGAAGCAGTGTCACTGCTTAAACCATACTGCCACATGTATGGAAAGGGTGAAGTATCCTTGCTCTCTCTCCTGCAATAGACTTGGTAATTACATTCTCTTCAGGACACTCTCTAGCATCCCGTTTACCGACACCCGTCCACTGACTCTTCTAGCTGCAGGGGTGGCGCCCCTCAGGTCAGGCCCCTTGACAGTTCTGTACTCCTTGTACTACAGAATCAGATCCTTCAGTGTCTTCCCTCTCAGTCAGCTCCACAGGACCTCCAGGTTCAGTTCCTCTCTAGTTCCCTAGGCGCTCAGGTTGACTACCTAAGGCCGCATGGCACCTCTCTACAGAGGAGGCAGCAACTGCCCCCTCCCTCCGGGACTCCACTATCCGGACAAAAGACCCTGCGCACATGTGCTCCTGGCTTTTATACTGTATCCCAGCATGCACTAGTCACTAACACCGATTTAGACAGATTTGTGAACAATATTTGAGAGAAATAGGCCTATTGTGTATATAGAAAAAGTTTTAGATCTTTGAGTTCAGCCCATGAAAATGGGGCAAAAACAAAAAAAGTGTTGAGTTTACAATTTTGTTATGTATATATACACAGTGCTTTGCGAAAGTATTCAGCCCCCTTGAACTTTGACCTTTTGCCACATTTCAGGCTTCAAAACAGATATAAAACTGTAATTTTTTGTGAAGAATCAACAAGTGGGACACAATCATTAAATGGAACAAAATTCATTGGATATTTCAAACTTTTTTAATAAATAAAAAACTGAAAAATTGGGCGTGCAAAATTATTCAGCCCCCTTAAGTTAATACTTTGTAGCGCCACCTTTTGCTGCGATTACAGCTGTAAGTCGCTTGGGGTATGTCTCTATCAGTTTTGCACATCGAAAGACTGACATTTTTGCCCATTCCTCCTTGCAAAATAGCTCGAGCTCAGTGAGGTTGGATGGAGAGCGTTTGTGAACAGCAGTTTTCAGTTCTTTCCACAGATTCTCGATTGGATTCAGGTCTGGACTTTGACTTGGCCATTCTAACACCTGGATATGTTTATTTGTGAACCATTCCATTGTAGATTTTGCTTTATGTTTTGGATCATTGTCTTGTTGGAAGACAAATCTCCGTCCCAGTCTCAGGTCTTTTGCAGACTCCATCAGGTTTTCTTCCAGAATGGTCCTTATTTGGCTCCATCCATCTTCCCATCAATTTTAACCATCTTCCCTGTCCCTGCTGAAGAAAAGCAGGCCCAAACCATGATGCTGCCACCACCACCATGTTTGACAGTGGGGATGGGGTGTTCAGGGTGATGAGCTGTGTTGCTTTTATGCCAAACATAACGTTTTGCATTGTTGCCAAAAAGTTTGATTTTGGTTTCATCTGACCAGAGCACCTTCTTCCACATGTTTGGTGTGTCTTCAAGGTGACTAGTGGCAAACTTTAAACGACACTTTTTATGGATATCTTTAAGAAATGGCTTTCTTCTGGCCACTCTTCCATAAAGGCCAGATTTGTGCAGTATACGATTGATTGTTGTCCTATGGACAGTCTCCCCCACCTCAGCTGTAGATCTCTGCAGTTCATCCAGAGTGATCATGGGCCTCTTGGCTGCATCTCTGATCAGTCTTCTCCTTGTATGAGCTGAAAGTTTAGAGGGACGGCCAGGTCTTCGTAGATTTGCAGTGGTCTGATACTCCTTCCATTTCAATATTATCGCTTGCACAGTGCTCCTTGGGATGTTTAAAGCCTGGGAAATCTTTTTGTATCCAAATCCGGCTTTAAACTTCTCCACAACAGTATCTCGGACCTGCCTGGTGTGTTCCTTGTTCTTCATGATGCTCTCTGCGCTTTAAACGGACCTCTGAGACTATCACAGTGCAGGTGCATTTATACTGAGACTTGATTACACACAGGTGGATTCTATTTATCATAATTAGTAATTTAGGTCAACATTGGATCATTCAGAGATCCTCACTGAACTTCTGGAGAGAGGTTGCTGCACTGAAAGTAAAGGGGCTGAATAATTTTGCACGCCCAATTTTTCAGTTTATTTGTTAACAAAGTTTGAAATACCCAACATATATATATATATATATATATATATATATATATATATATATATATATATATATATATATATATACACATATATACATATATATACACATATATACACACATTTTTGTAAGTATTTTATTATACCTTTTCATGTGACAACACCGAAGAAATGACACTAAACCGCTGGCAACAAAAGTGAGTACACCCCTAAGTCAAAATGTCCAAAGTGTCAATATTTTGTGTGGCCACCATTATTTTCCAGCTCTGCCTTAACCCCTTTTGGGCATGGAGTTCACCAGAGCTTCACAGATTGCCACTGGAGCAATCTTCCACTCCTGCATGACAACATCATGGAGTTAGTGAATGTTAAGAGACCTTGAGCGCTCCACCTTCTGTTTGAGGATGCCCCACAGATGCTCAATAGGGTTTAGGTCTGGAGACATACTTGGCCAGTCCATCACCCTTACCCTCAGCTTCTTTAGCAAGGTAGTGGCTGTCTTGGAGGTGTGCTTGGGGTCGTTTTAATGTTGGAATACTACCCTGGGGCCCAGTCTCCAAATGGAGGGGATCATGTTCTGCTTCAGTAAGTCAAAGTACATGTTGGTATTCATGATTCCCTCAATGAACTGTAGCTCCCCAGTGCCGGCAGCACTTGCAGCCTCAGAACATGACACTCCCACCACCATGCTTGACTGTAGGCAAGACACCAAGACACACTTGTCTTTGTACTCCTCACCTGGTTGCTGCTGGCTGGGACGACAGCCATGAAGACCAATTTAATGCAGTGGGCGGCGCATGGTCTGAGCGCTGACAGGCTGACCCCCCCACCCCTTCAACCTCTGCAGAAATGCTGGCAGCACTAATACGTCTATTTCCCAAAGATAACCTCTGGATATGATGCTGAGCAGGTGCACTCAGCTTCTTTGGTCGACCATGGTGAGGCCTGTTCTGAATGGAACCTGTCCTGTCAAACTGCTGTATGGTCTTGGCCACCGTGCTGCAGCTCAGTTTAATGGTCTTGGCAATCTTCCTATAGCCTAGGCCACCTTTATGTAGAGCAACAATTCTTTTTTTTCAGATCCTCAGAGAGTTCTTTCCCATGAGGTGCCGTGTTGAACTTCCAGTGACCAGTATGAGAAAGTGAGAGCGATAACACCAAATTTAACATGCTTGCTCCCCATTCACATCTGAGACCTTGTAACACTAACAAGTCACATGACACTGGGGAGGAAAAATGGCTAATTGGGCCCGATTTGGACATGGTCACTTGGGGTTGTACTCACTTTTGTTGCCAGCAGTTTAGACATTAATGGCTGTGTGTTGAGTTATTTTGACGGGACAGCAAATTTACACTGTTATGCAAGGTGTACAGTCTCTACTTTACATTGTAGCAAAGTGTAATTTCTTCAGTGTTGTCACATGAAAAGATTTAATAAAATATGAGCGGTGTACTCACTTTTGTGAGATACTGTATATATCTATCTATATATGTATACTGTATATATCTATCTATATATCTATCTACACACACGTATATGTATATAGACATATGAATAAATATGACGCGGGCAGGGCTCAGGACCAGAATTCAATGCATTCTGGAGCATGCGCTGTATCACATAGGGGCATGCGTGCTCCCTTTTCATGCAGAAAAAAGGAGCGCGCCTGAGCCCTGCCCACATCATCCTGCTCCTGGCTGTGGTCCACCCGCTTCAGGAAGGACTTTGGCTGGCTTTCTCCTCTACACAGGGACTCCGGTCACATTCCACCTGGTGGTACCAGCAGCTCCCCCGGCCCGATCCAACTGGCATTCTGGACCTACACTTATTGATGTGCCTGTTTTTTACCTATTTTAGGTAGCCTTGTTGTGGTATTTATAAAAATACACCAACTTACTGCACTCAGAGGCACTTCTCTGCTTTTGCAGTTATTTCTAATGTCTGTCTATAACTTACTGTCTCTTTGTGGCGCCTTTCTTGCTCTCTCTTCCTTGCAAGGTCACGTTCCTCCTTCGCACGCTCATTTGGGATAATCTCAACTGGTTGTGCCTCTTTAGTCGTTTCCAGTACGACTAAACATTGTACATCAAGAATCTTGGTTTCTGGTGTTGGAATGACAACATTCTCTATATCCTTCGGTTCCCTGTATTAAAATGAAAAAAAAAAAAAATTTTAATGATTATTAACGTTCTTTCTCTAAAAACAGTCGGGAGTCATAAAAGGATGGGTAATTCTGCTCTAGAAGCTAGGGCACTGGTTGAGAAACTGGCTTTCACCCCCAAACAACTTCCCCTTCCTCTTAGGTAAATGTCCCATCTGACCTTTTATAAACAGACTTGTTTTTTGGCTATTGATAAAGTATATGGCCTGGATCTGAATGAAACTTTGAGGAGGGCCAGCATGACTGGGGCGTGCAGAAGAAGCGGCGTTGTACCATAATTTCAGTGGGGTAATTTTTAAATGAGGAATTGTATTTACCAGATTAGAGGGTGTGAGGTTTGGGGGGTTCGGGCTAGAGAGGAGGGTGATCTATGTCCTCAGTTGGAGCCTGTGTCATCATCAAACAAGATTCTCCCACTCTCCCTCCCTCCGAGAATTACTTTGTTTGGCATCATGTGCTCTTTAGAGGTCTACTTTTTTTTTTTTCCTCCGAGTTTTGGGCGCTCCGTTTTTCACTCTGTCTCACGCTTCAGCGTGCTGGTCTGCACTGGTCTGGTGCTGGTCTTTTGGTTTCTTTTGTCATAGCAGTTGTCAGGAAGTTTATGGTTCTTTGAAGGTGGTGCATGTTTAAAATTTTGGAGAATTGGGAGTTGGGCCTATCTTAGGTATGAGTGTCCCTTCCTAAAAATATGTTGGTAAGATTAGGTTTAAGGAGGCTGTATCTGAAAAGTATAGAGGTGCTTAACTGTTGAGGTGGTATAGAAGGGGCTGTGGGGTCTTTTTTTCATTCATGAAAGATACAGCTGGTTTAGTCGTTATTTTTTCTGTCTTCAGAGGCCTTAGACGTGGTAGGATCAATCTGATGTGTTATCGGTTATGTAGTAACTATTTTATGCATTGATCATATTTATTTCTCAATGTTGTATTTAAGCTGCTTTGTAAAATAAAAAGGGCTGCTATGGCTGTTCAACTTCAAAATAAATGTCATCTGGTCATTTGGGAAGGGGGAGGTGTTTAGGTCCTTTTTACCGGGTTAACCGAGGTAATTGAAAGCTTCAATGCTCAGCAAGTCCGTGGGTCATGTCAGATTTATAGGTGTCAATTCACTAAGAGTTAAATGACGCTGAAAAGAATGCAGGAAAATAAGGCATGCAGAAACTGCTCAAATGTTCCAATCATTAAGAATTGTGCAGTAAATTACTGTGATAAAGTCTCGATAATAAGGTAATCACTGCATATTTTCATGTGGTAATTTATCGCATTGATCTGGTTTCAAGGAGCGGGCTGGGAAGTTGGCCACTGCGTCCTTCACAACTGATGACTCCTCAGCTGTCACAGGTGAATGTAAAGAAAACATGGTGGCAATTAAAAATTATGAAAAAAAAAAAAAAAAAGTGTGGGCCCCCCCACCCCCTCTTTTTTTTTCTTTTTTAATTTTCGCATGGGGTCTCTTTCAAAATCCATACCAGACCCTTATCTAAGCATGCAGTCAGGAAGGTCAGGTAAGGGAGGGGAGGGGATAAGCAACCCCCCCCCCCCCCTGAAGAATACCAGGCCACATGCCCACCCCAAAGCACCTTATTCCTATGTTGATGGGGGCAAGGGCCTCTTCCCCACAGCCCTGGCCAGTGGTTGTGGGGGTCTGCAGACATAAGAATCTGCAAGCACTCTTTAACAAGGGGGTCCCAGACCCCACCCCCTATGATGTGAATGAGTATTGAATACATTGTACCCCTAGTCATTCACCAAAAAAGTGTAAAAAATAAGTAAAGACACACGTTTTTTTTTTTTTTTTTAATATAAAAAAAAACATCCCGAGGTGTAGATCCATTGTCACAATCACAATTCCCGCCACAGCAACTAGCTATTAGAGGGGCCCCTATGCTGTTTCTGACAAAATACTGCATGGGATACCTTAAGCAAAACCCTGGTGATAAAATATCAAAGTTTTTTTACTCTCGGTTTCATTTGTAAATTGGACTTAAAGCGGTTGTATACTCACCTAAAAAAAACAAAAAAAAACCCTGCAGGAGAAAGGCATAATGAGCTAGTATGCATCGCATACTAGCTCATTATGAAATACTTACCTTAAAACAAAGCCCCAACACGGTCACCCGATCACCGCTGAGGGAGCCGTCATGTTCCCTCAGCGTTTCTTCCTGGTTCGACAGCTCCGGCGCTGTGAGTGGCATGCGCGCGGGAGTTACTTTCCAGCAAGGATCCGGCAAACCTTCAGAGCACATGCGCTGCTGGTTTCAGCGGCTGCATGCAGACGAATATCTCCTAAAGCTTGCAGGCTTAGGAGATATTAATTATACCTACAGGCAAGCCTTATTATAGGCTTACCTGTAGGTAAAAGGCATACTACCACTTTAATAGTTTACCACATTTTCTTTTTTTTGTGATATTTACTAAACAAAAAAAAAAAAAAAAAAATCACAAAACGCTTTTTCATAGTTTGTTACAAAATTTTGCAAACAGGTAATTTTTCTATTTCACTGATAAGCGCTGATATAGCTGCACTGACGGGCATTGGTGGGCACCAATAGTCTGCACTGATGGGCACTGATAGGCAGAGATTGGCAGCACTGGTGGGCACTGTGGAGACTGCACTGATAATCAAGACACTGACAATCAGTGCCCTGATTATCAGTGTACATGTCCCTTTTACACAAACAGGTTATCGGCTCCCTTCTCCTCATGCTGACAGCATGAGGAAGGGAGTGTCAATAATGGGCTTCTGTTTACATTCGTGATCAGCTGTGATTGGACAAAGCTGATCATGTGGTAAAAAACCGCTGATTGGCTCTTTACCTCACTCTGTTTAGCAGTCCGGAGGACACTGCTATCACAGAGCCTGCCACCCGCACCCTGCAGCGGACGCGATCATGGGATGCGATCATAGACAAAGCTAGCCGGCCATGCTGTTGCCATCATTCGGCTATAGCGTGGTCAGCAAATGGTTAAATCAATCCCTGTATCCTCATGGTGTCCCTTGGATCCAAGGTCCAGGGTGTAGAGGGTCCTTGAATTATGCAATCATGCTTTAGCCTCCATTCATCACATGTACTATATTCTGCTGGAGCTAGACACTAATTTTTTCACCTATCTGATAATCATCTGTGAAGATCTGCACATGTTTTTGATTAAAGCTTTAATTCAAATGTCTACAAAACTACTGTGACTAATTTAAAAGAAAAGTTTGGTATATGAAAAAAAACAAAAAACAAACAGGAACTAGGCAGACAAGGTAAACGCTTGGTTTAACTTGAAGGGTTCAACAGAATTAGGAGGTTGATAAAGAAGAACTGCCGAATAATGTTAAATAATGGTACAAAACAGGTAATTGCATGTCATACCTTTCTCAGCCTTCTCATGAAGTACTGCAAAACTAATTTCTACCTGTGCCTTAAAGGAGAATTGTGGGAAACTAAAGAAAACTAAAAACACATATGGTACATAGATACCGTACATAGTTAATTTGGTTTAAAAAAAAAAAAAAAAAATCCATCTAGTTCAATCAATAAAAGGGCAAAAAATATCCTATAAACCCCTCCCCCCCAAAAAAATAAATAAATAAAAATCATACAATGCAACACCCACATTTGATCATCCAGAGGAAGGCAAAAAAAAACCCAGCAAAACATAAACCAATTTTCTCCAGCACGCCAAACCCCCAAGATGTAATAGAAGTCTGTGGCTCAGTGCAGCTAACCTGCAGGAAAGCCACAGGTGCACTGTGCTTCACCCACAAAACAGCGTGAAAGCAGCCGAATACCCTTTTATAGGTGCTAATATGCTCATTGCAAAAGCCATTATGCCAAGTGTAGGAGGTGTACTGACCTTCTTTTCCTTTTTCAACAGCTACTGGCAACACTCTGAAGGCTTCTAAAAAGAATTAGCGGTGAAGTGCACTTGGTATTACTCCATCTGGTACAGGACGCGGCACTACAAGAAGAAGCATTGGCTTACGCGGCCTCCGTGGCCACCTGCTCCCTCCACTGCTGGTGCCAGCTCACTGTACTCTGATGCTCTGGGATGGTGGGTCAGCAAGCCCAAGTTGTGATCAAATGTTTGCTGACCTGGGGCATGCGCATCCCTGGTTTGAGTTCGCAGGCCACATCAGAGGTCTCTGTGGGCCACAGGTTGAGCACCCCTGCTCTGTGTAGTTAGTCCCACCCTTCTGCCTGTCAATTCGCTATAGCGAGGTCAGCAAGTGGTTAAATCGATCCCTGTGTCATTATGGTGTCCCTTGGATCCAAGATCCAGGGTGTAGAGGGGCCTTGACTTCTGCCATTATGTTTAGCCTCCATTCATCACATGTACTGTATTCTGCTGGAGCTAGACAAACTGATTTTTTTTTTTTTACTTTATCTGATGTTCATCTGTGAAGATCTGCACAAGTCACAAGTTTTGAAAAGCTTTCTATGATCTGCAGGAGGTAATTTGGGTTGATTCACTGACTGCAAAGTTACTGAGACTAAGTTAAACTATCTCACCACAACTGGATCAGGTATACTATAGAGATCCCACATTCAGTGCCTAGACTATGCAAGCAGAACAGAGGTGGTACAAATGTTTACATCACTGGTTGTTGGGGCGCCGGTGGCTGGAAGGTTGAAATGGTGCACAATAAAAACCTGTGGCTTTGGGTAACTAAAAGGCAGGCTTGATCCACTTGCTGGCTTGTTTACATTTTTGGGCAATTTTTAAGCATTTTGCCAAGGCACACCAGGGTGCCTGGGCACCCTGGTTGAAAAAGACTGGTCTAGAGGGATCTTACAATTCCCCTCCCTGAGGTATGGCATTGGGCAGGGAGCAGTGGCAAAGGAGGGACTACATGTTTAAGAAATGCGCTAGTTCTCCACATTCTTTTCTGGATTGAAAAGACTGCCTCGGTTGCTGAAACCCTCCTACTATGAAACAAAAAATTAAAGCTTTGGCTTACTTTATGAGGCTTGTGCATCACATACAGTAGTAACTGGATTTAGAACTTGCTTAGGCTCTCATACAGGAACCTTTAGATATGCTTTAAATCTTTACTCTTAAAACATGGTATACTTGCCTTTTCTTTGATTCCAGAGCTTTAAGTGCCTTTTCCCTCTCTTCTTTGGCTATTGCAGCCTTCCTAAATTGCTGGAAGCTGTTACTTGAGGATTTAATAGTCACAGGATTAGTGCTCAGTGCTTTGGAAAAACTGGCCCAGCTGGAGTTCGGAACCGTACAGATCTAGAGTAAATAAGTAGTGGTTAGTATTGTATTTAATCCTGCGCTAAAGATCTGTATAAAGCATGAGGATCCAGCTGCTGCACACACTGCAACTAACCACCCAAGATGGCATCTAGATGAAGTGTGTTGGATGAAAGTGGGTATTGGTGCTGTTGGTAAATAAATAAAATAGGTGCGAATATCAAGAAATAGTGTGTTTTCTAAAACTTCAAAATACAACCTTGTGCAGTGATAAATACATGTAGATAAATAAATATGAACTATGCAAATTTATTTTTAGAAAACTGTGCAAATAGTGCATAGTCAAATACTTTAAAACATTCCCATTAACTATGCAATGTATTAATCCATATGACTCATAAATCTAATATTGGTTCTATCCATAGTGTGAAGGTGCACGTGCAATAATAAAAAAAAAAAAAAAAGAAAAAAATATGTGACTGTGTGCCAAATACCCTAGATGCAAATAAATGGTGTGCAAATATGAATAATAACGTGAAAATTTGCAGCAAAAAACCCCTTAGCATTTTTTATGTTTTTAAAATGGCTCGCGGGTCATGTGTGGCAGGTTGCCAGGTTACCATGCATTATATAAACCGGAAGTAGCAGCAATATTGCGCCGCTCCAGATGACGCCATTGTGACGAAATGCGTAGGGAGGAGTCTAGCATTTTTGCATCACTTCCGGTTCCTGTTCGTGGAATGCACCGGTGAACCCAGACTTCCTGCATTGCCGGTACCAATGAGTTGATTAGTTTTAGCGTTACTGCACTATGGAGGCAATCTTTTTTTTATACCCATGAGGAGCTATTACTACTGAGTGGAGGTGAGGGGAGAGGAGTCACCCATGAGAGAAATATACACAAAGCTGTATACCCCTGAAAAGGGGCCTGTTATCTGGTGAGTGTAACCCCATAGGGGAACACGAGAGAGCACTGGGTGCTGTCGCACCACAGGAGTGTTTCCTGCATCTGTTTTTCTGCAACCACCCTCCATTTTTAAGCACTTTAAACCGACAGTATCATTTTGTATCATTTTGAAATAGTGAACTTTAAAAGGACACTGAGCACAATTGTATGGACTGTATATTCTTGGAAATTATGTACACCTCGTACACCTCATGAAGAAGATACCCCTTGCTAAGTATTTTTTTGCTGCCAATTTTCACTTTTCACTTTGATGATGATTAATGATATTTGCACACCGTTTATTTGCACCTAGGGTATTTGGCACAGAGTCAATTTTTAAATCATTTAGGCTCCATTCACACCTGGGCGTTTTCAGCTCCAAAAACGCTCAGAAGAAACGCTTCCAAAACGCCCAACAAGTAAAACCCCATTCAATTAAATGGCCCCTGTTCACATCTGAGCGTTTTGCAAAACGCCTGTAGCTGAAAAAAGTACACGAGCTTCTTTTTGGGCTGATTACCAGCGTTTTTGATAGATGTCAATGAAAAACGCCTGGTAAAATCGCGGTAAAAATCGCGGTAAAAAACGCTACGCTCAAGTGTGAATGCAGCCTTATTGTCTATGCACTATTTGCACAGTTTCTAAAAAAATTTACATAGTTAATTTGTATTTATGCACATGTATTTATCACTGCACAGGGATGCATTTTGAAGTTTTAGACCACACCCTATTTCTGGATAATCGCACATATGTTATTTATATACCAATATAACAACAGTACCAGTACCCACTTTCACCCAACACACTTCAACAAGCAGTAGTAAGCAGGTAAAATTTCAAGGTGCATGCTTTTTTTTTTATACAAAGTGCTTTGGAATAGCAAACCTCTCCATCATATATATGCTATGGAGAAATAGTCTTATGAACTATCTGGGTCAGACAGGCCATGACCACTGAAGAACAACACTAGCACCTCTGTAGTAGGTAGTAAGCTTCTCCATCACATCCTATGTAGAAATAGCACAACATGAGTCACCTGAGCCAGAGCAGCCATGACCACTGAAGGAGAACACCTTCTGGTGCATAGGATAACACCCCAAAACTTCCACTGGTGAAAAAAATCATTCAGACATTGCAGGAAGTAGATTACAATGAAGCATGGTAGGAAATACTGAATCTAAAAAGCCCATTACTCGCAGAACCAGGGTTTCAACAGCCAGGCCATCAAATAAGAGAACGACATTGGTGTACAACACTCTCCAAGGCCAATGTGGAGCTATGAGAGTGACTAGAATGCTCCTGGCCTCAATTCTGTTAAGTAGACAAGGTAAAAAGCTATTCTCCTAAGGAAACTAAGTACAACTAAGCAGGGGATGAGGGGTTGTAGCCCCAAAGGGGCTGCCTTACAGTTTTCTATGTGTCACTTTATCCTGCGAGTGGCGGTATTACCCTAGATTGCTTATCAAGTTGTGTCCCTTAATGGACAAAAGAAAAATAGTTAGGCTGCAGTTTGTCTTAATACATGGCTCATTTCAAATATGGATGTTTGTGTCAATAGTATAGAATATACCAGGTTAATACATTTTTATATATATATATATATATATATATATATATATATATATATATATATATATATATATATATATATATAAAATGTGAGATAAAGGTTATTTCTAAATGTATGATAAAAAGTCAAAAAAGGAGATGTAGGTGGCATCCGGATGCAGCTGGATTACGTCATTTGAGAAGTTAAGATTAAAAAGACAAACAAATTTATAATTGATAGGTAAAATAGACACATCTAGTATACATTTTCCTTATGTCATGAATTAGGCCTGGTAGTTTGAAATTATCCTTCTGAGTTAATGTCCTCCTACATTCCTATACAGACAAAAGGAAAAAAAGACTAAAAGATTGGTTTTAAGAAAATACCTTTATTGGAGTTTTCGCATTACTATCTCCCACAGTGGATGGAATGTTGCATGATGCAGGAATCTGCTCCATGTCAAGTTTTTGGAACTCATTCACAATATCTACATATTAAAAAAAAAAAAAAAACACACACACATTGAAATTGGCCTTTAAATACAAAGCAGGTAAGTTTTCCCTTCTGTACCTAAGTGTTAATAATTATTCTTGGTTGGTTTCAATCAGAAGAAAGATCAACAATAAAAATGTAATGTTAATGACCGCTTATTAAAAAACTAAAATGAAAAGAGTCATACAAATAGCAGCAAATGGACCTTATGGGGGGGCTAGTCTCTCAAGTCCACATGTCTCCACCCACCCATTGACAAGTAATTTCCCAAATATAAAAATTGCCCATATTTGGTCAATGACATCACCTGTATCCCAATTTACATTTAGCTTTTGCCAGGGAATCTCCAGACAGCTAAATTGGGCCAGGGATACAGCACTGTTCCGGAAACGAACAATTATGACAGCTTCTCAGCAAAGGCAAGGCTGTGTACTGCCATATTTCTGTTCACCAGTTCACAGTTGGCCTTAAATATTATCAGTTTGAGAACGGGTGGTATTTCAAAGGCCCCTTTCACACAGGTTTTTCAGGAAGACCTGATCAGAAGGTCCATTCATCCCTAATAGTTCATGCACATGTTCCTGGATATAGGCACATCTGTTGTGGGTGCTGCAGCGATCACCAGCTGGACACATCACAGATAAGTATAGATGTTCGCCAGCACACCATGCTGGCGAACATGCCTGACGAAAGGGTCCTGCGTGGCTACAAAACGTTGCACTAATCCTGATGCGATGTGCTCCTTTTGCAATAAAACATTTTTTTGGACTGCTATGCATGATCCATGGTGTGCTGGCGAACATGCATACTTATCATTCATCCCTATATACAGGCAGGTGTAAATAGACCTCCGGGTCAGATTGTGTCTGCAAAAACACAAAAAAGGGGATCCGTGCTCTTTTCCATTAGGTGAAGCAGATTGGAGGGTAGTTGGGTGTAAAGAGACAGAGTGTTTACTCATGGGTGCCCATAGTTCAGAGCGGGCTCTGTCCACGTCTGCTCTTCAGAAATTGAGTGGACATGGATGGGTCATCCACCTGCTCTGCTCAGTGAGGGATCTGAGAGCTGATCAGAATGGAATGGGGCCATACAATTTTGTTGTTGCCATAGAGGCAGTGGTGATAGTAAGAACTAACGGAAGTTGCTGCACGTCAGTAAGATTATGGACACTGCCGCAATTGCCTGAATTAGGTGCAGGCAGTTAAGGGAACTACTGCCAGAAAAGGGCCATTAATACTATATTAACTTTACTGTATATATTATCTTTAGCAGAGTGACTGCAAATGTATACCTACTTTCTGGTTTAGGTACAAGATCCATATCATTTTTACATTCTTCACCTCTTTCATGTTGGAAGAAATTAGCCGTTTCATCTTTTTTAATGGTTAATGGAGTCTACAAAATAGCAAAAACACGCAAATCGTGTTAAGATTTTAGTTCTGCAGCTTAATAACTAAAAGAATAATTCCATCTTATGATAGAAGGTGGTGTACATCATCATACTCCTTTCTCTACTTGCATTTGAGGCCTCTGTTGAGAGATTAGCCTGCAATTGCAGGTTGTGTTTACAGCTGCCATTCTGAGACTTCCTGGGTTCAAATAAAATTCACTTTGTCCACAGGTTTCTTTCTCCATTACAATGAAGAAACCAGTGGAGTGGTTTAGATCAGAATATCTGATTAAATGGTGTCTACAGGTCACATATGCACAATTCTGCCAATAAAGACTTCAAAGAAAAATTATTCTGGGATCATTCTAGAACCATGTTTGTTTGCATTGCGTGAACGTGCATGCTTGTGCTCAGAAGCAGAGCTAGTCATGTGTGAGAAACTATAGTCATTTGTCTGGCTGAACCTAGTGGACATCTGTTACTATGTTGGCAAAGGTCACGGAAGGCCTACAGACATAGGATTGTGGCCTAGATAAGGTGAACCGCTCAGGTCTGTAAACATACAATGGGTATAGAAAAGAATCACCCCCTTGAAAACAATCACATTTTGTTGCTTTGTATCCTGAAATGAAGACAGACACAGTTTTTGTTTTATCCAGCTGTATTAACTAAGTGCAACTTATATCTTTCATTTGGATGTTAGAACACCAACATATCAGAAAAAAAAATTCAAAAACAGAATCACCGAGTTGTAAAAAGGATCACCCCCTCCTAAAAATGACTTGTAAACTCAATCATCTATAGCCAAGCACCCTTTCAATGGCACACAAAGCCATCAGAATTTCAACTGTGACCAGCTGTGGTTATTTTGATTAGCTCAGCATGAAGAGAGCTTTCCTGGAGCATTTTGGTCTTCGATAGTTCAACTGAAGCAAACAATGAAATATGGGTGGCAAGGCACTGACAAAAGATCTCTGGGATAAAGTTGTGGAAATGTCAGGAGATGGATATGAAAAAAATTTAAAAACCTTACAAATGCCTAGAAGCACAGTAAAGTATATTAAGAAGTGGAAGGTATTTGGTACAACACAGACCCTTCCTGGATCAGGATGTCAATCCAAACTTGACGACATAGCCAGGCGGAGATTGGTCAGAGAGGCTAAGAGGCCTATACCACGCTGAAGCAGTTGCAGGAATTAATGACAGAGTGGTCATTGTGTGCATGTGACAACAATATCACAAATTCTCCACAAATGTGGCTTGTATGGGAGGGTTGCAAGAAAAATAAGCCACTCGTCAAGAAAGGCCACATGCAGTCATGACTGAGCTTTGCCAGAGCACACCTTAAAGATTCTGAGGCCACATGGAAGAAAGGGTTATGGTTAGATGAGACTAAAATGTAATTATTTAGCCTGAACACCAAACTATATGTCTGGCAGAAATCTAATACAGCTCACCATACAAATAACACTATTCCTACAGCAAAGCATGGAGGTGGTAATATCCTGTTATGGGGGTGTGTCTCTGCAGCAGGGACTGGAGCACTTGTCTGGATAGAAGGGAAAATGGATAGGGCACTGAGTAAAACATTTACTAAACTGACTAAATTTCAGGCTGTAAAGCAACAAATTATTATTTTAAAAGGGGGTGAATTATTTTCTATACCCACTGTATATAGGTAGGTAAAATGGCAGCTAGTTACCAGTAAAAAGCTTCCAAGAGCATCTTGACAGAGGGCAACAAAAGGCATTTTTGTAATGGCCAGCATAAGGAAATGGACTAGATTTTAAAAATACCAAAAGCTTAATAAAATGTACCTTTATCGAAATGTACCTTTATTGGTGCACCACTTGTATGTTTTAAACAGGATTCTGCTGTCTGAACCCGGTTATCACAGAAACCTTCAAATACAGGGGATCTGATAGGTGTCAGCACTTTACTTATACCTACAGATAGGAGATAACACAATGATTATGTTGATACACGTACTAACTACAGTAAATTGTTCATTTGCACTCTTAAAAATTTACTGGGACAATGGAAATGGTGGGAAGAAAGGGGAAAGAAAAAGAAGGTATAGGAAGCGTAAAAAAAACCCCAAAACAACAAAAACCATACAAAACATATCCCGATAGAGAGAAAGGTTCTGTGCACGTTTTTTTGTTTTTCTCTCCATACAAATACATTTGATTGGAAAATCATCATGGAACAGCTTAATGATGGTCAACTGCCAGTCAGACGCACTTGTGAAAAAACTCAGTAGCATCTCAAAACTGACCGAAAATGGAAGCGCAATGCACCTATAAATGTGCTTCATTTTTCCATCTGCATAAGTCCAAATGATATTGGCTTTGTTTTTTGCAAAAAATAACCAGACATGTATATGTATCCCTAGCCACCTTGCCATCAGCAGAGGCGACTCATGAAATTTAGTTCTGCCAGTTGGTATTCTGTCATCTTACTTGTATTTCTCCCAAGTTCATTGTTGCTGCTGTTCCTAGCTGCTGCCAGAGTCACTGGCACCTTTGTCATTAGACAGTAGAGCTGCAGAAATGTGGATTCATGAATATTGATGCTCCCACTGGCCAACCACTTATTGACATTGGTGCATAATGGGGGAGGATATAAAAATTTGGGGAGTGGCTTGGTGAGATTTGCCTCTACAGGCATACAGAGGTGTGTGTAGTTTGTGCTGGCAAGACTGGATCCCTGTTTGGGCCTAGCACAATCACCCTGCAGCTGTCCTGCCTGGTTTTGGAGGATAAAACACCCAAGGTGGAGAGCCAGGGAAAGGAGTCTGGAGGGGAAAGGAGTCTGACCCTCAGGAGGATCACAATACTTCCTTGGAGGGGACGCATGGAAGTACCCGCTGCTTAGAAGTAGAGCTCTGAATATGTTGATTGGCATTTGCCCGATGGTCCCTAAACTTGCAATACACCGTGATCCATGTTCTCTTTATAAACTGACAGCAGGAGTAGTTGGAGTCTGGGAAATATGTTTGCTGGAGGTATCTGATGTCCTAACTTTTTTTCCTCTTGCACTTGTATGCTTGCATGTTATTTTACGTTCAACTATGTACAGGGCCGGCGCTCCCGCTAGGCGAACTAGGCAGTGGCCTAGGGCGCACTGCCGCTGACTCAGATTGTGTCACTTACTCTTCAGTGACCCATTGCACCATCTGGAAAGAATGGATCATCATCATCCGGACCGGACCGCATCCGATCCGACTCCGCTGGCTCTGCCTGTGGCTGGCTGGCCGCTCTCTCTCTCTGCTGCGGAGGCGGGCAGGAGCCCACACACATAGCACTGGCAGTGGTTGCTAGAGCCGCTTGGCGTCTAGCAACCAGTGACATCACTCCAAGATATTATAAAAACTTTTAAAAATCTATAAAAACTAAATTAAAATAATTTACCTACTTGAAGGTGATCGATTATTGATTTATTATTGATTAATGTCTGACATGACATTTCATCCTTGTCAAAGATCAAATTATTTTAATTTAGTGTTTATAGTTTTTTAAAAGTTTTTATAATATCTTGTTCATGGCCATATGAATTTTAAACATGACAATTAGGTGAATGGAGACTGCAGTATGTAGCCATGCTTTAAAAATGCCCCATCTGAAGGTGTCCATGATATCTTCACAATCTATTTTCTACATGAGCCAGGCTAGCTCAAGAGCATTTCCACATGCAGAATGCAGACTATGTTAGTTTGCCTGTATAATGCCCACCTCGCTGTAGGTATAATTGTGCCCATGTTACAAATCTCACCCTATGCACAGTATGCAGAATAAGCAAGCATGCCCATGAAATTCCATCCCTTATATCCTTTATAAAACTGTACCTTATATGAACCGGGCTAGATGAATATAGGGCAGCCACCCATACCATGCTGGCTCTGATAGGTTGCCCAACCAAAGCCACCCTTTACATGTCTATGCCAGTTTGATACCCTTTTCTTGTCTATAGGTGTCATTCTAGTCCATCTTATCTTGACAACCCGCCCCCTATATTGGCCAGCATAGCAGTTCCCACCCACACAAAACAGACTACACCAGTTTCGCCATACAATGCCACCCTTGTCCTATCCGTAGGTGTTATTGTGGTCCATAATACCTAGACAATATGTTCCCTATATGAGCAAAGATAGCTGCACAGTTCAACTATGATGCCATACTACTGTACACAGCCTGAGCCCTGGAATACTTCCAATTTAAATATGAGCCTGTAGGCTGTGTTAATACTGTCTTAGTTATATGTGCATACTGTAATAAAAAAAAAAAATTACGGGGGGCGCAAATAGCTGGTCTTGCCTAGGGTGCAAAATAGTCTAGCACCGGCCCTGACTATGTATACACAGTTTCAGCACCAGGGAGTACTTGGGTGTGCCATAACGCCTCCAAAATTTCATCAAGCCCCCTTTAAAACTGTCTCCATTAGTAGCCTTCGGACTGGCCCACTAGAGGAGCAGAGGATCCTCCTGTAAGCATCCACTGCTTGGCAAAAAATAAAAAAGCCAGTAACACTATGCGTTCAAGCACACTGCCTGCAATTATACTGCCTTGCTCTATTGGACACAATGATCTCCTGCCTGAAGGATACATTTTGGCAGAAGCACAGGAGAGAGACATATCTTGGCTGTAGTAAGTGCTCACGTGAGTAAAACAACTGATTACCAATTGTGGGAGCTTTTGCTTCTCCCTCAGACCCCCCCATCTGTCTAAAAACCTGGTTCCCAACCTGCATCCCAGGGGCCACACATGCCCCTTTGGCACTTTTTGTGTGGCCCCCTGGGCCCCTGCAGAGACTAGTCTGTGTTTCCTTATTGCCCTGGTATAGCAGTGATTTCTAGCAGTCCCATGTATTAGGTCTCTAGTTTATGATGGTCTCCTGGAGCATGGCCCTAGTCTAACAACTCTGATAGCATTTTCACAGTCTTTGACAACCTTCTTCCTATCTGAAGTCCCTGACCATCTCTTGTATTCTGTCCGTGGTCTCAGACCATGCTCTACATTATCTCTACAATCTGTCAATCTCTTGCATCATGCCCATAGTCTAAGTACTGTATATTCTGGTGTGTGTGTCATCTTTGAGACGCAATAATCACTGAACTTGTGCTGCCCCTTTAGTGATGTCAAGGGCCACACTTGAGAGCCGCCCCCCCACAGTTAAGAAAGTTGACCACCACTTGCTTAAGCCACAGCAAAACAAAATAGGGAAAGGTGGCACACCACAAGCCATGCACCATGAAGTAACACATACTTTACTGCCCACTATTTGTCATGCCTGTAGGCACCCTGCCTTTTTCTTCCCAATCCCTTCAAGGTGGGAGGCCAACATAGCTCAGCACACTTCTCTTCTCAATCCCTTCAAGGAGTCGCCCCTAAATCTTTACAAATGCTGTCAACTCTGATTTTTATGCCAACTGACCCCATTTATTGAAATTATTCTTTGCACTTAATGACCAGCAATATAAGGAACACTGCTGTATACTTCGGACCACTGCTCTCTGTATGATTCTTTGTGCTCAAAAGGGAATACTGTCTGTTCCTATTACATAGGGAATGGTTTTTAAACAACATTGTATCATTCATTTTCTGATTATCTGCTTTTATTACTGAGGAGTCTGCATTGGATTGAACTGTCAAATACCAGAACACAACTAGTAAAAAAACATAAAATTGTGCGGAACCGCTCCTGCCAGTACTGCAACTGAAGATTCAAGCACAGTAACAACCAGCTGCTGTACAGATTTATAGATTTACATTTTAGGTGTGTCTACTTTTTGCCTGAAATCCCATAGCACCAACAGCTAGTATGGTCTTGAACATAAACAAACCCCTTTGTGCTTTTGTAGCTATAGTAAGCTAAAAGTTGATGTGAATGGTAGGATTTTGTGACAAATGACACAATCATAACATTTTAATATAAGAAGACAGCCTATGAATTCAACAGAAAGGTAAAATCTGCAATTTTGAGGGGGCCTGTGACAAGCAGTTCATATTATTCCCCACAGCACCAGAATATCACAGCTGTAGGGGTGTCTAAGGAACAGAGGAATAAAGATTTCAACAGAGAAGCCATCAGAACAAGAAACATTGGTGCTGAATTAAAAATAAAAAATATTTATTTAAAACTTTAGCCTTAAGGTATAACCAAATGCAATTTTTTTTTTTTTTTTTTAGACAGAGTGTTGATGTGTTAGAACAGTCAGTATGAGGTATATTGGAAAGTTTATAATAGATCTTTCTTCTTATTACTTCAAGCCTAAATCTCAATTTCCTGAATAACATTTATAAAGGGGGAAAGAGGAAAGAAAATTTGTCAGAGTATGTGTGACGGACCACCCTGTCCCTGGATTGTAAACCCCTTTGCTTCATTCTCCTATGAGTTCGGGATATTGCCTTTTATTTTATTTTTCATCTACCGAACAAACGTACAAACTATGTGTCAAGGAAGCTGCAATGAAATCTGTAATTCCTAAATAAGGTGTATTCCAGCTTTAATGTGAGAGAGACACACAGACTGTCACTGGCAGCCTTGTCCTATTGTTTGTGTATTGAAATGGAATGTGGGTTGTGCCGTCCCATTGTCTAATGTTCATGACCTCACATTGTTCTGTCCAGATGGCTAGATAATTAGTTTAGGTTGGGGGGGGGGGAGAGAGAGTGATTGTGTACACTGTATGGGAATGACAGTGTAAAACCCTGTTTCTATTGGATTGTGAATGTCACATCCAGTCCTCAACAAGGTCCACCTGGGCGGCAACCTTGTGCGGGAAAACTGTATACAAGTCTGTTTCTTGTTCAATAAAGTTGATATAGTTCACCCTCAATCTAGAGTCCTGTCTCTTATTGGGGGGAATATGCTACAAGGGATTGCTATGGTCTTCCATACTCCCTTGGATAATCACTAAGCTCTTGTAAGTGCTTGTGTAGAGCTTGTTCCTGGGGAAAGAGGTTCACCCAAGGGAACCTGGAGCCTTGTCATAGGTCCAGGGTGGGTAGGAGATGGCGAGACCCTAACCAAGCTGCGGCGGTTCGTGGGGTCTAAACTGGTTACGGTGTCTGGTGGAGTGCTTGGAGCCCTCGGGAAGCACTAGGAGCATTCGTCAACGGAGGTGCCCGGGGTGCTGGTTGATCCATTACAGTATGGCTCATAGAGAAAGTTTTTAATATATATATATATATATATATATATATATATATATATATATATATATATATATATTACAATCTGCATAAGATGCACAAAAAAGTGGTAGATCTCAGAGTCAACACCGGTTGCCAGTAGGTGTATAGAAATCATTTGTCCAGGGGGCTGCATTAGAATGCTGGTTTGTGGTAGGATGACAGCAATACCCGTGCACGGTTTAATTAAAAAAAAAAAAAAATTTGAATGAAATGTGCAACATTTCTTTTGCCTTTATTGTGGTGTGAAGTGGTAAATTTCGCTGCACTGCTCCAAAAAAAAAAAAAAAATGTAGTGCTTGCAGTACTTTCAGCAGGGGCGTACCAAGGGGTTGGCGAGACTGGCGCCTGCCAAGGGTGCAGGCAAGGGGGGGGTGCGCAAAAATATTGGCAGTGTTAGTGATTTTTACTCCTTCGGGTCAGCCTGTGCCCCCAGGCAGCGTGCGGCTCCAATCCCTAAGCTCTGTGTTCCCTCTAGGTGGCGGCAGTGCTGGGCTCTCCGGAGCTTCATCTCCGCACACAGATGCGGCCAGTCAGCGGTCACATCCTCAATCGGCGGCAGGCTGAATGGGGATGGTGAGTGCACTGGGGCTGTCAAAGGAGCCTGTACCACCGCTCAGCACGATTTTTTTTTTCAGCATGATTATCATTAACCGCTTAACACTATTTGTCACTCCATTGCTCTTGAATTAACTGCCTAATTTTAGTAGTCTCCTCTCCACTCCCATGTCCAAAGGACAGGCTGACCTGGGGACCCCCTCTCTCTGTCACCCCCCCTCTCTCTCAAATCCCCCCTCTCTCTATCTCTCGGTCAAACCCTCCCCTCTCTCTCTCTCTGTCAAACCCCCCCCCCTCTCTCTCTCTCTGTCAAACCCCCCCCTCTCTCTCTCTCTCTGTCAAACCCCCCCTCTCTCTCTCTCTGTCAAACCCCCCCTCTCTCTCTCTCTGTCAAACCCCCCCTCTCTCTCTCTCTGTCAAACCCTCCCTCTCTATCTCTCTCAAACCCCCCCTCTCTATCTCTCTCAAACCCCCCCTCTCTATCTCTCTCAAACCCCCCACTCTCTCTCTCTCTCAAACCCCCCACTCTCTCTCTCTCTCAAACCCCCCACTCTCTCTCTCTCTCAAACCCCCCCTCTCTCTCTCTCAAACCCCCCCTCTCTCTCTCTCAAACCCCCCCTCTCTCTCTCTCAAACCCCCCCTCTCTCTCTCTCAAACCCCCCTCTCTCTCTCTCAAACCCCCCCTCTCTCTCTCTCAAACCCCCCCTCTCTCTCTCTCTCTCAAACCCCCCCTCTCTCTCTCTCTCAAACCCCCCCTCTCTCTCTCTCTCTCTCTCTCAAACCCCCCCTCTCTCTCTGTCAAACCCCCCCTCCCTCTCTGTCAAACCCCCCCTCTCTCTCTCTGTCAAACCCCCCTCTCTCTCAAACCCCCCTCTCTCTCTCTGTCAAACCCCCCCCTCTCTCTCTGTCAAACCCCCCCCTCTCTCTCTGTCAAACCCCCCTCTCTCTCTGTCAAACCCCCCTCTCTCTCTGTCAAACCCCCCTCTCTCTCTGTCAAACCCCCCTCTCTCTCTGTCAAACCCCCCTCTCTCTCTGTCAAACCCCCCTCTCTCTCTCTGTCAACCCCCCTTCTCTCTCTCTGTCAACCCCCCTTCTCTCTCTCTCTCTGTCAACCCCCCCTCTCTTTGTCAAACCCCCCCTCTCTCTCTCTGTCAAACCCCCCTCTCTCTCTCTGTCAACCCCCCTTCTCTCTCTCTGTCAACCCCCCTTCTCTCTCTCTCTCTGTCAACCCCCCCTCTCTTTGTCAAACCCCCCCTCTCTCTCTGTCAACCCCCCTCTCTCCCCCTCTGTCAAATCCCCCTCTCTCTCTCTCCCTGTCAAACCCCCCTCTCAACTCTCTTTCTGTCACCACTCTCTCTCCCCCTCTCTCTATCAAACCCCTCTATCAAAACCCTTCTCTGTCACCCCCTCTCTCAAACCCCCCCTCGCTCTCTCTGCCAAACCCCCCTCTCTCTCTGCCAAACCCCCCTCTCTCTCTGCCAAACCCCCCCTCTCTCTCTGCCAAACCCCCCCTCTCTCTCTGCCAAACCCCCCCTCTCTCTCTGCCAAACCCCCCCTCTCTCTCTGCCAAATCCCCCCCTCTCTCTCTGCCAAATCCCCCCCTCTCTCTCTGCCAAACCCCCCCTCTCTCTCTGCCAAACCCCCCCCTCTCTCTCTCTCAAACCCCCCCTCTCTCTCCCTCTCAAACCCCCCCTCTCTCTCTCTCTCTCTCTCTCAAACCCCCCCTCTCTCTCTGTCAAACCCCCCCTCCCTCTCTGTCAAACCCCCCCTCTCTCTCTCTGTCAAACCCCCCTCTCTCTCTCTGTCAAACCCCCCTCTCTCTCTGTCAAACCCCCCCCTCTCTCTCTGTCAAACCCCCCTCTCTCTCTCTGTCAAACCCCCCTCTCTCTCTCTGTCAAACCCCCCTCTCTCTCTGTCAAACCCCCCTCTCTCTCTGTCAAACCCCCCTCTCTCTCTGTCAAACCCCCCTCTCTCTCTGTCAAACCCCCCTCTCTCTCTCTGTCAACCCCCCTTCTCTCTCTCTGTCAACCCCCCTTCTCTCTCTCTCTCTGTCAACCCCCCCTCTCTTTGTCAAACCCCCCCTCTCTCTCTCTGTCAAACCCCCCTCTCTCTCTCTGTCAACCCCCCTTCTCTCTCTCTGTCAACCCCCCTTCTCTCTCTCTCTCTGTCAACCCCCCCTCTCTTTGTCAAACCCCCCCTCTCTCTCTGTCAACCCCCCTCTCTCCCCCTCTGTCAAATCCCCCTCTCTCTCTCTCCCTCTCTGTCAAACCCCCCTCTCAACTCTCTTTCTGTCACCACTCTCTCTCCCCCTCTCTCTATCAAACCCCTCTATCAAAACCCTTCTCTGTCACCCCCTCTCTCAAACCCCCCCTCGCTCTCTCTGCCAAACCCCCCTCTCTCTCTGCCAAACCCCCCCTCTCTCTCTGCCAAACCCCCCCTCTCTCTCTGCCAAACCCCCCCTCTCTCTCTGCCAAACCCCCCCTCTCTCTCTGCCAAACCCCCCCTCTCTCTCTGCCAAACCCCCCCTCTCTCTCTGCCAAACCCCCCCTCTCTCTCTGCCAAACCCCCCCTCTCTCTCTGCCAAATCCCCCCCTCTCTCTCTGCCAAATCCCCCCCTCTCTCTCTGCCAAACCCCCCCTCTCTCTCTGCCAAACCCCCCCCCTCTCTCTCTGCCAAACCCCCCCTCTCTCTCAAAAACAACACCACAGAAAATAACCCCATGTAAACGCTATATGAACCCTATATAAAATGAACCCTAAAACTATAAGAAATGAGTGGTTAAAAACTCACGGATGGGTGTCCATCTAGCATGCTGTGGAAGGCATGGAACGGTGCAGCTGTACTATACTCCGGCTTGGAGAAGATGGTGACAGGAGGCCCTGTATATAGTGCTGTATACAGTGTATGAACAAAATGGTTAGGATTATAAAAGGACAGATCAGCAGAATAATTTACCTAATGGTGGTAGAAGAAGGCTGTCTGGTAATTCATATGCATCATGAAGAAGCGATTCCACTGGCTGGATGAGTGATGGGCCTTTTACAGGATGTTTTTGGTCTTTTGAGAATGAACGCTTAGCAGTGGAGGGCACTTTAGAAGCAACTTTATGAGATACCTGGGGAAAAAAAAACAATGCATTTACAGAATCAAAATCGTATACTTGACAAGTGCTTCATTTATCCATACCTTGACACAAAGGAACAATAATCCTAAACTGTACAGTGCCTTGAAAAAGTATTCATACCCCTTGAAATTTTCTGCATTTTGTCATGTTACAACCAAAAAACGTAAACATGTTTTATTGGGATTTTTTGTGACAGACCAACACAAAGTGGCACATAAAATTGTGAAGTGGAAGGAAAATGATAAATAGTTTTCAACATTTTTTATAAATAAATATCTGAAAAGTGTGGCGTGCATTTGTATTCAGCCCCATTTACTCTGACACCCCTAACCAAATTCTAGCGGAACCAATTGCCTTCAGAAGTCACCTAACTAGTAAAGAGTGTGTGTAATTTAATCTCAGTATAAATACAGAGGTTTGTTAAAGAACCTTAGTGAACAAACAGCATCATGAAGGCCAAACAACACAACAGACAGGTCAGGAATATAGTTTTGGAGAAGTATAAAGCATGGTTCGGTAATAAAAAAAATATCCCAAGCTTTGAACATCTCACAGAGGACAGTTCAATCCATCATTTGAAAATGGAAAGAGTATGGCACAAATGCAAACCTACCAAGACATGATATCCACCTGCTTCTGTAGTTTTCAGCTGGGAGACTGTAGTGGATGGGGCTTGATGAGCCCCTCCCACAGCTCTGCTCTCTGCACAGGGTTTGTGCAACGAGAGGATGCCATCGCTACAAAGTTTAGATTTTAGCTATTGAGGAATGCATTCAAAAAAGATCATCATAGCATACCTCCCACCTTTTTGAGATGGGAACAAGGGACACCGATAAGCAAATGTATGTGGGCATAGGACACACCCTGCCTTGCCCCTTAAAAGAGAGTTATATAAAAAAAAAAAAAAAAAAAACACTACTATTCATTCCTTTACTGGATTAAGAAATTTGCAAATGCTGCAATGTAGAAATTGGATGAATGGTTTAGCACTGGGAAACACTTTTTCGAAAGATAAGAAGTGCATTTTATATACCACTATATAGATTAGACCAAAAAAAAAAAAAAAAGACAAATTAGAAGGAAAGAGGGACACAAAGGGACTTTGTTTTAAATCAAGGACAGCTGGGAGCTATATCATAGTGCCTGGCGTTCAGCTTTATTCACTTTGTTCTGGGTTCTCCAGGACCATATTCTGTACATTTAACACTGCATTTTTCAGCTTTTTAGAAGCTCTTCCTTATGGAGAAGGATCCCTCTATTTGATCTCCAGTAAGATTATATATATATATATATATATATATATATATATATATATATATATATATATATATATATACATACATACACACACACACACACATATACACATACATACATAGTGCCTTGCGAAAGTATTCGGCCCCCTTGAACTTTGCAACCTTTTGCCACATTTTAGGCTTCAAACAAAGATAGAAAACTCTAATTTTTTGTGGAGAATCAACAACAAGTGGGACACAATCATGAAGTGGAACGAAATTTATTGGACATTTCAAACTTTGTTAAATAAAAAATGGAAAAATTGGGCGTGCAAAATTATTCAGCCCCTTTACTTTCAGTGCAGCAAACTCTCTCCAGAAGTTCAGTGAGGATCTCTGAATGATCCAATGTTGACCTAAATGACTAATGATGATAAATAGAATCCACCTGTGTGTAATCAAGTCTCCGTATAAATGCACCTGCACTGTGATAGTCTCAGAGGTCCGTTTAAAGCGCAGAGAGCATCATGAAGAACAAGGAACACACCAGGCAGGTCCGAGATACTGTTGTGGAGAAGTTTAAAGCTGGATTTGGATAAAAAAAGATTTCCCAAACTTTAAACATCCGAAGGAGCACTGTGCAAGCGATAATATTGAAATGGAAGGAGTATCAGACCACTGCAAATCTATGAAGACCTGGCCGTCCTTCTAAACTTTCAGCTCATACAAGGAGAAGACTGATCAGAGATGCAGCCAAGAGGCCCATGATCACTCTGGATTAACTGCAGAGATCTACAGCTGAGGTGGGAGACTCTGTCCATAGGACAACAATCAGTCGTATACTGCACAAATCTGGCCTATATGGAAATCTGGCCTTTATGTCAAGAAGAAAGCCATTTCTTAAAGATATCCATAAAAAGTGTCGTTTAAAGTTTTCCACAAGCCACCTGGGAGACGCACCAAACATGTGGAAGAAGGTGCTCTGGTCAAATGAAACCAAAATCGAACTTTTTGGTAACAATGCAAAACATTGTTTGGCATAAAAGCAACACAGCTCATCACCCTGAACACACCATCTCCACTGTCAAACATGGTGGTGGCAGCATCATGGTTTGGGCCTGCTTTTCTTCAGCAGGGACAGGGAAGATGGTTAAAATTGATGGGAAGATGGATGGAGCCAAATACAGGACCATTCTGGAAGAAAACCTGATGGAGTCTGCAAAAGACCTGAGACTGGGACGGAGATTTGTCTTCCAACAAGACAATGATCCAAAACATAAAGCAAAATCTACAATGGAATGGTTCACAAATAAACATATCCAGGTGTTAGAATGGCCAAGTCAAAGTCCAGACCTGAATCCAATCGAGAATCTGTGGAAAGAACTGAAAATGGCTGTTCACAAACGCTCTCCATCCAACCTCACTGAGCTTGAGCTGTTTTGCAAGGAGGAATGGGCAAAAATGTTAGTCTCTCGATGTGCAAAACTGATCGAGACATACCCCAAGCGACTCACAGCTGTAATCACAGCAAAAGGTGGCGCTACAAAGTATTAACTTAAGGGGGCTTAAGTTTTTCAGTTTTTTATTTGTTAAAAAAGTTTGAAATATCCAATAAATTTCGTTCCACTTCATGATTGTGTCCCACTTGATTCTTCACAAAAATTTACAGTTTTATATCTTTATGTTTGAAGCCTGAAATGTGGCAAAAGGTGGCAAAGTTTGAGGGGGCCGAATACTTTCGCAAGGCACTGTGTGTATATATATATATATATATATATATATATATATATATATATATATATATATATATATATATATATATATATATATATATATACATATATATATATATATATATATATACATATATATATACATACACACACACACACCCCCTTTCCAAGTTCAAGAATGAGAGCATAAGAGGCTACAAAGTTTACAGAGTTGGCACTTTCAAAGCATAACAAAAAGGGACTAATGCAATGCTATAGAACACCTGCCAGTGTACCAAATACCTGAGCCTTTAAAGAAGTATACCCAAAGATTTTTTGGCTTTATTTATTTCTTTTTTTTTTTTATTAAGGCCATACTTCACGTTTAAAGTGGTTTTAAAGGCTCAAGGCTTTTTACCTTTATGCATTCTATGCATGAAGGTAAAAAAGCCTTCTGTGTGCAGCGACCCCCCCTAATACTCACCTCGATCCACGATGTGCATGAGAGCGGAGCTTCTCCTGGGTCTCTCATTCCTCATTGGCTGAGACAGCACCAGGAGCCATTGACTTCTGCTACTGTCAATCACAGCCAGTGAGCCAATAAGGAGAGAGCTGGGGGGCAGGGCCGTGACGCGGCTCTGTGTACCCTATGTGTCTCGGAGAAGGGATCAGGAGCGAGCATGCAGCAATACCCCCAGAGAAAGTGGCTCTCTATTGGGGGCACTGGCTGTAGAGGAGGAGCCAGGAGGATCGGGGTTGCTCTGTGCAAAACCACTGCACAAAGCAGGTAAGTGACATGATTGAGATTTTTTTAATTTTTTTATTTATTTTGTAATAAATGAACCTTTATGCTAAGCCTGGGTTCACATATGTGATGCCGGAACCAGCATGATTCTAGTGCGGGTTCCCGCATAGCATCTCCCCCCACAGACAGTTCACACTGCCCTCTGCAAACCGTTGTGGGTGTTAATACAAAGTTAATGGCACCCTTAGATCAGTTTGCAGATTGCGAACTATGAATTCGAACAGGAATCGGATAGCATGGTTGTTCACACCCAAGCGATCCGATTTCAGTGTGGGGAAAAAAAAAAAAAAAAAAAAAAGTTTCCTGCACCTTATTTGTGTGAATCCAATGCGAGTTCAGCCATACAACTGTATGGCTGAATTCGCATTGAACAGACAACGCATGTGATCTGCACAGCAATGCGGTGCGAATCACATGCGATGTCTGACATCGCAGTAGTGTGAACCAAATTTTAATGTCACTTTAAGTCCAAACATTACATCAACCAGTCTGGTGGGATCCAGTCACTGCCTAACATACAATCAAATAAGGCCTGGAAGCCAAGTGCAATCATAGGAAATTTTAAACCATGGTTTCTTGACAAAGCCCATGAACCGAAAAAATAGGAACATACAGTATCTCACAAAAGTGAGTACACCTCTCACATTTTTTGTAATATTTTATTATATCTTTTCATGTGACAACACTGAAGAAATTACACTTTGCTACAATGTCAAGTAGTGAGTGTACAGCTTGTATAACAGTGTAAATTTGCTGTCCCCTCAAAATAACTCAACACACAGCCATTAAAATCGAAACCGCTGGCAACAAAAGTGAATACACCCCTAAGTGAAAATGTCTAAATTGGAACCCAAAGTGTCAATATTTTGTGTGGCCACCATTATTTTCCAGCACTGCCCCAACCCTCTTGGGCATGGAGTTCACCAGAGCTTCACAGGTTGCCACTGGAGTCCTCTTCCACTCCTCCATGACGACATCAAGGAGCTGGTGGATGTTAGAGACCTTGCGCTCCTCCACCTTCCATTTGAGGATGTCCCACAGATGCTCAATAGGGTTTAGGTCTGGAGACATGCTTGGCCAGTCCATCACCTTTATCCTCAGCTTCTTTAGCAAGGCAGTGGTCGTTTTGGAGGTGTGTTTGGGGGTCATTATGTTGGAATACTGCCATGCGGCCCAGTCTCCGAAGGGAGGGGATCATGCTCTGCTTCAGTATGTCACAGTACATGTTGGTATTAATGGCTCCTTCAATGAACTGTAGCTCCACAGTGTCGGCAGGACTAATGCAGCCCCAGAGCATGACACTCCCATCACCATGCTTGACTGTAGGCAAGACACACTTGTCTCTTTATTCCTCACCTGGTTGCTGCCCCACACGCTTTACACCATCTGAACAAAATCATTTGATCTTGGTCTCATCAGACCACAGGACATGGTTCCAGTAATCCATGTCCTTAGTCTGCTTGCCTTCAGCAAACTGTTTGCGGGCTTTCTTCTGCATTATCTTTAGAAGAGGCTTCCTTCTGGGATGACAGCCATGCAGACCAATTTGATGCAGTGTGCGGCGTATGGTCTGAGCACTGACAGGCTGACCCCCCACCCCTTCAACCTCTGCAGCAATGCTGGCAGCACTCATACATATATTTCCCAGAGACAACCTCTGGATATGATGCGGAGCACATGCCTTCAACTTCTTTGGTCGACCATGGCGAGGCCTGTTCTGAGTGGAACCTGTCCTGTTAAACCGCTGTATGGTCTTGGCCAAATTAAGCTGCAGCTCAGTTTCAGTGTCTTGGCAATCTGCTTATAGTCTAGGCCATGTAGAGCAACAATTCATTTTTAAGATCCTCAGAGAGTTCTTTGCCATGAGGTACCATGTTGCACTTTCAGTGACCAGTAAGAGAGAGTGAAATAACACCAAATTTAACACACCTGCTCCCCATTCACACCTGAGACCTTGTAACACTAACAAATCATAGGACACCAGATTGGGAAAATGGCTAATTGGTCTAAATTTGGACATTTTCACTTAGGGATGTAGTCACTTTTGTTGCAAGCAGTGTAGACATTAATGGCTGTGTGTTGAGTTATTTTGAAGGGACAGCAAATTTACACTGTTATACAAGCTGTACACTCACTACTTTACATTGTAGTAAAGTGTAATTTCTTCAGTGTTGTCACATGAAGATATAAAATATTTACAAAAATATGAGGGGTGTACTCACTTTTGTGAGATACTGTAGATCTTCAATTTCATACATACACACACACACACACTGATCAATACTCCTAATGGCCTCCTTATATCCCAACAGTTCGTTCTGACGAGGAATGCTAGAAAGTGAAAAACTGGAAGAGCCACCTGAGTGTAGTATTAGTGTAAATGGTTTAATAGCAAATTACATTACACTCACAGGATAGAAGTTAAAAATTGCTCATCTGATGTAAAGTATCACTCTGAGCTCTTTGAACAGAACCAGCGTGGAACGCATGAAAATTACTTCACTGGGGGGGGGGGGGGGGGCTGAACACTAGAATGGGCTGAAGCTCCGAGTGCATAGCCTGCCCTTTCAATACAGTGTTTCCAGCCATCTCCCAGCGACCTTATTTCTGTGCCACGTTCCACGCTGGTTCCGTTCGGCTTCCTGGTAGCCACAGGACGTGCTACAGACTTTTCTCCACCCCAGCAGCCCATGGATGCAGTGTAAAAGATGCTGGGAGAGAACAGAGTGACACTATACACCAGATGAGCAATTTTTAATTTCTACCCTGTAAGTGTTGGTTCTCTCGAAGGATAGCTGCCACCATTATGTTTTGAGATATACAGGGCTTTTTTTCAGTTGGAATGAGGGGGGGGGGGGGGGCGCAGTTCAGGAGCCTCCAGCACTGACTGTATGTAACGGCAAAGGATGCTGGGCTGTGCATGAAGGTTCATTGATGCTGGCTGCTGGAGAAGATCTATTTTTTCAGGGGGGTCTATTATTGCTGAGGAGGTCTATTGTTGCTGGTGGGGGACATACTGTTGCAGGGGGTGGGTGTTCTATTGCTGAGAGGGGTGAGTTGATGCTGGGAGAGATCTACTACTGAGGGAGGGGGTCAGTTGTTGCTGGGAGAGATCTACTGTTGAGGGAGGGGGTCAGTTGATGCTGGCTGTGGGGATATATTGATTGCTTGCTGGAGTCTACGGTTGTTAGGGGGGACATTTTGTTGTGGGTGGTCTATTGTTGTTAGATGGATCTATTGTTGCTGGTGGGTATTTTTTGTTACTGGCTGCAAGGTAACTATTTTACAGCTTTTCTTGTTATTACCAAATTTCATTTAAATTACTTTGCACCACAAAATGGTACGTGGTTCTGTATTCTCTAAAAGGAACGGTACTGGGAGATGGGTAGGGGATGGAACCACGTAATGGTGCTAAGAGGGGGGTAGGGGGCTGAGAAAAGGGGTGACTCTGATGGGGGGGGGGGGTTCCTGCACCTATTTTCTGAGAAATTGTTTGGAGACACTTCTAAGATCATTCACAAAATAAGAATAAATGTCCATTGTAACAGGCCGTTAAAACTAGAATTTCAGTGTGCATATATATTTCACTGATTGTATATTACATTACTTGAGCCATTAATATTCTCTCTGGTTTGCACCATAAAAATTACAGTAGCAAATAGTGTCATCATTAGAGATTAGTATTTACCAGGTTTTCCTTCACATGAAGAATATTCTTATTAGGAGCGTGAGTTTCTGAAAACGAGGAAGGCAAACATGTTACTTGCGCCTTAAAAATCTTCCAAGAAGCTCAATTTCAGATGCTACAATGAGCTATAACAATCATACCATACATCAATAAGATTAACTGCACAAGAACCTTAAAGTGGTTGTAAACCCCATTCATAAAAATTTTGACCTAGGCACATACATCTGCAGTGTTTATTTATATCTCTCCAAAGCGCAGAGTGCCGTTTGTCTCTGGTGCTCCGTTCCTCTGTTATCAGCAGGCTCTCTGACACATGAGATGATAGCAGCTGAAAATTTGTGTCGGGAGGTAGAATAACAGAGCTTTTATATTCAGACTACAGCTCTGTAGGTTCCTTCGTTCCTCTGCCTAAGTAGAATAGTAAGGGGAGGGAGGGGGGGGGGGGTGTGCCTTTTTTTCCAATCAACTCTCACACAAAATGTAAGCCAAGACTTCCCACCCACTGCTGAATGAGGAAGAAAGATTCCTAACATGATCTGCACTTTTCAAAGAGTTTAGAAAAAGGGAAGACTGCATATATACAAGTAAAACTTATGTAGGGAGATTTGTTTCATCTGTGTGTATCGGAGGCTATTCTCTTCACTGGGTATATGTGAGGGTTTACATCCACTTTAATGTACAAAGAGGCTATATATAGATTATATATATATATAAATAAATAAATAAATAAAATGCACAGGGGTTACAGCACAGCAAGAATACACATTTAGCCAGTAATATGGCAACTTCAGGCATCCCTGCCCTTTATAGTTTCCAACCTGCAACATGCAGTAGAAATGGAGGCATGTTTCATACAGTGGGTATAAAAAAAAAGAATCACCCCCTTTAAAATATTCAGATTTTGTTCCTTTGCAGCCTTAAATGAGGACAGTTTTTGCTTTGTCCAGCTGTGTTTACTAGTGCAACTTCTAACATCCAAGTGAAAGATATAACACCAACATGTTAGAAAAAAAAATCAAACAAAATCACTGAGTTGGAAAAAGGATCATCCCCTCCCTCAATCAGGTGAAGCTAATCACCTTCCTAATGGCACACAAAGCAATTTGACTTTAACCACTTGCCGACCGTCTCCTGTATATTTACTGCGGCACGCGGCCGCTTACAGGCAAAGTGACGTAGTACTACGTCGCTTGCCAAAGAGCCTGTAGGGGGCGAGCGCAGTCCTGCCAGAGGCGCGCTCCCGCCCCCACTCATTCCATGCCTAGCCAGCACGTGTGACCGGCGGCTGTGATGGCCGCCGGCCACTCGCAATCTCCCACAGGAGAGGGAGAAAGACAGACGGCTGATGTAAACACAGCCGTCTGTCATTCTCACTGAAGTAGGCACAGAGGCTATGCGATCCTGCTATATAGGATCTCATGTCCCTCTGGTTACTTCACTAGAAACGCCCCCTAACAGTTAGAATCATGCCCCTAGGGACACACTTAACCCCTTGATCACCAAGTTAACCCCTTCCCTGCCAATGTCATTTTTACAGTAACAGTGCATATTTATAGCACTGATTACTGTAGTAATGTCACTGGTACCCCCCCAAAAGAGTCAAAAATGTCAGTCAGGGGTCCGATATGTCCGCCGCAATGTCGCAGTCCGGCAAAAAAAAAAAAAAAAACAGATCACCGCCATTACTTGTAAAAAAAAAAAAAAAATTACATACATTTTTCCCGTAGTTCGTAAACACAATAACTTTTGTGCAAACCAATCAAAATACGCTTATTGCTGTTTTTTTTACCAAAAGTATGTAGCAGAGAACAAATTGGTCCGCTAAAGTCACGCAGTGCCGAATCGCAAAATAGGGCCTGAAGTGGTTAAACTGTGATCATTTTGATTAGTTCAGCATGAAAAGAGCTTTCCTGGAGCATTTTAGTCCCTGGTAGTGCAACTGAAGCAAACAATTAACTACAAGTGGCAAGGCACGATGAAAAGATCTCCGTAATAAAGTTATGGACAGACACAAGTCAGGAGATGGATACAAAAAAAAAAAAAAAATAACGGCTTTATCAATGTCTAGATGCACAGTGAAATCTGTTATTAAGAATTGGAAGGTATTTGGTACAACACAGACCCTTCCTGGATCAGGACGTCTCTCCAAACTGGATGAAAGAGCCAGAAGAAAACTGGTCAGAGTGGCTAGCATGAGGCCTACAGCAACTCTGAAGCAGTTGCAGGAATTTATGACAGAGTGGTAATTTTGTGCATGTGACAATAATAATCACAAATTCTCCACAAGTGTGGCTTGTATAGGAGGGTTAAAAGAAAATAGCCACTCAAGAAAGGCCACATGCGGTCATGACTGAGCTTTGCCAGAACGCACCTTGAAGATTGAGGTGGTGTAATGGTCAGGCACAGGGCTTTTTTTCCTCAGAATAGGTGCAGGAACTCCCCTTTTCGGAGTTACCCCTCAAAACACTGTTCCTTGGTTCCACTCCCTACCCACCTCCCAAGTACTGCCCCTTATAAAATATACAGAACCAAGTAACGTTTGTAGTTCTAAGTAATTTGTATGGAACTGGTCAATAATAACAAGAAAAGCAGTAAATATATGCGCCTGGAGTAAATAGACCCCCCTGGCAACAATAGACCACTCGCAACAAACCCCCCCCAACAATAGACCTTCAGCAGCAACAGATCTCCACACAGACAGCATCAATAGACCCTCCAGCAGCCAGCTAAAATAGACTGCTCCCTCAACAGTAGATCCCTTCCAGCAACAGCTGACTCCCCAGCAACATTAGACCAACCCCAGCTACAATACCCCCCCCCCCCCACAAAAAATATCACCTCCAGCAGAAAATAGGTCCCCCAGCAGCCAGCATCAATAGACACTGTAGCAAAACCCAGCACCCCTTGCCCTGAAAAATGGCCATGGTCAGAAACAACTAAAATTGAATTATTTGGCCTCAAAACCAAACGATATGTCTGGCAGAAATCCAACACAGCTCACCATCCAAATATCAAAATTCCTACAGTAAAGCATGCAGGTGGCAATATCCTGTTATGGCAGTGTTTATTTGCAGCAGGGAATGGAGCACTTGTCTGGACAGAAGGAAAAATGGGTGGGGAAAAACACCATCAAATTCTTGAGGAACATTTGCTGCCCTCTTCCAGAAAGTGGTCAATGGGAAGAAGGTTTACCTTCCAACATGACAATGACACAAACAGTGATTGAAGGAGAAAAAGGTGAATGTCCTTTCATGGCCTAGGTTGAGCCCAGACTTAAACCCCATTGAAAATATGTGCAATGACTTGAAGACTGCTGTCCATAAACAGTCACCATCAAATTTAACTGAACTTGAGCAGTTCTGCAAGGAAGAATAGGCAAATATTGCAAAGTCTAGATGTGCAAAGTTGGTAGAGACCTATCCCAATAGACTAAAGGCTGTAATTAAAGCAAAATGTGGTTCAACAAAATACTTACAAGTGGGTAATCCTTTTTCTAATTCAGTGATTCTGTTTTCTATTTTTTTTTATCTGACATGTTGGTGTTATCTTTCACTTGGATGTTATAAGTTGCGCTGAGTAAATACAACTGGGTAAAACAAAAATGGTGTGTCTCCATTTAAGGCTGCAAAGCAAGAAAATGATTTTAAAAAGGGGGGGGGGGGATTATTTTCTATACCAACTGTATATGCAACACAGCAGATACTAAAGCAGTGTTGCCACTTGTTAACCCTTACTTATAATAAACTATTACTTGTTAAATGGGAATTCTTAGTTACCTTTTTTGCAATACACGTTCAAGCTGGCCCAAATGCTGTTGGCTTCTGTCAGCCTATTGAATATAATTTCCCCTTTTATAGGGTTTATCATCACACTTATAAAATTATACATTGGTACAAGGTGTTGGTATTTGCATTGGTATTGGCACTAGTATGATAACATCTTTGTGACCGACTCATAAGCGCCATTTTAGCTTCCTAATGAATATATCTATATATTACCTAAAAACTTACCATATGTTAGAATATCAATACTAATTTTAATACTTGTACTTCTATAGGCCTAAATATTATTGTAAATATAATTAATGTATCAATGTGTTATGTACTATGATGTAGGAATCGGTAAAGATCACATTATCCTTATACACTAGGTTGAGTAAATTTGAGGTTGTTCTGGGAGGAGCTGGTTACTATGCACTTGAAATGCACGTTACACGTTACAAGCACTTTCATGAGCGATTACCATAATTAAGGCCTAAAATGTCATTCAATACTTTAAAATAGACCTGTACATTTTTTCCCAAAACAAAGGTGCAAAAAAAAAGGTATGGATGGGCTTATGTTCAGTGAAACGTATCCAGTTTCCCCATTCCAATAATGGAAGTAGTAGTTGGAAAAAAACAGTCATTTCTGATCTGTTCATGTATGTGGCTGCACAAAAATAAAACATTTTGTAAAATGTATTTAGTTATGGATTGTTCATTTGCAATTACATACAAAGCATAATCACCCATAGAATTTACATTTCTGTTTACTGTAGTTCACTGAATTATTGAATTAACCTGAATGTGTAAAGCCATTTCTGCAATTACAAAGCTAGCACAGCATATACAACAACTAGAAGTGAAATGTTTCAGCTGTATGAAATATTTTTAAATGGGTCTATTAATGGTAGGTAGAAACACAAATAAGAAAGCATTACAATTTCCATGAGCAAATTTGCTATTTATTAGGCAAAATTATTCTCTTGGCTCATGTAATGACTATGTCATACACCAGGCTATGCAGAATAATTGCATTCCAAGGCAGATGTTCTCTCCGTTGAAAACTACAACATTCAAATTTTACCCAAGACCATTATGCATTTTTGTGACATTTTAAATACGTTTGGAATTCATTTCTCCCATTCAGTGGAGGATCTGACAGCAATTGGGATGCAGAAAAAAAGTGACAGTAGACACAGCACAAATTAATAAGGACAGGCATAAAATAAATTAGAAGTAAAATGAAGAAGTGAAAATGCAATCAGTTCTTTTTTTATTATTACTCTTTTCACATACAGAATGTGGTGAGGACATGTCACTGACGGACTTGGTGATTTGGAAACGGATGTTGGCATGTAAACCCTGCGGCTTCTATAAGCTGCCTGGCAAAGCATTCCTTCCAGGCGGCTGCAGCTCGTTTACCCTCCCTGCAAGCAAAGGGGTGCAGGGAAAAAGAACAAGGTGAAAAACTATTGGCTGCCATAACAACCTGGGACTATGCCTACCCCTAGCAACGGAGCAGGAGGACTCCTACTAAATGGGGCAGGAGGCCTCCTACTGCATGCTGCATGGCCTGGACTGCCAAAAGGAGTTTGAAACTGTGAGCAGATCAGCTGAAACTGGTGTGTTGAGTGGGGTTGATCTAGGAGCCTGGAACACAGGGAACAGCCATGAGCTGGGGCACAGGGCTGCTGCTAGTAAAAGCTAAAGGAGAGGACAGACAGAATAGTGTTTTTGAGCCTGCTTTGAAAGCTGCCTGGGGCACATGGCATTAAGCAGGAGTGGCTGTGCTGTACAAGTGACCATGGGAGCTACTAAAAAGAATCAGGCTGTAGGGATCAGGCCACTGTGCGACACGTGGCTGTATGGTGCTGAACGCAGGGCTGCTGACAAGGCAGTACAGCCGGCCCTCCTGTAACCGCCCCAGGCCCTATCAGTTCAAAAGGGCCAGTTCTATTGCCTTGTGACTTTTGTGGATTCGCTTGCAGCACTGCTGGCTTTTCCCCTCTGGCTATGTTGCAGGGAGTTCAGTTCTGTAGTATCTGCGCACCCCCTGTCACATTCTGTTTAGTCCACCCTGTGTGCCCCCCTCCCCCCCAACCCCAGCAGCGTTTCCGGCTTCGCTCCTCTCCTGCGGGCAGCTGCTGTGGGCATTTAGAAGGATTGCTCCAGGATGGAGAACGGGGGGCCAGGAAAAAAGTTATATTTACCGGACCATCTTTTCCTGAACATAGCGAGTGATCAATAAGGATTCCTTTTGTGTCCATTCATCACTGAAGCATAGAAAACTGTGTTGACTGTGCTTCAGTTTGTGAATGAACAGGAAGCCTCAGAGTGCTTCCTATTCATTTATCTGTGCAGCTGGGGCTGCAGAGAAAGGGACCAATGAATCTAGGTCCTCTCACTTTCTCTCTTTCTTAGGATATTGAGATGAGCTGCATTCACCTGCCAACAATTTACAGTCACAGACACACACACACCAGCTGCTGTGTGAATGGCCAAAGCCATTTAGACAGAGCCTCACACAGCTTAGTAATTTGTACTACAGTGTGCAGATATTGTGCCCACCTTTTCATTTAACTATGATCATGATGTACATCTTGGCACCTGGCTGCTGCCCCTTCTCAGGGTACATTTGCTTCAGAGGAGCTCTCTTATTAAGTTCAACATCTGATATATTTCTGCAATACTGATTTAATTTAAAAATTCTCATCACTGTGTGTGCCAACATTCTTAAAGGGTCCCCACGTAGCCGGCTGAAGATCCATCACAAAGACTCACACAAATTACTCTATCCTGAGGACAGAACCGAGTTTAACTTAAGTTTATATCTTGCAGGCCTACACCTAGCCCCTTTGTTTGAGAGATCCCAAGTGACATAGCTTGTCCATGCATATCACCTCATACAGAGAGCTACTGTTCATGCTATTGCGGTTGCAGTATAAGCTGGAATCTGAATTTGCATATGCATCACTGCAAGGTTATTTATACAGCTAGCATTGTGTTTATGCTTTTTGACATTGATACCATTACAGTTCATCTTTTAAAGGGTTGTGAGTATCATTCTTGCGTGCCTACTGGGGGCTTGCAGAAAGGTATTCTGGTAGTGCCAGTGAAGATACATAGTTAGTGAGGTCGAAAAAAGACATCAGTCCATCCAGTTCAACCTATAATGTGTGTGTGTTTGATGTTAACCGTACACTGTATACCCCTGTATGTTGTGGTCTTTAAGGTGCCCGTCGAATATTTTTTTGAAACTATAATGCTCCCCACTGATACCACTGCTTGTGGAAGAGAATTCCACATCCCCACTGCTCTGACAGTAAAGAACACCCTACGTATTTTAAGGTTAAACATTTTTTCTTCTAGTTTTAGTGAGTGGCCACGTGTCTTATTGTATTCCCTTTCTCTGAAAAGTTTGTTCCTTATGCTCGGGTCACCAGTACAGTATTTGTACATGGATATCATATCCCCTCTTAAGCCACTTCTCCAGAGAGAATAAGTTCACTGCTTGTAGTCTTTCCTCATAGCTGAGATCCTCCATTCCCCTAATTATTTTTGCTGCCCTTCTCTGGACTTTCTCCAGGTCCAGCACATCCTTCCTGAGGACTGGTGCCCAGAACTGGACGAAACACTCCAGATGTGGCCGGACCAGAGTCTTGTAAAGTGAGAGAATAATTTCTTTATTTCTGGAGTGAATCCCCTTTTTCATACATGCCGGTATTCTATTGGCTTTGCTTGCAGCGGCTTGGCATTGCATGCCACTGCCAAGCCTGTTGTCCACTAGGACCCCCAGGTCCTTTTCCATCTTTGATTCACCCAGAGGCTCCCCCCCTAGTGAGTACCTTGCGTTCGTGTTTGACGCCACAGTGCATTACCTTACATTTTTCAACATTAAACCTCATCTGCCATGTAGTTGCCCACCCCATTATTTTGTTCAGGTCTGCTTGTAAGGTTTCCACGTCCTGCATAGAAGTTATTGCACTGCTTAGTTTGGTATCATCCACAAATACTGAGATTGTGCTAGATATCCCTTCCTCTAGATCATTTATGAATAAATTAAAACAGGATTGGTCCCAGGACAGATCCTTGAGGGACCCCACTTTCCACACCCGTGCAATCCGAGTACTCCCCATTTATCACCACCTTCTGGACTCTCCCCTGAGCCAGTTCTCTATCCAGGTACTCACCCTATGGTCCATACCTACGTACCTTAGTTTGTACAGTAAGCGTTTGTGGGGAACTGTGTCAAATGCCTTTGCAAAGTCCAGATACACCACATCCACAGGCCTTCCTTTATCTAGATGGCAACTCACTTCATCGTAGAAGGTTAATAGATTGGTCTGACAAGAACTGATTTTTCATGAAACCAGGCTGATTACTACTAATAATACCGTTCTCATTACTAAAGTCTTGTATATAGTCCCTTAACATCCCCTCAAAAATCTTGCAGACTACTGATGTTAGGCTGACCGGCCTATAGTTACCAGGGATATATCTCGGCCCTTTTTTAAATATTGGTACCACGTTGGCTTTTTTCCAATCAACTGGCACCATTCCCATCTGTAGACTATCCGTAAAGATCAAGAATAATGGTCTGGCGATCTCCTGGCTGAGTTCTTTAAGAACTCTCGGGTGCAAGCCATCCAGTTATTTATGTTAAGTTTCTCTAGTTTAGTTCTAAGTCTATCTCCTGTTAACCATGGGGGTCATTTCTGGGGTGTATTATTTAATTTAGAATTGCAAGCTGGGTTAGTGTAGCCCCCCAATTCTTTTGTGAAGGCTGAAGAGAAGAAATTATTTAGTACTTTTGCCTTCTCACTGTCCTCTGTGGCCAGATCTCTTCGTCGTCTTTTATGGGGCCAATGTGTTCTGGTCTCGCTTTCTTACTACTTATATACTACAAGAATTTCTTGGGGTTTTTTTTTTTTACTCTCTTCATCTATATGTCTCTCATGCTCTATTTTGGCTGCCTTGATTTCACCTTTACATTTCTTATTGCACTCTTTGTAATGTTGGAATGCTGCCAATGACCCCTCAGCCTTGTATTTTTTTTTTTTAACAAACATTTTTATTGATTTTCAAACAGCATAAACAAAACCAACCATTAACATAAAACAAAAAAAAAACAAGATCAAAATGTAAGCACAAAGGGTGGTAATTCGTACAGTGTACACAATGTCAGGGCAAGGCAATCAGTAGTACAAGATGCTCTTGGAGAGAATAAAGGTTCATAAACAAAAAATATGCAATAGGCAGTCATTGGTAGAAATCAAGATGAGGCACAATTTCAAAAAGATGGTTCCACTGGCAAAGAGGCAAGGGACAACAGGATAGAAGAGGGGGTCAGGAGGCAGAGAGAAGCAAGCAGAGAGTAGGAAGAACAGAGAGCAAGAGAAGGTGTAGGACAGGAAGGCCAGAGAAGAGGGGGGAAGAGAGAGAGAAGAGGAGCACCAGTACAAAGGGGAGGGGAGAGAGAATCGAGGTGTCAGCGACCAATTCGCTCACGTGATCGCCTGAGAGCCCGTCCAGAGGCCCCAGACCTTGTCAAATTTCTGAGGGCAACCTCTACTCATGTACGTGAGCCTATACAGGGGAAAAACGCAGTCAACCAGCACCCTCCAGGTTGACACCAGGGGTGGGTCAGGCGACTTCCATTTAAGCAGGATAACCTTTCTGGCATAAAAGAGAAGGTAGAACACAAACAGCTGCATGTGTACCCTAGGGGTGACCACCTCACAAATGCCCAATAACAGCATTCGGGGATCCCGACCATTGTGGAGACACCCATAAGCTGATATTCGGCAACCACTTCCCCCCAGAAGGTCTGGACCACAGGGCAGGACCACACCATGTGTATAAAGATGCCGACCTGACCGCAGCCTCTAGGACATACCTCTGAGCTGTCCAGCTAAATCTTAGCCACCCACTGAGGGGTATAATAAGCCCTTTGAAGGAACTTTATTTGAATAAACCTGTCCCTAGCAGAGATCATCCTGGACACATAATATTCCAGCCCCTCCTTCCAAGTTTCCTCTGCTAATGTGGGTATATCCTCCTTCCAGAGAGCCAGGAGCCTATCGCAGCCACCCCCTACCTTACTAGCTATCCTAAGATAGACCAAGGAGAGAATGCGGTCAGCATTTCTGGTGATCAGGAAGCGCTCCAGTATTAGGGGCCAGCGAGACCACCCGAGGGAATTTGGAATGAAGGGCGTGCTGCAACTGCAAAGACCTAAAAAACATAAAAGAGGGGAGCCAGAACTTGAAGCGCAGTTGCGGGAAAGGGAGTAATCGGCCAGCAGGCATAACGTGCTGAAGTTTGGTAATACCGTATCGGCGCCACAGTCCTGGGTCCGGAAGGGACTAGGGGTGAGGTAGCCTGGGATAGCCCCAAAGTGGGGTGTGCCGGGAAATGGTATCAGAGTCAGCCACAGCTGCCCCCAGACCCTGAGCGTAGGCTGCATCGTCATTGTCGCATGGGCCTTAGGCCAGCGATATACCAGGTTACTAAGCGCTGCAAAGGAGCCCAATATTGCCGCTTCTAGTCCCACCGCCGGGTTATCCTTCGGTTGTGCGAACCACCAGCGCACCGTGACCACCACCGCCGCACAATAATACTGACGAAAGATGGGTAATGCCAGTCCCCCCAGGGACAGAGGGAGCTTCAGGGTAGCCCGCGCTATTCTAGGGGCAGAACCAGTCAAAATAAAGCCCACCAGAACTCTATCCAGCTTAGCAAAAAAGGAATTAGGTATGTGCATCGGGGTATGGTGAAAAACGTACCAAAATTTTAGGGAGAAAAAGCATTTTGATAAGGTTGATTCTGCCCATCAGTGTCAAAGGGAGGGATTTCCAGGTCTGACAGCGGACCACCAACTGCTGCAAAATAGGGTAAACATTGTCCTCCATGTACTCGGATAGGTCACGCTGGATCTTGATCCCGAGATACCAGAACTTCATGACCCACTGCAACGGTAGGGAGGGGGAGGCCAGGGCGGGAGTGGTCGACAAGAACAGTAGAGACTTCCCCCAGTTAATACGAACGCCTGAAAATGAGCCATAACGGTCCAAAATCTGCAAAGCCAGCTCCAAAGAGCCCGCCGCGTCAGGGAGGTACAGGAGAGCATCATCCGCATAAAGGGAGATCCGCTCAACAAGAGGGCCCACCTGCAACCCCCCCAAGGTGAAGTATAGCTAGTGGCTCCATGGCAAGGGTGAAAAGGCCAGGAGACAGTGGGCATCCCTGACAGATCCCACTGTGAAGAGGAAAACTAAGCGAGAGAGCACCATTAGTATGGACTCTAGCCAATGGGGAGCCTTGTATTTTTTGAATGCCCTTTCTTTAGTATTAATATGCCTTTTTATGTTGGAGTTTAGCCACCCAGGGTTTGCTTTTGCCCTTTTAAATTTATTCCCTTTTGGAATGCACTGGCCAATCCCTTTGTTTAGTATGCTCTTGAAGCACTCCCATTTTTCCTAAGTGTTCTTTGTTCCCAGGGTTCTATCCCAATTGGTATTTTCTAGCAAAGAGCGCAGTTTTGGGAAGTTGGCTCTTTTGAAATTTAGTGTGCTTATATTACCCTTGTGTTCCCTATTACTATTATTAATACTGAAACTAATTGACCTATGGTCACGGTTTCCTAATTTGCACCATATTTTTATATCCGTGATCAGGTCTGTATTGTTTGTAATCAGTAGGTCTAGTATCGCATTATTTCATCGGTGCATTCACCATGAAATTGTCCTGCAAAACATTTAGGAACTGCCGAGCCTTGGATGAATGCGCGGGTCCTTCTGCCCAGTCTATATCTGGATAATTGAAGTCCCCCATTATAATTACATTTCCCATCCTTGCTGCCATTCCAATCTGTGACAGGAGGTCTGCCTCCCCCTTCTCCCTCTGGTTTGGAGGCTTATAGTATACGCCCAATATTACTTTCCCCATAGTGCCTTTCCTTTGAAGTTTTACCCATAGGAATTCTACCTCCTCCTTAGCTCCATTACTTACATTGTCCCTCCTATTTACCTGTACACTGTTAATATACAGACATACCCCTCCCCCTTTTGAACCGTCTCTGTCTCTGCGATAAAGGGAATACCCCTGAATGGTCGCCAGCCAATCATGAGAGCTGTCAAACCAAGTCTCTGAAATTCCTGCAAAATCTAAGTCCTCTTCATACATCAGCAGCTCCAGCTCTCCCATCTTGTTGGCCAGGCTTCTAGCATTGGTATACAAACCTTGTAACTCTGTACACCCTACCGCTAATGTCCCCATTTGTGCCCGCTGAACCTTGCTCCCTGCTGCTTGAGGCCTCACATGGGGCTAGACCAGAGCAGAGGACCCAAATTACCAGCAGCTCCTGTGGAGGGTAGAACTACATCCCTTTACAACACAGAATACAAGAAGTATTTTTTTTTAGGGCTAGTTCACGGCGGTTAGTTCCAGCCTCCAAATAAAATAAAAAAAGTCAGCAACTACAAATAATGTAGCTGTTGACTTAATAGAAGGACACTTACCTGTCCAGGGATCCCATGAGGTTGCTCCCCCCCCCCCTCCATTGGCTCAGGTTCAGGCACCAATATTGCAACTAAGGGGAAGCGGCAGTGAAGCCTTCAGGCTTCAAAGCCAGTTTCCTACTGCGCATGCGCGAGCTGTGCTTTTTGAATATACAATGAATATGTTGCCAGGTGTCGAAGAATTAAACGCACCACATTCCTTAATAATCAAAAATATTTGAGGAATGGGAAAATTGGGATTTTATCGGTGCCAAAGAAAAACCAATGTTGTATAAAAGATAACCAAATTTCATTGAAACAATTAAATTAAAATCAATTTTACGATTAAAACATAGCATATAGTCAACGATTGATGTATGCATGCAGTAACTCCCGTTCAACATTTTTTGCCAGCCTATGGCTTCTTCAGGAGACTTTTACGAGTACTGTATACAAAATCGCTAACTGTACAAAGAATAGTGGTGTGCTACATATCAGGAGGATAGTCAGAAGGAGATATCCGTGAAACCACAGAGAGGGATATAGAATTCCCAGTAAAGTCAGGAATGCCAGGTCTAAACCAGGAAAAAGTGCAACCAAAATGGACAGGAGGACCAAAAAAGAAAGATTGCCAGAAAGTATTCAAAATCAGGTCAATTCGAAGGATATATCCTAAATTGAGGTCTTCAGTAGATAACTATGACAAATCTCTCTCTACCTCTTGTTAGCACTCTGGCCGTCATAGGTCTCTCCTGGGCAGGCCACTGTGCTTTTTGAATGGCCCCGTCTTCTGGGACACACGGGTCCCAGAAGGTAGCAGGGTGGGGTGGGGGGGCCGATACAGAAACGATGTACCTCACCGCAACAAGGTTAAGACAGAAGTACACCTTCAAAACACTGGAAAGGATACAAAACAAATAGAGAAAAAAAAACTATATCCAAAAACAAGGGGGGGGGGGGGTGGGTGTTCTATTGTTTAAGACCTAGTTGTAAGTGAGGGGGCACATTTCAGCACAGCATGCAGTTTCCTTCCACACCACAGGAAAAAAAATGAACAATGCTGAGCTGGAAAGCCACCATTCCAAAGTTAACTTGGTTTTGGTACTCTCAGATATATGCGGTAACCTAGGGACAGAGCTTGCCTCATGCTGTCAGAATGTTGAGCTGCAACCTGAATGAAACTGCAAGTACGCGACTGCCTTGAAGGAGGCTAACATCACCCTCAAAGAAAAAGTGGCTTGGGGTGTCAGGATTTCTTCTGAAAGGCAGTTTCTGAAAAGAATCCTCCTTTGTGCCAGAAAATGGCTTTTACTCCAAAGGCTTCTGCTATTTCTTTAGTGGTAAAAACCACTTTTTTCACCTGTGATTTTTTGAATAAATGTATTCAAGGTATTGTCAAAAATGGTGTAAGGGAAACCCCAAAACTTATGGGTTTCGGTAACATTTTGATTGTTGAAGCCAGATTGAAAATTATATTTATTTAGACGAACATGTAGGTACATGTTTGGAGAGCAATTCAGTACATACATTCTGTTGATTTGATAAACATTGCTCTAACTGGCTAGGGCCCCTAATACAGTTTTATACATTCTGAAGTGGGTGGAACCTAGCTATCTAGTTTCTTTAAAGTCACATCTGAGTCTTTGGTGACATTCTTTGATATACGGATGGACATTTCACATAGTCTTATCCCTTCCAAAGCTTGTTGGCTAAACAGGTCTTCAAAAGGTTGAGATAACAATCTTAACAGCTGGAGCTGTAAATGGCTTTTGAATACAACAGCTGTTATACAATATGACTTCTCACAACATATACATCAAATATATCTGCTTAATCATAAATCCATGTTTGATAATCATAAATAAATGTTTGATAAATAAATGGCTGCTTTCGTTTTTCTCATCAATATTCCTCCTGTTGGCAATATAGTGCCACAAACAAAACTGTCCCTTCCTACATTGGAGTTCTGGAAACATATCACTGCTATCTCAAGCAATCCACAAACTAGTTGTAGTGAACAGTTGGGCCGGTGACCATTGACAGTGTAGCGGTTTCCACTCGGCTGTCCCTGTGTGGTGATCTCACATCACAGTTACTTTTGGTAACTGTTAAAGCCACGTATGGCTTACCCAGATGTGGATCCTGGAGGTGCTGATATGAGGAGGAAAGAACAAACTAGGTCTCATAACACATACAAAACCTAACATTAAATGTATTTTGAAGAAAGGCAGATAAAATTACAATTCCTCCCAATCCCTTCTAAATTCCCTGACAATGGCATTTGTTCTGTTTTTTTTGCAGGGGAGTCCTGCGGACCAGCAAGTTAGCCACAGCACTTGTGGACAGACATAAGGCGCAGGCAAGAGAGATGTTGGAGAGAATCTCCCAACCCACCCACACAGAAACATAATTCTTAAGGAAAGTGCTAACTAGCTGGAGGAATCTGCCTTAAAAGCTCCTAGTTATTTAGCCATAGACTTAGCTGGTTTGGACAAAAAGTGACAGACCCCCATAAAAGCAATTACTGATTGTATGGCTGCACTTACTAAGGAAAATGATGCCTTCAAGCATAAAGTTTTTGTCTACAGGGTCCTTCAAATACTGATACATTGTCCACTAGTAAGACCAGGCTCAGCCTCCTATTCAGGTTAACACACAGGGTCCACAGCTGTGTCTGCCCAATTTTTCCACAGCTGTCCATCATTGGGTATTGTTGCAACAGAAAGGAATTGGCTGGCTTGGGTGCTTTCCAAGACCCCAACCAGTAACCTTAGGCTCTAAGGGTTCTGAAGTGACAGCTTCAGATTCTTACTTAAATCTTTTGGACCACCTCTGTGAGCAAACTCACAGTGGACCATTGGGAGATATTTGAGAATTGAGGATTCTGCAGACCCTTCCCCCTCCTCTTCCAAACCTAGAAGGGGTGGGAGGGGACATTCACAAGGTAGTTCCTGGGGTGACTTGAGACCTTGACCACTTATGGTCAAAAATCAATCATTATGGATATCGGTCAATTGTTTTAGCATGGGTGGTAGAGGCAGTAAGTTCCTCTTTGGATATAAATATATTTGAGGAAGGAGCCCCAAAGATTGACTAAAAAAACAGGATAGTCCTTTGGAACTAGAGAACGTTTTCTGGTGCAGAAATTGTTTTATAGAAGGTAGACTGTCTCCAACATCAAAGTGGGAGTCTTTGTTGCCCCATTCCAAGTTGTCCCCTGGTATTAAGATTTCTTATTGCTGTGGTGCCCACAAGGAAGCAATGCAATACAGTACCAGATTAGGGAAGGGTTGGCCAGAGGTCTCTGTGCACTCTGTGGCCTATGACAAATCTTAGGCGTGCATTATGACAGTTTTAATTTTTAAGTCTAAAGGGGTCAAATCCCAAAATTGTGCTCACACCTGCGCAGTGTACCCTCCCAGCCACATGTACACACACTAGCCTAGGCAGGCAAAGCATACAAGACAAAGGCTCTGGATCTGTATAGCACCCCACCAGCTAAAGCGTACAGTGGAACTGTGTGCCAAAGTGAGCACCACACTCGGGATCCAGTGACAACAGTCACTTACAGGCCTTCTCGGTTCTTCCACCAGGGTCTGAGTACAGCCCCCATAGGAATATCAAAATCCCTAGGGACTGGTCTGGATAACTGCTGCTAATATAGACTGAGGATCAGCAGCCATAAACCGTAGTAGGTCAGATTTGATCTTTGGGTCTCTTAGTAGAAGACAATTTTAGCAGAGAGATTCATCGCCTATAGACACTCCCAAAAAATAAATAATGAATGAAGCACTGCTAGGACTGGGAAGGGTTATGCAGGGCTCAGTCAAATTATGCCATTTGCCAGTGTCCAATCATCTAGAGGTGGAACATAACTCAATCTAATCCACTCTCCTGTGCCCTGAGATGTAGTATTAAGATAACTAAAGAGTAAAGGAGAAATTCTTGAACAATTGTGCTGGTCTTGAATCCTTGCTTGGCCCAGACAATCCACCCCATTTCTCACCCGCCAGCCAACTCAAAGTCCCTGTATTAAGTGTAGCACCCTCCTAGATAGGTGCTAGGTAGTGTAAATAGTTTGCTCTGCCTGCTTATCAGGGGAGCAGCAGGTAAACCATAGTCTGCTCCATCTGCTTATCAGGGGAGCCTGATCAGTAGCTAGGCCTGTTGCATGTGTCCATGTGTGATTCATCTAGTCTGAGGGAGTGATCCCACTGTATCCAATAGGGGAGCCTGTTGGAAAGCGGCGGAAACCCAGCCAGTGACACACAGGATGATTATCCCAGTGGGTTTGCACAACATTGGTGCATCCTGGGATATGTTCTAAAAGCCACGGGCACATGTGACAGGGTGTCTTTGGGTGGGAAGCCAGGTCCCAGGAGGAGGGCGATGGCTGTCTCTCCTCCTGTCTGTATAGAAGGTGGTCACAGGCAGTCGGCCTAGTGAACCACAAGTGTGGTGCTGAGCCAGGAGGTCCAGTGGATACTGACAAGTGGAGCTGAAGGCAGAGCAACCTTGGGTAAAACAGTGTCCTTGAGTACCAGGAAGCTTGCCAGGGGTCTGCCCAGGAAGGGGACCACTCCAGTGGAGAGTCAGTGGACAGGGGCTAGCACACACAGAAAGTGAGAAAGGGGGTGCGAAGTTGGGACCCTGAAGAGGAACTAATTCAGGATCATATTCATTATCTTCCCTTCAGTGGCAAGGTGAAGCAGCGTCCTTGCCGCACACATTACAGTCAATTGTCCTCAAGGTTTGTGCATAGTTCATAGTTGGGAGAATCCCACTCATCCCTTCTCCCATCCCAGTTCTAAAATAAAACAAAAACCAAATCCCCCTGGACTGTTCCTTGTCTGAGCCAAGTGTCTAAAGTGATACGTTTCTACAGACTGTTGCTACGGGTAACCCAGGGGAATCCAGAAAGTGCAATTCTCATCAGCCCTCTAGGGGGCAGTGCTACATTTGGGGGCTGGTCCAGGATAACACTCTAGGTTTTCAGAATGGTTTCTAATGGCAACGGCCGTGGAAAAATTCTAGAAATTTCATTTTTCTCTCAAGGACTGTGTTTTGATGCTCAAGAGAAGTGCAAGGCCTGCTCTACAGAAGATAGGGAGAGTGCGATGAAGAATCAAATGCACAACGATGGTTGCCAACGGCAATGGAAGAACCTTTGTTTGAATTGTATATTGTCTGCTTAAGTAATGTGCTGGAGAGCGGGAGAGTTGCATCTTACTGTGAAAATGGACTGTGCCTGCTTAACAGTAAATGGTGCAAGTGTGCACAGAGAAAATGACGGCCCAGCGCATGTGGATCGGTGTGCTTGGAGCCATGTGTGTGCTAGTGCTATGCAGGAAAATGTTGCCCGTGCATCCAATGACAGCGGGACATTCTTCCCGAAATAGTGGCAAAGCGGATGCTGTAAAGAAATCTGTTGACCATGCATTTGAGGACAGTGGGACATTTTTCAAATACAGTATGGTGAGTCTTGCTTGTACAAGTGCTAAGAAGAGAAATGTTGGCCGTGCATCTGACAGTAGGACAATTCTACTGAATAGCAGAGGGTCAGTTGGCTCAGAGTGATGGAGGCGCAGTTGGAGCCCTGGTACAAGCAAGGATGGCGGATGCGTGCAAGCTGAGAGGCACGGTTCGATTTACAGTAACTTCCATGCAGGCTGAGCGGAGATGGAGCGGCATAGAAAGGGTTAATGTACCACGTGGAAAAGTGCGCGCTGGAAAGTTCTGCCTAGCAGGAGCCGCTACCGCCAATCTGGAGATGTGGGCGGATCAGCCAATCTGGAACAGGAAGGAAAGTCTATAAATTACTTCCCCCTCCGGGTGGGGCTGGGAGGGAGACACGTGTGCGGAGGAGCAAGATGGCAAGTACCGGAGTGAGCCGGAGCGCAGAGGCTATTCCACGTCTTGGTGGAGAACCTGCAGAGCAGACGGAGAGCCAAAAACATCCACCCGACGGAAGACTGGCATTGTGCACCGGAGGAGGCGTGGAGCATTTGGGCCTGGTATGTCCTCAGTTTCTGAATGTGACCATGCGTATGCAGGTGTGAGGCCAGTGCGGGCATTGTGGCAATCTACTGTTGCAGGCGTAAGACAGTGGAGGTCGACACAAAAGATTGAATGTGTCTTGGGAGACTGGGGTCACTCATGCTCTGTCAGCTGCGGAATCGGGGCTTCTCATGGGCCGTGGAAGAGGAATGCTGTGGTTCATGATGCAGTTGGAGTCCATGCAGTCTGTCAGTGGTCCAGAGTACAAATGGAAAGAGACCCGAATGTCCGAGCCGGGATGCATGCAGGTAGTGCGGGCCGGGGAGCGGCCACCTGGTGCATTGAAAGCTGCAGCGGCAGAGAAGAAGTCTGCTCCTACACAAGCAGAGGGGAGAAGATGGCCAGCGGTGACCCTAGGCTGCAAGTGTTAGTGTGAGCAGCGAGGAAGAGGCCGGGGTCATTAATGTGGGGTCTCTCAGTTCCAGAATCAGTTCGGGTCCTTGGGAGGAGGGATTGGATGTTTGGAAGGAGGAGACTGAATGGGACTTGGGGTACAAAGATCGGAGCAGTCCAGTCAGTCTTGGCCCACCTGATGAGGAGGCTTGGGATTCAGTGGTGCGAGGACAGTGCGCCAGGAATCTGGGGTTCTGTGAGGCCTACGCTAATCGGGTCCCAGACCTATCCCCACCTAGAAACTATAATACACAATAGTAACAGGCGCTTTGTCACATATCGAACCAGAGTCCATAGAGTTAAAAATCAATAAAATCATTAAAAGTCATTAAAAGTCATTAGTGGCACAGGGGAAGAAAAAGTCCACCATGTAGGGCAGCCATCCAGAACCAAAGCTAGGGGTTCCACAGAGCTAAAACAAAAACAGACAGAGGCGCCTCTAAGTGTAGACTTTATGTAACAAGTTTTAATGAATAAAATTCTGCATTGGTAAGCATATGTTTCATGCCCATAAACAAGATTCCAGTGTGGAGAAGTGTACATCATCCAGTCCTAGACGTCCATCCTGCTGGAGCCAAGATCCCTTCGCCGTAGCCGGCTTCTACGGCGGGGTTAGAACAAGGAAGTAGGCTCGGCTTATTTTGCTGGCAGCTAGGCTTGGTGGACAGTCGAACCAGGATGACGTCATCTGCATGCGACGCGTTTCCGAGCGTGCGTTCTGCCTGGGGTGGGCAGCCACGCTCTTTCACGGCAAGTATAATAGCAAGGGACAAGGTGTACATTTAAATAATGAAATGGGAGGAGAGATGCAAATGAACCAACGAAGGGGAATAGGTCTAGTCAGTAATCTACACAATTAGGCTAATAATCATTATGTCAAAAAAAGTCACAATATTATAGCTGGATTGAAATTCAACTTTACAAAAGTAATTCACCAATATTTATATATACAATATATGTAAAGTGGTATTTAATGATAAAAATGGGTGTATAACAATAACTATATTAGGATATACCAACTAGCTGTGTGTGGCAAACCACCGCTATCAACCGGTGGGTATTAATTACAAAACCAAAGAAGATTGTCAAACAATGATATAAAAGAGAAATAAAAAAGAATATGAAAATAAAAATAAAAGTACAAAAATATAAAATAAAATGAATATAAAAAAAAAATAAGAATAAAAATAAATGTGAGAAAAAAAATATATAAAAATTAGAAAAAAAAAAAATTATATATATGTGTATGTATTTTAGATGAGAGATACTACTGATGGATGTCATGAAAAATATTTAATAATGATAAACGTCAGATTTTATGAAAAAAATATAAATACATTCATTCATAAATAGGATTCAAATAATATGGCAATCCACTCCTGTATATCAATATGCATCCATGTAGGCATGTAAAACTATATACAGTCATGTATGTCTGAAAAAAGTATAGCCTGTGGGTATTCATAATATAGTGGCAATCTCGATACCCTCATTGAGGCCACCAGGCGAAAGAGAATCCAGGGAATAAATCCAATATGTCTCCCTGGCACATAGTTTCTTAGAACGTTCAGCTGCTGTAAGGGTTTTTGGTATCTGTTCAATTACCCACACAGTTAGACCTATAGTAGATCCCTGGTGAGCCTCAGCAAAGTGTCGAGGAACACTCTGTTTGTCTTTGCCAAGTTCTATAGAACATCTATGTCCTCCAAAACGTTGGCGAATTGGAAGAATGGTGCGGCCCACATAAACCAGTCCACATGGACAGGACAGGCCCTATATAACAAAATCTGATGAGCAGTTAAATTCACCCAGATGAAAACTTTTTCTTTTTGTTTGAAATGAGATTTGGCCATGTTGGACAAACAAACAAATTTTGCATAACGGTTTTCGACATTGGAACATTCCTTTGAGGGGGAATGAGAATCGGTACAGAAGTAGTCGGAGTGATTGATTTGATTTTACTAGGGGCCACTTTATTTTTCAGATTTAAGGCCTTTCGATAGGTCACCCTGTGTCTTTCTGGTATTATGGTTTTAAGGTTGGGGTCTTTCCGTAAGATGTTCCAGTGTCTGGCTAGAATTTTTTCCATTTTTTTATGTTGAAAGTGGTAAGTGGTAAGTGGTGGTAGATCTGAGGGTCTGATCTGATGTAGGTTGACTCTTTTTTGGTGTTTTTTTACCTTTGTACATCTCAAAAGCTTCATTGACCAAAGGTAGTGGATAAGCTTTGTCTAAAAAACTGAATTTTTGTAAAATCTTACCTGTAAAATTCCTTTCTCTGAGTCCGCCGACAGTCGCCGCCTCCTCTAAGTCATCACTATTGGGTATTGTCCACCTATCCGTAGGAATAGCTAGGCATATAGACTTAGTCAAAAGACAAAAGGCATTACCATATACACACCCACGGGGGCTGTCCCATCTGGTCAATACCCCCCCTGCATCACCACTCCCAACTCAGTTTTGGTAGTATAGCAGTAGGTAATAAGAACCCCAAAAGAGGGGCGGGGGCGGCGACTGTCGGAGGACTCAGAGAAAGGAATTTTACAGGTAAGATTTTACAAAAATTCAGTTTTCCCTTACGTCCTCCGACAGTCGCCGCCTCCTCTAAGTCATCACTATTGGGATGTCCCAAAGCAGTATAGACATGAGGGGTGGGAGACACAACCGTAGAAAAGGCAACGCAGTACCCACATCAGAGAAAGGAATCTTACATGCACCGTAAGAACCAACTGGGCAACAGAAAATAACAATGCTCAACAGGAGCAACAGCCCAGGAAAGCAAATGCCAACAGCCAGGGACCCAGAGACAAAATGCAAGGGTCCATCATGGCACAGCCGCACTAAGAACTTTGCGGCCAAAAGAAGCATCAGCTGATACCAGAACGTCTACTTTGTATAACTTGGAAAAAGTGTGCACCGACGACCAAGTCGCCGCCTTGCACACCTGGGCCACCGAGGCCCGATGCCAACAGGCCCAGGAAGTACTCAAAGACCTGGTAGAGTGCGCCTTAACAGGGAAGGGCGGAACCCGTTCCTTCAAGGCATAGGCTTGCTCAATGGTCTGTCTGATCCACTTGGCAATAGTCGCTGCCGATGTAGCCATGCCCTTCCGAGGTCCCTCAGGAAGGACAAAGAGAGTCCGCCTTCCGAAAGAATTCCGTAGACTTCAGGTAAACCCTGATCGTCCTGACAACATCCAAGGAATGCAAAGCAATCTCCTTTGGATGCTTAGGCTTTGTACAAAGCAAAGGCAGGACAATTTCCTCATTAAGGTGGAACTCAGTAATCACCTTGGGAAGAAAGGACGGGGGTGTTCTCAATACCACCTTATCCCTGTGAATTATCAAGTAAGGGGAGCGGCAAGACAACGCCGCCAGCTCCGACACTCTGCGAGCCGAAGTGATCGCCACAAGAAAAGCAACCTTTTTCGACAGCAGAGGCAACGATATCTCCCTGATATTTTCAAAAGGAGCACGCTGCAAAGCAGACAGGACCAAGTTCAAGTCCCATGGAGGTAAAGGCTCCTTCCTAGGAGGAGCCAGATGTCGCACACCCTGAATGAATGTGCGCACCAAGGAATGAGATGCCACAGGGCGTTGGAAAAGGACCGCCAGTGCTGACACCTGGCCCTTTATAGTGGCCAGCGCCAGGCGCTGATCCACTCCAGACTGGAGGAAAGCCAAGATTCTCGACACCGAGTAAGAACGAGGGGAAAATCCCCTGGACTCACACCAGGTGAAGTAGGCTTTCCAGGTACGGTAATCGATCTTACCAGAGGAAGATTTCCTAGCCTTGATCAGGGTAGGGATAACCTCAGAGGATAGACCCTTGTCCTTCAAGACCTGGGTCTCAACAGCCAGGCCGTTAAAGCCAGCGACTGTAAAGCAGGATGGAAGATCGGACCCTGAGACAGGAGATCTTCCCGCAGAGGCAGACGCCACGGGGGCGCCACTGCCAGGTGAACAACGTCGGCGTACCAAGACCGTCGAGGCCAGTCCGGTGCCACCAGAATCACCATGTGCGGTTCCGAGATCTTTCGAGAGTTTTTGTCTGCAAAGGAACCGGGATAGTAACTGAATCGGAGGAAAGGCGTACATCAGACGATACTGATGCCAAGGGGCCACCAATGCATCCGAGGTGTCCGCCAACGGGTCGCGCGTTCTTGCTACGAACCTTTCCACCTTTCGGTTTAGCCGGGATGCGAACAGATCCACGTCTGGAGATCCCCACTTCGCACACAGCATCTGAAAGACCTCCGGGTGTAGGGACCATTCCCCTTGGTCCAGGGTCTGGCAGGTCAGATAGTCTGCCTGCCAATTCTCCATACCCGGAATGTGAACTGCCGAAATCACCGGGACACGAGTCTCGGCCCAAGACAGGATGTCGGTCACCTCCCGGGCCGCCCGAGCACTCCTGGTGCCCCCCTGGTGGTTGATGTAAGCCACCGCGGTAGCATTGTCCGTCTGTACGCGAACAGGCAGGCCCTGGAGACGGTCCGACCACTGGAAGAGACAGTTTTATCGCTCGTAGTTCCAGCACATTTATCGGGAGGGAGGACTCCTCCTCCGACCAAGTGCCCTGGGCAGACAGGGTGCCCAGGACTCCACCACAGCCCGACAGGCTGGCATCAGTGGTAACCACTGTCCACACCAACGGGCGGAAGGACTTGCCTTCCGCCACCGACGGGGACTGGATCCACCACAGAAGAGCCAATCTGGTCCGGCGACTCAAGGAGACCTCCAGATCCAAGGACTGAGGAAGTCTGTCCCACCTGGCCAGGATCTCCGTCTGGAGGGCCCGCATTGTAATATTCTGGTACCTATGGTACCCTTATTTCAATTTCTCTCCTAACATTGCGTCCCATCTTGCTATCCAAATGGAACGCATACACCTTTAAGGGCAATGACATCATCGCGAGCGCTGCTATGAGCGGCTATTTCAATCGCCGGTTTGCTCTCACTCATTGCTCGATCAAACCGCATGTTCACCTTACCTTGTCTTGTGCTGCCGAAGCTTCTAGCTATACCCTTTGCCTGAACTGAACCGGAACCTCGCTGCCGATCCTGTATCTCGCTACCGGATCACTCCTTTCTACTGGACCTTGCTACTACTATCTAGTGATAAGTACCCCGCAGGGGATTCCTTCCTAACCTATACTTTCACTATCATCTACTGCATATTACAAAGACTATTACTATATAATCTATTCCTATCATCTGCATAGATTGTTAGCTCTTGGGACTACCATCATCTGTCATTGCACTAGGTTACTCTATCTTGTATACATTCTGCTGTCCCCTACCATCTGTACTATACATGATTGCTAGAACCTATCTGCATACTACCATCACCTACCACTCTCCTGAATACTATTACTGAGTGCTCACCATACTATCGCCTGTCTCTCACCTCTATACTATCATATATTCTATCACTCCTGGAACATCATATTGAGTGTATGTATATTGCATAACAGGCTGTGCACGGTGATGAAGTCCTGAGAGTTTCATTAACAAAAAACGCATGAGCGTTACACGCATGTGGAACTGGGCAAAGGGAATTGCCTCGAAGGCCGACACCATCAAACCCAGGCCCCGCATGCAGGCCCTGAGTGACGAGGACGGATTGTCCCCGAGGGACCGGACTTTGTCCCGCAAAGTCCGGAGCTTGTCCTCCGGCAAGAACACCCTTGCCTGTGCAGAGTCCAGAACCATTCCCAGATAGGGAAGGCGAAGCGACGGAGACAACGCTGATTTTTGAACGTTGATGGTCCACCCGAACTCCTGGAGCGTCTGTACCGTGATGGACAGATCGCGCACAAGGTCCTGACTGGCACGCGATCTCAGAAGCAGATCGTCCAGGTACCCCAGGACCGCAATGCCCTGGGCCCGCAGCAGGCCCAGAACCGGTGCCAACACCTTGGTAAACACCCTGGGTGCCGAAGAGAGACCGAACGGTAACGCCACAAACTGGTAGTGGTCCTCTGCGATAGCGAACCGAAGGTACCGCTGATGACCCTCGAAAATGGGGATGTGCAGGTACGCATCCTTCAGATCTATCGAAGCCAGGAATTCTCCTGGACTCAAGGAGGCCACCACCGAATGGAAAGACTCCATTCGAAACCTCCGAACATGCACGAAGCGGTTCAGCGCTTTTAGGTCCAGAATAGGACGCACTTTGCCCTCCTTCCTGGGCACAGTGAACAGATTCGAATAAAACCCCCGAAACCTGTTCCGATGAGGCACCGGGACAATCACCCCCTGAGCAAGCATGTCCTGCACCGCTTGATGCAAGTCCTGCAGACGCCCCGGAAGCAGATGGAGATTGGAGGGAAAGAATCTGTCCGCCGGCCTGGAAAGGAATTCGATCTTGTAACCTGATCAAACGATTTCCTGGACCCACCTGTCCGAGATCCGGAGCAGCCAAGGTTGGAGGAAACCGCGCAAATGTCCCCCCACCCCAGAAATGGGTGAGGGCGCCCCTTCAGGCAGAGGCGGAGTGTCCCGCCGAACCGGCATTGCCGGTCTTCTGCTTACCCACCCAAGGCTTTTTCTGGTTGCCCTGGGCCTTGAAGGGCTTACCCTTGGATTGGTTCCGAAAGGCACGAAAGGACCCCTGATTAGATCTAGGCGCAGAACCCCGCTTGCCACGGAAAGACTTGTTCTTCGGGTTCTGGGGTAGCATAGTGCTCTTACCCCCCGTGACGCCTTTAACCAGGGTATCCAACGCCAGCATAGGGAAAATCGGCAACAGTTTTCCGCGAGGACTGGTCGGCCGACCAGCTCTTCAGCCATATCAGTCGCCGGTTAAGCACCATGACACTCGAGAGGCGAGCCACCAAGGGGGCCTCATTTAGGGCTGCATCACACAGATACATGACTCCTTGATGGATCTGGTCCACCATTTCCAGTCGTGCAGGCAGCACGTCATCGGACACTAGGTTGCTTCTAAGCACCTTAATCCAATCAGCCACCGCCTGAGCCACCATAACGGACGCGAAAACGGGTTTGAGCAACGAACCCGCCACCGTATAGGAATGGCGGGCTAGAGACTCCAACCGCCGGTCCGTGGGATCCCGGAAAACCGGGGTATCCTCAGTAGGAACCAAGGTAGCCTTGTTCAGCACGGCCACAGTGTGATCTACCTGTGGAGGCACACACCATCGCGATTCTGTAGCCGGCGCAAAAGGATAAAGCAATTTGAACCGACTAGGTACCAGGAATGGACGTTTTAACTTGCGCCACATTTCATTAACAGTGTAATGGAATTCCGCTGGGCAGGGAAAAACCTGCGCAGACTTGCGGGTCCTGTGCGTCCCAAAAGAGGACACAACGCCCGGAGGACTGGGCTCGTCCTCCAAATGTAAGGTATCCTTAACCGAAATAATCAACTCATCCATGGTCGCCCGTTCTTCGGGTGACCCTGGTGAGGATGTATCAACACCCTCCACCTCAGCCTCCCCCTCAGACCCCGGGGGGTCTAAGGATGAGCAGGACCCCGAAAAGGGCACGCTCACAGCAGCATCCATATCCCCATCTGAATCAGAAGAGCGAGACAGCCTGGGCCGTTTTCTCGCAGCCCGTTCAGACATCAGCATTTCCATATTTGCCACTAAAGTCGCAACCACAGCAGCCAGATCAGGTCGCAGCAGGGCCACAGGAGAACTGGGGCCCCCCACTAAAGCTGGAGGAAACTTGCTTTCCTGAGAATCCATGGCTCAAGATAATAAAAAACTACAGTGCAAAAAAGTAGTGTACTGTCCCCTTAAATAGCGCTGCGGAGTGCGCAGCCCACCGCTACTGCCACAGCTATGAAGACCCCCAAAAGGAGAAAGAAACTGAGCCAGAAGCAGTATACAGAAGAAGACAGAGATAAACTGCAGAGCCCGCAGATCGTTGCTACCTGTGTCCTTGCTGTCTGAGAGGAAAAGGAAATGCTGCTGGAGGGGGCTGGCTATAAGCCAGACCACAGGGAAAATGGCTGCCCCATAGGGATGCATAGGAGGCTACGCCAAGATGGCCGCCGACATGCGGCCGAACCGATCGTTCCACTGCCCACAAAGTTGTGGCGGATGGCGCCAAAATGAGCTGTATACTCGCCCCAGAGGGGCTATACACGTGTGCATAGCAAAAACATGGCGGACCGCGCGATTTTACCCCCGCAGCGGTCGCCGCACAACACACAAGTCTGTACCCCCAGACATGCACCTAAGGTGACACAGGGACAGGGACCCCCGGCAAACATACAGATCTGCACACAGCGAACCCCGCAGGGATCGCACAGGGAGTCACACAGGCACAGACATGGGGACACACAGCAACACAGACTGCCACCCCAGGCAGAGGCCCCACACAAAGTACTTACCTGTACCCGAAGGCGTGGGGGAGCCTCTCTATGCACGGATAAACCTCTGTCCTCATCTGACAGGGAGTGGCGTGAGCCATGGACATGACGCTGCAGTACCGCAGACAAGTCCTGTGAGGTAGCCACCTCACGGCTGCATCCCTGCAGCGAACAGGGATGGGTCGCTCTTAATGCCAGGGCGAACCATAGCTGAACGCTCGATGGCGGGCTGGGGGTCCATCTGACCCTCTGTGCCCTGGAGAACCAGGGCGGCCAGTCCTAATCCCAGCACCGCATGATCCATCTTCATCCGAAGAATAAACGAACACTAAAGCTGACAAAATAAACAGCTAGTAAAGTGAGAGAAAAAAAACTGACATTTAAAAAGAAAATCAAATAAAAGATTTAGGAAGGCTGAGACTGAAGCCCCAGCACAAGGTAGCCTGACTATTCCTGATGCTAGGCAAACTAAAACTGAGTTGGGAGTGGTGATGCAGGGGGGGTATTGACCAGATGGGACAGCCCCCGTGGGTGTGTATATGCTAATGCCTTTTGTCTTTTGACTAAGTCTATATGCCTAGCTATTCCTACGGATAGGTTTACAATACCCAATAGTGATGACTTAGAGGAGGCGGCGACTGTCGGAGGACGTAAAAGAAATGTGTTTTTCATGACAGTACCTTGGTCAATATAGTCTGACTCTAAGGTACAATTTTGATTGAGTCGGCAAAACTGTCCCTTGGGAATATTCGTAATCCATTTTGAAAAGTGACAGCTTTCAAAATAGAGAAAGGAGTTGCCAGCTGTCGGTTTGGTATAATTTCTAGCACAGATTTTCTCTCCAAGATACAGCTCCAGAGCCAAAAAAAGCCAATGAATCAGTACCTGATACTGAGGTAAAAGAGAGCCCATATGTGTTCTGGTTACAATGACGGACAATATGACGATGATGTCTATGTACCTGCCAAAAAACACAATGTTGGCCAAAAAGGGATTACATTTCCATATGTGATTATGTTCCCAGTACCCCATTGCCAGATTAGCATATGAGGGCGCAAAATTTGCGCCCATCGCGGTGCCCTGAAGTTGTAGATAGAATTGTCTGTCAAATTTGAAATAATTATGAGTCAAACAGAAGGCCGTGGCCTCTAAAATGAAGGCCGACTGTCTAGAATTGGTCAGCGGATCCTGGGCGAGAAAAAATTCCAACGCCCTCAGTCCAAACTCATGGGGGATGGAGGTGTACAAAGAATTCACGTCCAAGGAGAGCCAAATATATGAAGTCTCCCAAGAATAGGGGGCAAGAAGTTCTAACAAATGCTGAATGTCCCCGATGTAAGACTTAAGTTGATGTATTAATGGTTGTAGGTACTGGTCGATATATTGGCTGAACCCGGATGTGATACTTTCCATGGCCGCCACGATAGGTCTACCTGGAGGGTTGGTAAACCTTTTATGGACTTTGGGCAGCTGGTAGAAGTAGGGTGTGGAATAGAATTCTCTACAAAAGAATTTGGCCTCTGTCTTGTTGATAATACCATTATCAAGTGTAGACTTGATTAATTTGTCAGCTCCCAAGGAGAACTCCGTAATGGGATCTTTAGACAGTTTTTTGCATATAGTGGGATCTGACAGTAATATGTTAGCTTCTGCCACATACTCAGTGCGGTCTTGTAATACAATCCTGCCACCTTTATCGGCAGATTTGACAATAAGGTCAGCATTTTTAGTAAGTTTGAGAAGTGCTTGATGTTCTTGTTGAGATCGATTATGTCTATGGGATTTGATGGATGTGGGGTGTTTACATAGTTTTTAAAATTCGGGAAAAACAACCCTATAAAAACTTTCTAGATACAGCCTTTTGCATGTGCTGGAAAAAATATTGATTTCGGTCTAAGGGAAGAGTGTACTACTGGTGGGGAGGTCGCTAGATGTTGGGTAAAAAGACTCAGTGATCCGTCCTCAGGAGAAAAAAAAGAGTCTAGAATGTCTATAAGGTCGCCTTCATATTCAAAAATAGGAGAGGAAGGAATGGGAGGTGAACCTACGGTGGCAGTACTGGGTTCTTTGTTTTGATCTTTCATCTGGAAATATCTTTTCAGAGTAAGGTTTCTGATGTACCTATTAAGATCTTTAAAAAGTATAAAAGGGTTAGGTTTATTGGTGGGAGCAAAGTTTAAACGCCGGCTAAGTAATGGGGTTTCTACTTCTGAAAGTGCATATGAAGAAAGATTGTAAATCTTTACAGTTTGCGAGACTTGGGAGTTCTTTTTGGGTGGTTTCGTCTTCCGCGGCATCCTCTTTTTCGTGCTCTCTTTTGTGACGAAAAAGGGAGCGAGGAGGACTGGCCACTAAAAAATGAGGGTTATCGGAATTGATAGAGCCAGGGTGATACTGTTCTGCGGAAAGATGGCCTATAGTGAGGGGAGTGTTGAACCTCACAAGAACATTGGGACGTGACAAGGATGTACCATTGTCACATGAAGATGAAGTCTGTCTATTGGCTGAACAGGGGAGGGGTGAACTAGATATATCCTGGGGTATAGTGTTAGTGGGACCAGAATCTGGAACAGGTGGTTTTCTAGAGGCAATGGTGTTGGAACTAGAGTCACTACTAATGAGTATAGGGTGATCTTTATTGATAGAAGATGTGGTTAAAGGTGGTCGACGTCTATTGTAAAATGAATTCAGGTCAGCAAGAACTTGATCATGTCCCTGATGCCTATTCAGTTTAGTGTTTTTATTGATATTTTTGTATCTATTTTTATTATTACAGTAAAACCTTGGTTTGAGAGTAACTTGGTTTAAGAGCGCTTTGCAAGACAAGCAAAATTTTCAAATAAATTTTGACTTGGTATACAAGCGATGTCTTGATATACAAGTAGCCTCAAGTCACAGCTGAGTATAAAAGAGAAGAGAGGCGCCTCTAAGTGTAGCAATATGGTTAAATTTAATGAAGGTACAACATTTAGCAATTCACATGGTTGATGATTGGAACAGGCACATCTAAGGATGCAGTCATCAGTGGTAAAGCTGTCCACATAGACCATCCTCCGCACCGCCATCTACGTCATCCCTTCCATGCTGCCCCTCGCTTTCAGAACGCTTTACTGCAGGGTGGTCTTCCCAGTCAGGATTACAGACTAGCAGCCGGCGGTGCAGAAGATGGTCTATGTGGACAGCTTTACCCCGGATGCCTGCATACTTAGATGTGCCTGTTTTATTCATCAACCATGTGAGTTGCTAAATGTTGTACCTTCATTAAATGTAACCATATTGCTACACTTAGAGGCGCCTCTCATCTCTCTTATATTCTGTAGCTCTGCTAGATTTTGCTTCTAATCCCCTTGTGGAGGCGTCATTTGTGGATGGACATTTTATGGTTACGCAACCTATCGCAATGCTATAATCTTTTTATATTCACTATAAATTGAAGGATTTATGAATAAATAGTTGTGGAACGAATTATCTGAGTTTCCATTATTTCTTGTGGGGAAATTCGCTTTGATATAAGAGTGCTTTGGATTACAAGCATGCTTCCGGAACGAATTATGCTCGCAATCCAAGGTTCTACTGTACATTGATAGTTGGGATTGTGAGATCCAGAAGCAGCAACTGAGTGCATAAAAGGATGAAGGGGGACAGGTGGGCCAGGATAAGCTCATGAGTGGTACGATATGGTTGGTATAGGTATGAGATGGCATGGCAGTGGATGGTCCCTGAAATGTCCTGCATTTCTTTTTCCATGTATATACCCTGTCTTGGTTGTGATCATCTAGATCACGTCTACATTTTCCCAGTTCGTTACTGATAATACTATCCTCTTCTCTCAGTGTTAAGTTTCAGAGTAGTAAGCCATGACATGGGGATGATGGCGTGTAGATCAAGAATGTCTGTGGCAAGCATTTGGATCTCATGTACGAGTTTCTCATATTTTTGTAACCTATGGGTGGCAAGTATTTCCATCCATTTTAATGCACAAAAATCTGCTATACCAGCCCATTCTTTGGCAATATCTGCAAATGGGCATTCTTTTTCTACTTAAGTTTTCTAGGGGAGATTTTTGTACTGATATATTCAAGTAAAAAGAATCCATCCCACCATTGCTGATTAGCAGCATAGAAACTATGCCTGGGCTCAGGATCAGAATGAGACCTACGCCTCCCTCATCAAAAGAGAAGAGACCCCATACTCCCCAGCTGGGAGAGGTAATCGGAAGACTCACTCCAGATTTTCCAGGATACAGAGGTGGATACAGAGGAAGGTGGCCTAAGAGTATGGGTATGACTATCCCTATGCTCCACGGTAGGTCATGCTAGAGATAGAGGCCAAAAGAGTCCTGGTGTGATAAAGCTATATGGGACCTCCTCTTTGTCCCCAAGCCATATCGTAAACCAGTCCAGGTTGGACTTGTGGAAGGCACAGTGGAACCACGGGCGGGCTATCTACTTAGACCGGGTGGAGGTCTGCCGCCCAGATGGATCTAGCCAGGCCTGGTCGATCCGTACTGAAGAGGATGGGAAGATTGTGCGGATCCCCCATCCATATTTCTATTGCTAAGGAGAACATACAGAGTTCAACTGAGGCTGGCTAGCCTATGTCCTTTGTCTGAGAGATGCACAGAAGATATTGGAAATAATACAAACCCAATTGTTGCTGGGGCTTATGCCCTATTCCTATTACCCCTCCCCTTTTATCCTTGACAAGGGGGTTGAGGAGACTACAAGATGCCACTGGCTAGTGGACTCATTCTAGAGAGCCAACCCTCTCAGGAGAAACACAAAGACTGAGACATGCTGTTCCGAAGATCCTTTGGGCCATTGGGCCGGGATCATGGATTACAATTTGTTCAGAGTTCAAGTGAACTGCCCTTGGGCCAACAGTGGGACTTTGTGGATGTCCACCTGCAAGAAGTGGGCGGTACCCCAGGAGTCTGTGGCGGGGGGTGCTCTGGTGCCAGGGGCCCCTGAAGACGCTACTACAAGCCCCTACTGGACTGATGGGTTGTCCATGTTCCGGCAACAAGGTCTCTGCAGGGAAGAAAGCTGAACACTGTAGTGAAGAGGATACTACAGACACGCATCTTTTTTGGAATAGTAGTTAGTGACAGGATTCAGGATCATCTTGGAGGAACGATGTTGAACTTGGTGTCAAGACTGACCAGTGGATGTCTGTTAGGCTGTTAGTTAGGGATGCTGGATAAGAAAGCTGCCCGAGGGAAGGGTCTTCTCGTCAGAAATCAGTTAGACATGTGATTTTCAGGTGTATGCATGCAGAAGTGTCTAACCTTTCCTTTTTCTCTTCAGGTTACCTAGAGCTATAGCTATAGAGATAGTTAGGGTAATGTGTTTACCTACCAGAGCAATGTTTTGCTTGGTGGGGGGGGGGGGGGACTTTAAATGCACCCAAAAATTGTATTCTACTGTACAAACCAAATCTTTATATTTTTCTACGCAATGTGTGTACATTTGTTCTTCCCTTTTCCAGGTTTGTGGGATACTCCTGCCGGTTTTTTTTTCCCGTAGGGACTTTTGTAGGGGGCAGGTGCCCCAGAGCCAATGGGGACATGGCTCATTTTTGGTGGGGGGTGGATGTAGCACCCTCCTAGATAGGTGCTAGGTAGTGCTAGGTAGTGTAAATAGTTTGCTCTGCCTGCTTATCAGCAGGTAAACCCTAGTCTGCTCCGTCTGCTTATCAGGGGAGCCTGATCAGTAGTTAGGCCTGTTGCATGTGTCCATGTGTGATTCATCTAGTCTGAGGGGGTGTCCCTACTCTATCCAATAGGGGAGCCTGTTGGACAGTGGAGGAAACCCAGCCAGTGACACAGGCTTTTAGGACTATCCCAGTGGGTTGGAACAACAGTGGTGCATCCTGGGATATGTTATAAAAGCCATGAGCATACCTGACAGGGTGTCTTTGGGTAGGAAGCCAGGTCCCAGGAGGAGGGCGATGGCTGTCTTTCCTCCTGCCTGTATGGAAGGTGGTCACAGGTGGTCGGCCTTGTGAACCAGAAGTGTGGTGCTGAGCCAGGAGGTCCAGTGGATATCGACAAGTGGAGCTGAAGGCAGAACAACCTTGGGTAAAACAGTGTCCGTGAGTACCGGGAAGCTTGCCAGGGGTCTGCCCAGGAAGGGGACCACTCTAGTGGAGAGTCAGTGGACGGGCTAGCACACAGAAAGTGAGAAAGGGGGTGCTAAGTTGGGACCCTGAAGAGGAACTAATTCAGGATCATATTAATTATCTTCACTTCAGTGGCAAGGTGAAGTAGCGGTCTTGCCACACACATTACAGTCAGTTGTCCTCAAGGCTTGTGCATGCATAGTTCATAGTTGGAGTATCCCACTCATCCCTTCTCCCATCCCAGTTCTAAAATAAAACACTAAAACCAAATCCCCTGGACTGTTCATAGTCTGAGCCAAGTGTCTAAAGTGATAAGTTTCTACAGACTGTTGCTACAGGTAACCCAGAGGAATCCAGAAAGTGCAATTCTCAGCAGCCCTCTAGGGGGCAGTGCTACTCAAGACTTCTCCAAATCCAGTGTATCAAGACTTCCCTAAATACCTGATCGAAAAACAACACCAAATACTTTATAAAAAAAAAGCGCCAGAAAGTTTATCACCCAAAATCCATGGGAGCTTGTTCTAGATGACCGAATGGCAGTTTGACTTAATTATGATATTCTTGCTCATTTAAGGCCAGGTTTTTCCAACAAATGTAATTTGAGGTAAACCTGCCATGGGAGAAATATGGAGGATGCAATTGCTGACCTGCTTCTGAAAATCACAATTACTGTCCCCTGTGGCTTTATTACATACTGTCACTGACCAAGATCAAGCATTCTGGACACTCCAAGAAAGTTAGAGGCTATGTCTGCATAACATGACATTGACTTATTTTGAAGCAGGAAGGTCAGGATGGCTGCTACCATTTTCAGAGAGAGGTTGGCAGGAATCTTTTTACCTTAAGCATGCATTTGGGTAGTGGTGGTTTAATAACCACCTAACAGTTCTGCACCATATCTCAGAGGGAGAAAAGGGGCTATTTCTATTTCTCAATCTGCATTTCTTTCTAAATACAAGATTCCACCCAAATGAAGAATTCTGAACTCTACAAGGTTTTCCACTTCCTTAGGTCATGTGGAACTCACTAGGTTATACAAGCTACATCAATTGAAATCTTCTGCATATTCTATAAAAATGATAAAAGTTCTAAAATGAACAAAAACTATCTTTAATTGTGAAATGGAAGCAAAAAAAAAAAAACACTTAACATCACTAGGTCATTCTCCCCATGGCGGCATGGTTGTGGAAGACTATCCACAGGAAGTCATCTAGCCTCACTACTGTGGGTAATATCCTTCCCAGAATTTATATACATTAACCCCTACCATTGTTTACTGAATCATCAGAAGTCTACTTGCAACACATTGCAGAGGTTTCACCCATGATGGCAGCAGATTCAAAATTGGGTAGTTCTACAGAGTGATTTCTGCTCATGGACAAAGACTACCAGACTTTATAGTTCTCTCTAAGGAGATCCTGCAGTCTCAACATTCAGCATCAAACCATCAGGAATGAGATTTAGCTCATAGGATGCACCAACACATAGTAATGCCTACCCAGGCTTATATAGGGTCTAAAATGCTAAATGGAGGACAACTGTCTTACAGTACAATAGGTACACCTTACATTCTAGCATAACAAGCTGACTCCAGAGAGATCTTCTTTAAAAATGTGGAAACCTTAGCTGGACCGTCTTGGAGCCACTGCTTTATTTAGAAGACTTCACTTTCCTAATTGTCTATCAAACTCAGGGACTGGACAGATTGGGAGCCTTAGGCCTTTTCTCCAAAAGGTGCATCTGACAGGCCTCGGAGAGTGATGACCAGCAGTGTTAAGCTGGATACACACTATCCAACTTTTGTGGTTAGATTTCCTTCAGATTTACCTTTTCTATGTAGTGCAAGGGCCTGCCAGATTGCATACAAATTGAAAGTGTTTAGGTTTGACCTCATATTATATGGTTTTGGTAAGTCTAAAGGAAAAAGTCTTCAGAAAATTGTACAGTGTGTATGGCCCATTAGGGAACAGATCCAATTTTTACATGTACCCTTACAATGCAACATTTGTTATACAGTGTGTTGTGTTTTTGGCTTTGTAGTAGGACCTCTCATGCAACTAGGCATTGTTTATATTTATACTTGATTTGGGGCTAATGTGGCCCAGAAAACACCAGTTTGACACGTCTAATACCATTTTCCAGCAGAGTAGTCTTTGCTGTAACTGAAGAACGTAGTGAATTCTGCAAAAGGATTGCCTACGTGTATCAGTAACATGTGCACAGCTACATAAGAAGTTGCTTAGCACAACATCTAGAAATACGGACAATACCCACTCTATCAGCCCAGGCACTCCTTCATAAAAACTTACTTTTGGTCTAATTAGTTGCACAATCATCAAGAACTGATCGCATTTAATGTGTTTTAGGGATGATTTTTTTTAAAGGCTACCCTCTAGCACAGTGGTTCTCAAATCCGGTCCTCGGGACCCACCAACAGGCCAGGTTTGCAAGATAACTAAATTACATCACAGGTGATCTCATTTGCTTCTCAGTGATTGCAGTATTCTAGTCTGCATCCCCCAAGGTAATACTTAAAATCTGGCCTGTTAGTGGGTCCCGAGGACCGGATTTGAGAACCACTGCTCTAGCACATAGATGATTTATGAAGATATTACAAATGCTTTCTCACAGGCCCATCATACATTGAACCATTTTTTCTTGATTAATAGCACCATCTAGTGACATTTATAAGTTAATGCGCCTTTCTGCATTTAAAATAGATTATCTCCCATCTAGTATATAAATTATGTATACAGTATATTGCTTACATACTACACACAAGGACAGTGTGCAACAGTGATAAAGGTGCAAATTGTTAGCACAGGTAAAGAATGAAGAATTTATCAATGCAATAAGATTTGCACATCAATAGAAAATACATTACTTATGGCATCTGTACCAATTTTTACTAAACACTTCCATTTGAACTTTTGCTATGATTGTAAGTGTGAAAGTCATCTGCAGGCCTGCAAAATGTTGCTGTTTAGTATATTTGGTTAAGGGGTGAAGCCAGTGCCAGATTTATAAGAGGTCAAATAGGGCAACAGCCCTGGGCCCCCTGACAGAAGGGCCCCCTCTCTCCTGTACAAAAATATAAAAAAAAAAAACATTTAATATAAAATCTATAATCTAAAAAATACTTTTATCAAAGAGGAACTATACTCAAATTGAATGCAGCTATGCGCCATCCCTGGAACATCCCGTCAGCTGCTGACCATTTTGGGAGGCTGGCTTCCAGATCCTTATGTCCGGCCCCTGCAATTGGCTGGGCCGAGATTACATCACTCCGGTACTTACGGGGGAGTGCTGTCAGCTTCGGTATTGCCAAACTTGTGCAGTGAGCTGTACTTGTGTAGCATACTGTATAGGGGCGGATAGGCAGGTAAGTAGCTTTGATGCAGAAGAGACCAAGCATGTCTGCACTGCATTCAAAATCTTGCCTGTCCACTCATTTTGATTTTCTACCGGAAAGTTCCACTTTAATGCATCTTGGAAAGTAATATTTTGCTAGCCATGAGCTATAAAAAAAGTTTTTACTCTGGTATGTTTTTTAAAAAGGGGAAATTTTTTTTTTTTCTTTTTAAACAAGTTTACTACTGCTTTACAGCAGCAATAAACCCCAAAAGCAATAATGTATATAGTAGCTTACCAAATCTTGCAATATTTTTTTTTTTTTTTTTGGGGAGTGGGGTTAAGTTTTTTACCTAGCAATCTAGCCAGTAGGTCTGTTTGTCCAACTTCCTTTGACTACTTCAATACCGGGCACTTTCACTCTTTGAATGACAATTGGGGAATCATGCAACACTGTACCCAAATACATTTTTTTCTTCATACAAATACAGCTTAATTTAATCACCACTGGGTTTTCTTTTTTTTGCTAAACTAAAAAAGTCTGAAAAAATTCAAAGGACAGTACACATATCCCCCAAAATGACCCCTTTTGGAAAGCAGACAGACAAAGGCATGGCAAGTTTTTTGAAGTTGTAATTGTTTATCACGATTGTTTGAAAAATGAAGAAATTAGGAAAACAAAATGGATTTTAATACATACATACTTGTAAAATCAATTTTTTTGAAGAACATCACGGGACACAGAGCCATAAATCATAACATAGGGGTTATATAACCACCTACAGATGAAGAACACTAGTAACCAATCAGGATATGGGAAAAAGGAAGGTAGTATAATGTCCTGATTCAAATGAAAGACGGACACCACCTTCGGCAAAAAACCTGGGTGTGGACATAAAAATCACCCTATCTTGATGAAAAATCAAGAATGGCTCTTTATAGGAAAGAGCTGCTAGTTCCGATACCCTTCTAGCTGAAGTTATCGCTATCAAAAAGACCAGTTTCTTGGTCAGAAGAACCAGGGGAACCTGCCCCATGGGCTCAAAAGTCTGCTTTTGTAAAAATTGCCAGAACCAAATATAAATCCCAAGGACATAATGGACAAAACAAACGTAACATTCCCTGGTCAAAGGTCTGAGCCAACGAATGGGAAGCGATTAGTTCTTGGAAGGCGGCTGGATAAGGCTGGAATTTGCCCTTTAATCATGCTCAAGGCTAATTTCATATCTATCCCGGCTTGAAGGAAAGATAGAATTCTCCCGATGACGTATTTCCAGGGATGTCATTTCCTGGCTTCACACCAGGTAATGTAGGAGTTCAAGATCCTGTAATAAAGGTTTATAGAGACTGGTTTCCTAGCATTTATCAGGGTATAAACTGCAGGGCCAGATACACCCCCCGCTCCTTCAAGATTAAGGCTTCAATAGCCAAGCCGTCACATTTAGAGACTGCACAGTAGGATGGAATATCAGACCTTGAGAGAGTAGATCCGGATGCAGTGGAAGGGCCCAAGGCCTTGTCACTGCCAACCTTTGGATTTCAGCATACCAAATCCTCCTCGGCCATGCCGGAGCTACCAAGATTACTGGTTTCCCCTCCAACTGGACAGGCATAAAATCAGGGAATACTCCTTCCAAGGAGTCACTAAAGCATCCACTGCGACTGCGAGTGGATCCCTGGTCCTGGACACAAATCTCTTCAACTTGTTGTTGAACCTGGATGCCAACAGATCTACGTCTGGGACTGCCCAGCATAGGCAGATTGATTGAAAAATCTCAGGATTTAAGGACCATTCTCCCGGAGACATTGGTTAATGGCTCAGAAAATCTGCCTGCCAGTTCTCTATTCCTGGAATAATAACTGCTGTCAGGCGCCAACTTCTCTGCCCAGGGGAGGATATCCACCTCTTTCTGGGCTCTTTGTGCCTCCTTGATGGTTGAGATAAGCAACGGCCGTGGCATTGTTGGATTGCACTCTGACAGGGTGACCCTGAAGTCTGGGCGTCCAGTATTTCAAAGCCCGACTGACTGCTTGGATTTCCAGAATGTTGACGGGGAGACCTCTCTCTACCCAAGAACATTGCCCCTGGACAGTGGCTTCCTCCAGAACCGCTCCACAGCCAGAGAGACTGGCATCTGTAGTCACCACCTTCCAGGTTACTGGGAGAAAGGATTTCCCATTCTCCACATTTCTGGTCACCAACTATCAATTCAGACTCTGGTCCATGTCCATTGGTACCAGAGTACTTCAGAGACTTAACCCTTCCGGTCCATGTAGACAGAATGTTGTTCTGTAAGGGGCTGGCATGGAATTAATCATAGGGAATTGCCTCAAATGCGGACACCATCTTCCCCAATAACTTCATGCAAAGACGTACAGAAGGATATCTCAGCCTTACTATGGACCGAACCAGATCCTTCAGGTCTGTGACCTTTCTTAAACAAAAAATAAGGAACATTAAAAAAGGATGATTCCTACCACAGCGCCAATTGCAGAAAATACAAACTAACAGAATCGGTAAACTCTGGTAGTAAAAAATGAATTGAACTGATGCTAGCTAGCATTCAATATCAATAATAAAATACAGATCAAATTCTAAAATAAGAAAAAAAAAAAAAAAAGACCTGCAGCGCATCACAAGAAATCCCAGATTCGAAAAATGGAATCAGTGGAAACAGTAAAGTCCAATCAATGGTAAAGTCCAAAAGTGAGCAGAATTCCTCCAGTATATTAAAAGGTCCAATCCAAACAGGATAATCCAAACAGATTGCCATCCACCACACCCAGTGAGATAGGAACAGCGCTCCCCAAAGGTAATGAACTTACCAGAATGCTGGCAAATTACTGCACAACAAGCCCACCTCTTAGAGGGCTATATCATTGGACAATCCTTAGATTAACAGCAGCTTGTAGCCATGTGAAAAATACAAAATAGGGAGGACCATAGCGTAATATTGCAAACACTCAAATTTATTTAAAAGGAAGAAAATGGTTTCACTCACATGTAAACAATGTAAAAACAATGAACAAAGTAAAAAATACAGTTTGTATGGCCGAATTAATTGCGATTGCGGTGCAAATTCAGCCATACAAACTGTGTGGCTGAGTTTGCACCGCACAGACATTGCATGTGATTTTAGGAGCAGTGTGCTCTGAATCACATGCGGTGTCTGTCATCGCAATAGTGTGAACCGGAACTGACACATATTCTGCCACTTATGCTTAGATTTCTGTATGCTTTGCACTTTGGTTATGGATTATTTATTGCGTTTGAATAAATGACCAATGAAATTAATAACTTATTCAATTGTTATATATTTTATCTGATAATGCTAGAATATGAAATAACGCTAATTTTTGACCATAAATATAACTGTGACTGATATTTGCAGGTTTTGCAGTAATCCAGGCGGCAGGGACAGGAGCCAGGTGATTGGTTTGTTGCACCCCTCCCTCAGCAGATAAATGAACACTGCTAGTCCGTACAGCCAGTCCCATGATCAAGTCTGTTTGACGAAACAGGTCCGGATCGGCTTTGTACGGCAAGAGGTGATTACATACACACTGTGCCTGACCGGAAGTGACGTGCGGTCCCCGGGCAGCTGACCAGTGTGTGACTTAAGGCGTTCGGATGTTCCTCCGCTGCCTGCATTCAGTCCCGGCTGTTGGTGGTCATCAGTCTATGCGCTTTTACATTGTTTACATGTGAGTAAAACCATTTTCTTCCTTTTAAATAAATTTTGAGTGTTTGCAATATTACGCTATGGACCCCCCTATTTTGTATTTTTCATATGGATACAAGCTGCTGTTAATCTAAGGATTGTCCAACGATATAGCCCTCCAAGAGGTGGGCTTGTTGTGCAGTAATTTGCCAGCATTCTGGTAAGTTCATTACCTTGAGGGAGTGCTGTTCCTATCTCACTGGGTGTGGGAGGGCAATCTGTTTGGATTATCCTGTTTGGAGTGGACCTTAATATACTGGAGGAATTCTGCTCACTTTTGGACTTTACCATTGATTGGACTTTACTGTTTCCACCGATTCCATTTTTCTAATCTGGGATTTCTTGTGATGCGCTGCATGTCTTTCTTATTTTACAATTTGATCTGTGACCTTTCTTGTTGGCAAAAATATCTTTGCCTGTACTATAACCACAAGATGACCCAGATATTCCAGACGCTGGACCGGCTGTAATGCTGACTTTGCCAAGTTCAGTATCCAACCAAGACTTTCTAGGAACTGTACCTGTCTGGAAGTAATAGATCGTCCAGACATCCTATTACAGATATCCCTTCGGGATCTTAGAACAGCCAATACTGGAGCTAGGAATTTTGTGAACACTCTTGGAGCTATGGCCAACCCGAAGGGCAGGGCAACAAACTGAAAATGACGGTTTTGCAAAGCGTAGAATCCTTTGATGATCCTGGAATAGAGGCACGTGAAGATATGCATCCTTGATGTCTATGGATTCTGGTAATTCCTCTCCCTGCAGGGAGGCTATGACTGAACGAATTTACTCCATATGGAAATTACGAATATTCAGAAACTGGTTTAGAGCTTTGAGATCCAGAATAGGTCTCACATCCCCACTGGGTTTGGCGATTATGAAGAGGTTTGAGTAAAAACCACTGAACCTTTCATTCTCCAGAACCTCTGTTAGCTCTCAGCTGGTCCAACGCCAGAAAGAGACCTTCTTTTTAGGGAATCTGTCGGTATACTTGACTTTACAAACTGAGGATTTGGGAACACCCGAAATTCCAGTTTGTACCCCTGCGAGATGGTGAAGATAACCCAGTTGTGTTGGATCGTTTCCACCCAAACCTTCAAGAACCGAAGCAGCTTTCCCCGAACCCAAGTGAGTGGGGGCGCCCCTTCACAGAGTAGGCTTAGGAGGAAGACTTTGCTCATCTCTGGGCCCAAAGCATTTTATGACCCTGCCATGAAGGCTTGGTTCTAGACCCAGATGGCTGAGGCAGTCGCCACAATCTGGAATTAGAAGCACTGGTAGGAGTGCTGGGAATCCTTAATGAAGGACGCTTGCTCTTCCATTTTACAGGTAGCATGTACTCTTCCCCCACGAGGACCTTTGGATATACTTATCCAGATCGTCACCAAAAAAGTTCTCCCTGAAAAGGGAAGCCTACATGGTAATTCCGCAGACCAGCTCTTTAACCAAAGGATTCTAAGCATATGCACTGTCATCAGAGCAAATTGTGACATTTGCCTTATGGAGTTCATAAGCGCATCCACTGTGAAACAAAGTGCAAGGTAGATTTGACAGATCTTCCACAGACTCTCCTAGGGAAGGAACTGTCTTGACACTCGCTTCATACGGCATTTTAAAGATTCCAACTTATCTGCTGGATCTTTAAAAACCTGGGCATTATCCACAGGGCAGGTTAAAAACACTTGTTAACCAAAGAAATGTCAGCATCCACAGTGGGTATATTCCATTTTTTAGAAAGCTTTTCCTCCATAGGATACAATAATGAAAACCCTTTGGAGGAACAAAAATCCTATCAGGATGAGACCAATCATTATACATTTCTTGCTCCAAGAGCAGATGTATGGGAAACGTCCAAAGACTATGAGGAGGGCGCAATGAGCCTAGAGAGGAAAAAGACTTCAGCCGTCTCTAAGGGAGGAAATTTGTATCCAGACTGGATCATTTCAGTAATAGACTGAACTAACAATCTCTGGGTTTGAGAGGCTGATAGGAGACTCCTCTGACCCTCACTCCCCAGAAGTGGAAACCTCAGCTTGACCTTCCATAGGGAAGTCACCTACTTCTTCCACATCCTCTGCTCAATCCTGAACTGATTCAGGGGGTGGCTCAGGTGAAGGGGATCTATCACTTTCTATCATTTCCACCCTACTTGAGATGCTGCAATCATGCCAGCAATCTTACCCTCAAGGCTGGCTAATGCCGATGCCAAATTGTCCTTAGCGACGCAGGTTGCGGCAGAAGCACCTGGAGTAGCTACTACGCCAGACAACCGTAATAGCTCAGATTGGCTAGTCGCCTCTGACCCTTAAGGGGGAGTAGACACAGAGGAAGCATGGCTAAGACCTTTAAGACCTGACGGTGACATCACAGTGCCCCTTCCAACTGTGCCCCCCCAGCCCTCTTTAGGGCATACATTGCCTTTTAGCAAGACAAACTTGAAGTACTAACTTCAGTGTACTCAAGGCGTGTGCCAAGCTTATACAGCTTATCACACACAGCACTGATAATCCCAAGATACAGGACCTGTTTGTGCCAGTAACCTACACCCACAGTGACTCACACATCCCAGCTGCTGCTGCTGTGTCCCCTTCAGCCTCTAACAGAGGCTAGCGCATTGGAAACAGTTCCATATAAATCGTGCTGCATTGCGCATGTGTGGTGTGCTACATGGTGTCCACGTGAACGCCAATCGCATTCAAACACGCCCTCCATGCAGCGTACGCCTGTTTTAAAAAGGTGAAGATTCGCGCGCGCGAATGGGCCTTCGCCACAAACACGCTATCGAGGGAGGAGACAAACACATGGGCCCTTATGCGCCAAGGCGAAAATGGCAACAACATCGGGAGCTTAGGCTGAATCTTGTTTGTCACAGCTGATACCTCTCAGGTGATCAGCCCAGGGTAAAAAAAAGTGTGTATTAATAATAGGCAAATAAATCATGTTTAAAACAAACTTTAAATCAATCCCACAACTGCACAAACTCATATAATCACAATTGATACAATTGGCACATTTAATCCTTAAGGAAAGACCAGAGCTTTCAACAAGATGTATTTTGCATAGCTTAACCTCCATTGTTGTCTCATGCACACATGGTTTGTCACAGCTGATACCTTTCAGGTGATCAGCACAGGGTGAAAGCAGTGTGTCAAACAAACAAGCAAAGAAACAATGCTACCAAGATGTATTTTGCATAGCTTAACATCCACAGTCTCATGCAGAGACCCACATGGCACTCGGTCTCAATTATCTTTTAAGGGAACAGTGCAAAAATATTTACATTTGTTGTATATGTAAATATTTTAAATTACCAGTCCTGCCGCAGGGTTTGGTTTGAAACAGGAATCCAATCTTCACCCATCACGGCGAGCTTTGTCTTGGCGACTTTCAAGGACTGGGTCCCCTTATTTTAGAGGGGCCACGGCCTCTGACCTGTAGCGCACCCTGCATGGAAGGCCTGTGGGGTTTGGTATTCCAAAAGGTCCGGATCCCAGGGTCCAGCACCTAAAAAGGACAGCATTACAGGCAAAACCTCATATCTGCTTCCCGAGGCTCAGGTACCATCTTTTTAGTCCACTGACTTTTAGATGAATCTGATAGATAACACTTAAATTCAGTGATCTTTGATTGGGGTATATAACAATCATCTTTCTTCCTTAAAGATAATGTGGAGAGGCTCTCCAAAGTGATCATCACCTTTAGACACTGGCCAATAAACGGAGGTACTTCCTGTGTGAGAGGGGTTATATAGGGGGACATCCTCTCTGATTGGTTGCCAGTGTCCTTCACCTGTAGGTGGCTACATAACCCATATGTTATAATTTATGGCTCTGTGTTCTATGATGTACCAAAAGAAAATGTGGCAGTATGTAAAAAAAAAAAAAAAAATATTATATATATACATACATATATTCTCTTTAACACACACACATATATATCCCCTCATTCTTGAACTTGGGGTGTGTGTGTGTGTGTGTGTGTGTGTGTGTGTGTGTGTGTATGTATGTATATATATATATATATATATATACACACACATACATACATACATACATACACACACACATATACATACATATACACACACACATACATACTGTAACCAGAGCAATACAGTGTTACCATTGTAACATTGTACTACTCTGGGGAGGTGATGAGGTGTTTTTTTTTTTAACCACACTCGGATTGCTTATAACCAACTCATTTTCTGAGTGAAATGCATTAATTCGGTATTTACTATTGTAATTAGCAGTGATTGTCCCTGTCTGTACCATGTGAACAATCACAGTGAGCAACACAAATGTACACAATGAATGGCATAAATGGAAGTCATCCATTGTGTGCAATGGTCATGTGATCTGTCCAGACCAAGCTGTCCAGCAAAAGTGTCAGTGGGTTGGGACAAAATATTTACCACTGACAAGGGTGCTTTACAATGGTCAGCTTTTAATCATTCATCCTTGTAATACTTTTATCCCAAGAGGGAAAAAAAGGTTGCTGTAACTGCTTAGAAAAAGTGTTAGCAGGTGTTGAGTTTTAATTGGTTATTAAAATCCACCTAAATATGCTAGGGCACAAAAACGCTGCTCCCTCTCCCCCAGATTGACAATGCTGCTTTCCAAAGGTATCGCCGTTGTTCCTCCATTGGATTGAGGACACCATAAGACAGGAAGTGTAACTAGCCAGATCACCAGGTGAAAAGAAAAAAGGCTTTAAAAAGCCATCACAAATGTAAGGATCAGTAAACTTTAGATTACATTTTTGTTTTGAGTTTAATATAGTTTTACATTTTGTGGCATGCAGTAAAAATAAACCATAGTGAAGCTGCTCTGAAAGTGTAAAGGTGGAAGTAAACAGATCAATTCAGTGAAATGACTGAAAATGTATTCTTTAAAATAGAATTTGGTATGGGTAATACTGCCACTTGCACATAGGAGAAACTGTTAACCACTTAAGCCCCGGAAGATTTTACCCCCTTCCTGACCAGGGGGTTTTTTGCGATTTTTTACTGCGTAACTTTAACGGACAATTGCACGGTCGTGCGACGCTGTACCTAAACGAATTTCACATCCTTTTTTTCCCACAAACAGAGCTTTCTTTTGGTGGTATTTGATCACCTGTGCGATTTTTTGATCATGCGCTATAAAAAGAGCGTAATTTTTGCAAAAATAACAATATTTTTCACTTTTTTTTTATATGAAATCCCCCCCAAAAAAATGTAAAAATCTAATTTTTTTAACATTTTCGGCCAAATTGTTTTATGCTACATATGTTTGGTAAAAAAAAAAAAAAAAATGCAAAAAGCGTATTTTGATTGGTTTGCGCAAAAGTTATCGCGTTTACCAACAAAGGGAAAGATTTTTGTCATTTTTGGTGTTTTTATTTGTTAACGAGTAATGGCGGCGATCTGCGATTTTTTTTGCGGTACTGCGACATTGCGGCGGACAGATCGGACTCTTGACTGACATTTGACACTTTTGGGGTTACCAGTGACATTACCGCAGTAATCAGTGCTATATATATGCACTGTTACTGCAAAAATGACACTGGCAGGGAAGGGGTTAACTGTATTGACAGAATAAAATAGAGATTATTGCGCTAACTTAAAAAATGTAAGCAGCTGACATCAATCACTGAACTAAGGAGGGTGATAAATCAATAAATACAAAAATATGTGCAGCGCTAGAAGAAAAAAATTCCCAACAAAATAAATTGTCCAATCGCAGGAAACATTCCACAAGTAACGTAAACAATTGATGGTGAGAAAAAGTCCAATATATAATGGTGCAAATCATATATAAGTGCAGCAAATCCCGTCACCAGTGAAGGTAAAAATATATATTGCGCTCACCAGATGGATGGGACCCCAAAACACCTTATAGTGTAGGAGTCAAACAGGCTTAAAAATGATGGAGTGTCCCCACAGATTTTTCACCGATTCCAACGGCAACCATGCAAATCTCCGGTAGATGGAATAGTTCAGAGATTCCCCTTCCACATGGTGGGTGGTAAAACCGAAAAAAATGGAGGGACATATAGCGTAATATTGCTAAAATCAATTTAATATCAATAAAGCTGATACACTTACAGACATCCGTGAAAGACAGGCATATAAGATGTAAAACAGCTGGGCTGACCAAGTCCTCTTTACATGTTTCGGCATAAATGCCTTTTTCAATGCCTTTTTATCTTTTGAAAAAGGCATTTATGCCGAAACATGTAAAGAGGACTTGGTCAGCCCAGCTGTTTTACATCTTATATGCCTGTCTTTCACGGATGTCTGTAAGTGTATCAGCTTTATTGATATTAAATTGATTTTAGCAATATTACGCTATATGTCCCTCCATTTTTTTCGGTTTTACCACCCACCATGTGGAAGGGGAATCTCTGAACTATTCCATCTACCGGAGATTTGCATGGTTGCCGTTGGAATCGGTGAAAAATCTGTGGGGACACTCCATCATTTTTAAGCCTGTTTGACTCCTACACTATAAGGTGTTTTGGGGTCCCATCCATCTGGTGAGCGCAATATATATTTTTACCTTCACTGGTGACGGGATTTGCTGCACTTATATATGATTTGCACCATTATATATTGGACTTTTTCTCACCATCAATTGTTTACGTTACTTGTGGAATGTTTCCTGCGATTGGACAATTTATTTTGTTGGGAATTTTTTTCTTCTAGCGCTGCACATATTTTTGTATTTATTGGTTAACTGTATTGGACAGGGAGGGGTTAAGTGTGTCCTAGGGGCGTGATTCTAACTGTAGTGGGACATGGCTATTGGTGTAAAAACAAAGATCAACGGTTCTACATAGTAGAACCGTCTGATCTTCATTTTTACACAGGGGAGAATGACAGGCGGCTTGTTTACATAAGCCGCTCTGCCTTTCTCCCGCTGTACCGACGATCGGCGAGTGACCGGCGGACATCGGGTCCGCCGGTCACACGCCCGCACTCCTCCCTGAACGAGCCGAGGCGGGCGTGCGCCTCAGCGGACGCGCTCTCGCCCGCTATTGGCTCCAATTCCAGTGACAGGCGAGTGACGTAGATCTACGTCCCTCTCCCTGGCCGGGGCTGACTGCCGCAGTAAATATACTGTGCGCAGTCGGCAACCGGTTAAACTCAGCTATTCTCTCATAGGGATTACAAAACCAGACAATACTGCCATGCGTTCCTTACACTGTATTCATGTACACCCACTCCTTTTACACCCCAATGTCAAGCAGGGTTCTTTCACAGTGTCTGGCCCCTACATCGTGTGGATGAGCTTCAACCAATCTGGTGTAGTAAGCTTTGACCGTGAAATGGGTAAGCTTTCACTTGAGGTCATAAGCTTGAATGATGAGCTATCAAATCCACCTGGTGATATTAGAAGGAGAAGAAGGCTGTCCCTTATCGGGATAGGCTGCCTAAAAAGACTTAAGCAATGTGTGCGGTCTATTATAGGATTGTCTATAGGATTTTCATTTTGAGGACACCTGGTGGTTGCCTGTTGCAATTGCAGTTCAGTTCCTCACAGGAAGAAACAGAAAGGCTTGCCTTTGTTAATAAAGTTTTTTTTGAACAAAAAATGTTTCACCTTGGTTACCACATAACGATTTTACCTCAGATACAGAAGCCATTTTAGTTCTGATGCAGACAAGTGAAGATCTTCATATTTGCCCCTAGATACACAAATGCCTGCAAGTCTATTTATTATTTCCCAAGGTTCATTTTACACTTTGACTGCACGGTTGTGTTTGATATATAATTTTAATATAAGCTTTCTGCATAGTAATGTTTGATGTTGTGCTTATTAGCAAAGTGTCACATGTAATACATATTGTAATTCTAAGTATCTCTGATTGTATTGCAGCTTACAGAACTATTGATAGAAGTAAATTCAGTTTTGGAATAAAACACAACGCTATTTCTGTCTGTTTTGTTAACTGGCTGTCAGCTAAGGGATAGTAGGACAGCACAGTAAAAGGCATACGTATAACAGGCAAAGTCAAAACGGCTACATTTGAAGTTAAGGCATCCACTTTAAATTTATCACCATGAATTCAGATAAGAGTATTAAAATTACTCCTTTAACCTTGAAGACCAGATCTCAGGTTTCCGCCTCCAGAGATTCTGTGTGCTCCAGCAGATCGTCAGTGAGTTCTGCAGCGCTCAGAGCAAGAGCAAAGGCAGAAGCAGCGCGAGCAGAAGTCTCTTATGCAGAAAAAGAGACAAACATGATAAAGCAGAAAGCAGAGTTGATGAAGCAGAGTTGATAAAGCAGAAAGCAGAGTTGGAAGCTAATATGCATGTGCTACAGAGTCAAAGGGCAGCAGTAGCAGCATCCGCAGAAGCTGCAGTATATGAAGCTTCAGCGGTTTTAGAAGAGGACTCACTTCAAGAGTTTGCAGAGATAGTTACTGTACTTCTGATCCAGTACAAAGGACTTAGGAGTATGTTCACAATCATGCTCTGGAACAAAATATAACAAGGAGTTTGTTCCCATCTCCAGCACAACTTCAAAGCTTCAATCCACTCTAAATGTGCCTGAATTGCACACCTATACTGACAATGTCCCAACGCCAAGGGTGCGCATCCAAGAAAGCAGAGATTATGCAACATCCATCCCATAACATGGATTATCGTGCATCCTCTTTCAGAGATGGCACATTGGGAACTTCAGAGAGCACTGATCTAGCAAAGCACCTAATTCGTCGAGAGTTAATGAGTACAGGGCTGCTAACATTTGATGATCACACAGAGAACTATTGGGCATGGAAACATCATTCCAGGGCATAACCAGAGATCTCGAACTTACATCCAGAGAAGAGCTTGATTTGCTGACAAAGTGGCTTGGGCCAGAGTCATCTCAACAGGCCAAAAGAATCAGATCAGCGCATGTTAAAAATCTAATTGCTGGAGTTAAAATGGTATGGCAGAGATTAGAAGACTGTTATGGCAGCCCTGAATTCATTGAAAATGCTCCGTTAAAGAAACTAGAAAATTTCCCCAGAATCTCTAACAAAGACAATCTAAAGTTAAGAGAACTTGGTGACATGCTGTTGGAAGTAGATGCAGCGAAGTCTGGAGGCTACTTGCCGGGACTGGCATACTTGGACACAGCTCATGGGATTAAACCAATAATTGAAAAGCTCCCATATAGTCTGCAAGAAAAGTGGATTTCCCAAGGCTCCAAGTATAAAGAAGATCATCAAGTCTCTTTCCCACCATTCAGTTTCTTCACTGGATTTATTGTCAACAAAGCAAAGACTAGAAATGATCCGAGCTTCATATTCTCAACATGCAGCAACCAAATTACAGCAAATACAGAGAAGACAGGAGCAAGGTACGGCAACAGACCATCAGTGTCAGTCAGAAGGACAGAGGTGTCATCCACTAATTCGTCTGCACAAGTAAGTAGCCATGAAAAGAAATCCATGGAACCGGAAAGTCCATGTCCAATTCATATTAAACCACACCCACTGTCAAAGTGCCGTGGGTTCAGAAGCAAGCACATTGATGAACGTAAAGCTTACCTGAAAGAAAATGGCATCTGCTTTAGATGCTGTGCGTCCACCAAACATTTTGCTAAAGATTGCAAAGCTAACATAAGATGCAGAGAATGTAACAGTGACCAGCATATCTCAGCATTGCATCCAAGTCCAGCCCCCTGGGCAGCAGAGACTCTTATAACTGGAAAAGAGCAAGAACAAACCTGAGTGTGCAGTGAAAATGTATGCAGTGTTAGATGATCAAAGTAAATCGGTCATTAGCCAAATCAGAGTTCTTTGATATGTTTAACATTAGTGGTGAAACACTGTCCTACAGTCTAAAAACATGTTCAGGCATTATGGAAAAAAAGGGTGTAGGGCGTCCAACTTCACTGTTCAGTCTATTGATAGACAAATACACATAGAACTTCCCACACTCATTGTGACATGATACCTGATGACAGGTTAGAAATTCCAACACCTGAGGTTACACGGCATTTCTCTCATCTGAAATCCTTAAAAGACAAGATCCCAGAACTTGACCCTAATGCCCAAATTCTTCTCTTGCTAGGAAGGGATATCCTAAGGGTGCACAAGGTACGTGAGCAGATTAATGGGCATCATAACACACCTTATGCACAATGTTTAGATTTAGGTTGAGTTATAGTTGGGGAAATTTGCTTAAGAGGAATTCATAGATCAGTAGCTGTGAACTCTTAAGACAAATGTGCTGCCTAGTGGACGCACTTCTCCATTCAGCCCTTGCACTAGCTATATGCAGGTTAAAGCTATTTTTGATGCTAGCAAACAGCCACGCACCCTCTCACTATGCTATTTAGGAACTGCAACTAACAGTGTAGACAGTTTAGGTGATAACGTGTTTGTTAGAACTTTAAATGATGAAAAATCTGCTATGTCTGTTGAAGATCGAATGTTACTTGATATATTTGAAAACAGAGGTTTGTTGATGAAGAAAATTACTGGGTAGCACCCCTACCATTTCGCTGGCCACGTCCTAGGACTGCCAAACAATATAAAGCAAGCACAAAAAAAGATTCCTGGCTCTACAACGTTCTCTTGAAAAAAAAAACCTGAGTTAAAAGAACATTTTGTGAGGTTTATGCAGAAGATCTTTGACAATGACCAAGCAGAACCTGCCCCACCATTGGAAACAGGTGAGGAATGCTGGTACCTACCATCTATCACCCTCAAACCAGAGCAGATCAGGGTAGTTTAGGATTCAAGTGCTCAGTATCAAGGCATCTCATTGAATGACACTTCTCAGTGGACCTAATTTGAATAATACACTTCGGTGTCGTCCTGCGTTTCCGCAAAGAGCAAGTTGCAGTTACTACTGATGTACAGCATATGTTTTACTGTTTCACAGTTAGAGAATTAAGGTTTCTTTGGTTTCGAGACAACGACTGTAACAGAAATTACAGAGTTCAGAATGAAAGTGCATGTCTTTGGAAACAGCCCTTCTCCTGCCATAGCCATTTATGATCTAAGACAAACAGATAAGCAGGGAGAGTGTTAGTATGGTGAAGATGTAAAAGAGTTTATCTTAAGAAATTTTTACATAGATGATGGACTCACTTCTTTGCCTACTGAAGCAGTCCGTCTTCTGCAAAGGGCCAGGGAGATGCTTGCAGAATCAAATCTAAAGCTACACAAAGTGGCATCCAATAGAAGTTCAGTTATGGAAGCATTTCCAGCAGATGACAGAGCTAAAGATCTAAAGGATCATGTTTTAGGTGTTGACCGTCTGCCACTTCAACAGAGCTTAGGAGTGAGTTGGAATCTACAAAACTGACAGTTTTACCTTTCAAGTATCCAGAGAAGTAAGGCCATTCACGCGAAGCGGTATCCTGGCCACAGTAAACAGTCTTTATTACCCACTTGGATTTGCAGCCCCAGTCACTATACAAGACAAAATCTTAGTTAGGGAGCTCTCAGTAGATCAGTGTGACTGGGATTTCCTACTCTCACCAGATCGAGAAGCTCAGTGGATGACATGGACAGAAGATTTGACCAAATTGGAAGATCTCAGTATTCCCAGATCCTATGCCCCAGTGTCACTGTCTTCCACAGTGCGAAGGGAGGTACATGTTTTTTCTGATGCTTCCACTGTAGCTCCTCCATTCTCACGTGTAGGGCTCGAGGTTTTCGGGCCTTGGAATGTATTGTCTCGTTATACTAGAGGACACCCTGCCGAGAGTAAGACATGGGCTATAATGTTCACTTGTTTAAATACTAGAACAGTTCATTTGGAGGTGATTGAATCCATGTCATCTTCAAGTTTTATTCATGTCTTGAGAAGATTTTTGTCTCTTCGTTGACCAGTCATGCAATTCTGATTGGACCAAGGGACAGACTTTGTAGGAGTCTGCAAAGAACTACAAAATGAATTCAGAAGATCCCTAGATCCAAAAGTACCTCCTGGGTCAGGGATGCACTTGGATCTTTAATGCTCCCCACTCATCTCATATGGGAGGAGTGTGGGAGAGAATGATTGGTATTGCTAGGCATATTCTAGACTCAATGTTGATGCAAAATAAAAAAACAAACATTCGACTGTCACATGATGTGCTTACTACCCTGATGGCTGAAGTTACATCTATAATGAACTCTAGACAATTGGTTTCCATTTCAACAGACCCAGAGAGACCTGAAATTCTTTCGCCGGCAATGCTCTTAACTCAAAAAACCTGTACAATATCAGCTCCTCCTGGTGAGTTCACCATAAAAGATCTTTACAAGTGTCAGTGGAAGCAAGTTCAGAACCTTGCTGACACCTTTTGGAAACGGAGGCAAGAGTATTTATCACTACTCCAAACTATAAGAAAGAAAGTGGAAAGAGGAGAAACAAAATGTTGAAGGAGGAGATCTTGTGCTGTTGAAAGACCCTTAAGCAAAGTGCAATGATTGGCCAATGGGTCTTGTCATGAAGACCATTTCCAGCAGTGACGGTAGAATTCGCAAAGTAGAGGTCAAGATCATTAAACAAGGAATTGCTAAAGTATATCTCAGGCCTGTATCAGATTTGATTGTTCTTGTCCAAAAGATAGAGTCACCTGTTGGAATAGTACAGTAATTCATAGATTATATAGTAGTGGTATATATTTATACCAGGTGGGGAGTGTGCTGTCTATTATAGGATTGTCTATAGGATTTTCATTTTGAGGACACCTGGTGGTTGCCTGTTGCAATTGCAGTTCAGTTCCTCACAGAAGAAACAGAAAGGCTTGCCTTTGTTAATAAAGTTTTTTTGAACAACCAAGTTTTCACCTTGGTTACCACATAACGATTTTACCTCAGATACAGAAGCCATTTTAGTTCTGATGCAGACAAGTGAAGATCTTCATATTTGCCCCTAGATACACAAATGCCTGCAAGTCTATTTATTATTTCCCAAGGTTCATTTTACACTTGGACTGCACTGTTGTGTGTTTGATATATCATTTTATTATAAGCTTTCTGCATAGTAATGTTTGATGTTGTGCTTATTAACAAAGTGTCACATGTAATACATATTGTAATTCTAAGTCTCTCTGATTGTATTGCAGTTTACAGAACTATTGATAGAAGTAAATTCAGTTTTGGAATAAAACACCGCTATTTGTCTGTTTTGTTAACTGGCTGTCAGCTAAGGGATAGGAGGACAGCACACAATGCATACCACAACAAGTCAATGAAGGGAAAACTACTTAGGATGTATCAAAGCAGGATAGAAGGGGGGGGGGGGATAAAAAATAAAGTACAGAGGTTTGCTTTTTTTTCAGATGAGAAAAAACATGACCATTTTCCCAGGACACTAGCAAAACACTAGCAAAACATTAAGGCATGCCAGGGATGGCAGGGGATATACTGGGCTGTCTTTAACCCTCTTATTTGTCAGTGTCCAATCTCCTAAGGGCAGCAGCATAACCCAATGTAACTGAATACATGTGCTGTGTCCCATGATGTACATTTAAAAAAAAAAAAAAATCTAACTTTAATAAAGCTTACTACATCAGAAAAAAAAAAATCAAACTTTAATAAAGTTTACTACATCAGTATTACGTTTTTACTGAGTACAGATTCAAGAGTCATCCTTATGGTAGGTTCCCACTTGTGAGACCTGTGTTCTGAAGTTTTCTATTCATTTCAATGGGCTTCCCTACCAACAAAAATGCAGAAAAAGCCCAGAGATTTTTTTCTTTTTTAAATTGTGCTGCATGGAACCACATGGTGCCGTGGCACCATACGGTTTTGGAGGGAGCTTTCAATGCATGGGAATGCCATTAAGAATTAATGGTACCCCCGTGTGTATGCTAAATAGAAGCATGATTGTGTGGACCTTCCTAACACGTGCTGATGTGAACCTACACTCAAACAGGGTTGCTGCCTTGTTACATGACAGACCTCAATTAGATAGGAAAACGGCTTTAAGCTCCTCCTCCTGTATCTGTGTGAATCTTTTTTTCTTCACAATTAGGGTGAATGCCTCAAGTTTTTCAAAAGTGCCTGTCTGTTCTGTTTACTTCAGCTATTCTAAGACACCCAAGACACTCTATTTCAATGAGGCACACACTTTGTCATGTCTTCATCATTATATTGTCATGTTATTCTTATGAGAGTTTTCACAATGTGTAATTTACTGTGTAACCTACTGTTGATGTTGTACCAGCGCCATCTAGTGGCCATTTACATATTTCACATATTCCATATATAGAACAAGTTTGTCCCAGTTCAGCTACCATAGCTTTCACCTTCGAACTTTGGTGACATCATCTTCCCTCCATATCTTGCCTTCTACAGGGAACTCGGCTAGAGGAAACATGGCTAGTTGCATCCTCCCTCATCCTAGTTTATGGCGGCATCGCTGGTGTGTACTTTATTACTTCATGTGTAGTTTAACTCTTTATGCATAGTAAAGTGTCTGTGATTACAGTCTATAGTTAGCAGCTAGGGACCTTACTTCTCATGCAGATAAGATAGCATGCTGCTCAGTATATAACTGTGTATACTCTTATGGATGCTTAACATTACCATCCTGTATCTATGTCTTGTGTAACTTACATCTTGTGCCCATTTCTTGTATTTGTATTGCTATGTACAGTAATGTCTTATATGCATTGCCACATGTCAGTATACATTAGTAAGTGTATTCTCTTTTCTGTTCCACAGTTTTACCTCTCATTTTCACGTATTTCCTTGCAATAAAAGTTGAAGTTGGACCTTGCTCCTTTGTCAATGCATTGAAGGAAATCAGGGTTATACTGCCTGTCAATCTATGTACCCTCACACATAGGGAGGACAGAACAGTAAAACAGCGACCTCCTAACAAGCTAGAGACACAGTGAAGCTGCAGATTCTGCACAAGCTGATGCAAGACGCTGTGACCTCTCACAAGCTGCAGTGAAACAGCAACCGAGTACAGGTTGGACCACGTGATACTGAACCCCACACAGTGCAAGTGTGCAAACCTGCTACCATGTCAACAAGCAAGTCTGATCCATTGAAAACAAGGTCCCACATCTCAGCCAGTTCCAGAAGCTCAAAGAGGTCAGTGAGCAGCTCCACTATTGCCATTGCCCGCGCAAAGGCTGAAGCCGCCAAAATGCGAGTAACATTTGCTGAACAAGAGAGACAATTGAAAATAGAGAAAGCACGCATGGAAGCAGTCCTAGCTGAACAAAAGGCAACATTGGAAAAGCTAGAAGTGGAGAAGGAAGCTGCAGCCGCTATCGCAGAAGCTTTAGAGGAAGCAGCAAACTCCACAAGTGATAGACTCAGCAACATGCTTGGGCCTGAACCTGGCCATCCTGATAACATGAAACGCACTACAGACTACATACTGCAGCACTCTAAGTCAGGTGACAGTCTGCATTTAGGACCAGGAGCAGAGTCAACCCCTGCTAAAGAGCAGCAGAATCCTGACACATGGCAAGCAACTTCTGCTGACCATTCTCCTCATGTTAAGCAAGAGAGCAGTTTTGCATACCATCATCCCTCAGTGCAACCTGAAGTAGATGGTGACTATTACAGCAACAAGTTGACACCAAAAAGCTATACCAGCCCGCCGGGACCTTTACACCACAGCTTACCTCCAGGTCCATCAAACAGAAATGAAGGTATGTCAGACTTCCTTAAATTCTTTGCCCGACGTGAGCTAATAACCAAGGGGCTCTCCAAGTTTAATGACAGACCTGAAGGCTATAGATCATGGCGATCATCATTCAAGAATACGATCAGAGATCTAGATCTGTCTGCAAGTGAAGAAGTTGATCTTCTAGTCAAGTGGCTAGGAAATGAGTCAGCAGAACATGCAAAGCGGATTAGAGACATTAACATTAACTATCCAGCCAGAGGGCTGAACGCCATATGGGAGAGACTTGGAGTGTTATGGCTCACCAGAAGTAATAGAGAACGCACTATTCTAAAGAATTCAAGATTTTCCCAAAATTCATAACAAAGGTTATCAAAAGCTTAGAGAACTAAACGATCTGCTGATGAAACTCCAAGTTGCCAAGGACGAAGGAGACTTGCAAGGTCTAGCATACTTAGATACGGCGCGTGGTGTCAACCCCATTGTACAAAAACTACCTATTAGTCTTCAAGAGAAGTGGATCACTCAAGGCTCCAAGTACAAACAGCAGTACAATGTCCAATTTCCTCCATTTTCATTCTTTGTGGACTTTGTGCACCAACAAGCAAAGACCAGAAATGATCCTAGCTTTGACTTCTCAATGTTTGACACCGCATACCCCAAACTAGGTAAACCTGTCTCACCTCGCAACCTGAAAGGTACGCCTGTTGCAGTACACAAAACCAGTGTCTCTCAAAGACTCCTCAATCAAAACTTACAGTACTACAGAGACTGAGAAGGTCCCAACAAAAGACCTGCACAGAGATTTCCCTCTACATAAGAAACCACACTCATTGCTGAAATGCAGAGGACTTAGAGGAAAACCTCTCAAGGAACGCAAAACCTTCCTCAGGGAAAACCATATTTGCTACAAGTGTTGCGCATCAACCTCTCATCTCGCAAAAGACCGTACAGAGAACATTAAATGCTCAGAATGTGACAGTGAAGAGCATATTACAGCTTTACACCCTGGGCCACCTCCATGGACTCTCACACCTTCAGACCAGGCTGCAGAGCACGGCGGGGAGGAGAGAGATACAAAACCTCCTGAAGTGACACCCCAGTGCACCCAAGTCTGTGGAGAAGGTCTTAGTTGTTATATTCTCCGTGTTGTGAGAGACACAGGACTCTGGTCTGGAACAACGGTGGTTTATTCAGGACTCACTGTACAGCATTACAGGACAGCTCTGCATATCATACATCTCTACATGTGTCTAAAGATGGCCACTCTGCCCCTTGACCCTTGTCATCACTCCTGGGTGGAGCCAGCCTTAAAGTGACAGTACATGTGAAACCCTTCAGGTATAACACCTTCCATCCATACCTAAAAAAAAAAACAAAAAACAAAAAAAAAAAAAAACAACAAAACGAGAACAGGCATAAAACAGTAACTCATAATTGTCCAATACAGTCCTCCAACTCAGGAGATTTACATGGTTTCTTCCACGTCCGGATGTGAGAACAACTTCCAGGGAAGCTCCGGGGGGAAAATGGCAGCGGATCACTTTCGGCGGGCCCGTCGAAAGTCTCGTAACCGGTCTTGCATTTGAAACCGGTCAGGAGGGCGACAGTGTCGTTGAGGACGGGCACCCAGCGACTCGGGGCTGGAGGAAGCAGGGCTGGCCGGAATGGACACCGGCGGGGCCAAGAGGGGATTCCCTAGCTCAGAGGGTGAGCAGACCTCTGGACCAGGGCTGGAGGGCTCTGTTGGAGCTGAGTTCAAAAGTTCAGAGTCTCCCCAAGCATCAGTCTCAATGCCTCCTGATCCGGTAGGAGCAGATCCTTGAGACACTGGAGGTGCAGCCGATGTCAGGGATTCGGGCAGCTGAGAACGAGAACGCAATTGGTCCACATGCCTTCTGCAAATGGAACCATCTTCCAGGCAGACCCTATACATTTTGGGTCCCAAAGTCTCTGCGACGATAGCAGGAAGCCAACGAGTGTTGGAAGCGCCATAAGATCGGGCCCATACCTTTTGCTGGGCTGTAAACCGGGGAATCTCGTCGTGTTCGACCCTCTTGTCTTGGGACTGCCGTACATGTTCCTGGACCGTTTGAGGGCGGAGCATATCCAAAACAGTCCATGGCTGCCGGCCCAAAAGAAGTTCAGCTGGAGTTTTCCCAGTGGTTGCATGTGGTGTGGTTCTGTAAGCAGAAAGGAAGGAGTCCAGCTGCTGGGGTGACAGGGACTGTTGTTTACTTGTAGCCACAGTAGCTTTGAAATAGCGTTTGAAGGTCTGTACAAACCTTTCTGCTTGACCATTTGTAGCCGGGTGGTAAGGTGCGGTCAACTTGTGTTTGATGTTGTGGGCAGTCAGGAAACCCTGAAACTCCTGGCTTGTGAATTGTGCACCGTTGTCTGTGACAATTTCTCTGGGGTATCCAAACGTAGCAGCGAGATGTAACAGTATGGAAATCGTCGCCTTAGTCGTTGGCTGAGTAACAGGAACGACCTCAGGCCACTTTGAATGGGCATCAATAATGATCAAAAAGGTGTGTCCTCTGATCGGGCCTGCAAAGTCCAAGTGTAGGCGAAACCAGGGAACCGTGGGCCAAGTCCAGGGCTGGACGCACCCTCGAGGAGGGTCTCTCGCAGTTTGTGCACATCCAGCACACGCATTCACATATGTCGTGATATCGGAGTCGAGGTTTGGCCACCACACATAGCCTCGGGCCTTTTGTTTCATACGTGTGCCCCCGGGATGACCAGTATGTAGCAATTCCAGAATGTGTCTCCGGAGGGTCTGTGGAACGATCACTCGGTCTCCCCATAAAACACAGTTGCCAGACACAGTTAATTCCAGACGCCTACGGAAGTAAGGCTCATAATCCTGTGTGACAGTTGCAGGCCAACCGTACCGTACCCAGGAGAGTATTGTCTTAAGGAAGGTATCCTTGGCTGTATGGGCTGCTACTTCCCCGGAAGACAGAAAGGACAGGCTAGTGTAACGACAACTCTTGACAGGTGGAGAAGAGTCTGTTAATGTCCTTGTCAGACGGGACATGGCGTCTGCATTAGCGTTGGCATCATGGCTGCGATACTGGATTTTGTAGCTATATGCTCCCAAGAATAGGGCATAGCGTTGAAGACGGGCTGCAGTCGTCTGGGAGATGCCTTTGTCAGGGCTAAAGATCTGAAGGAGTGGTTTATGATCAGTCAGTATGGTGAATTCCCTACCATACAGGTAAAGATGAAACTTCTTAATTGCCCATATGAGCGCCAGAGCCTCTTTGTCAATGTGAGAGTAATTGCTTTCTGCTTTTGTCAAGGACCTGGAGGCGAATGCCACAGGTTTCTCTGACCCATCTGGTAAAACGTGAGATAGTACAGCCCCTAGACCATAGGGTGAGGCATCACAAGCCAAGGTGAGAGGCCTTTGGAGGTCATAGTGCACGAGCATGCGTGACGCCAACAGCTTTCGCTTAGAAACTTCAAAAGCACGTTGGCATGCAGCCGACCAGTTCCATCTGGAGTGTTTCTCCAAAAGCTTGTTTAATGGAAACAAAGTGTGTGCTAGATCCGGCAGGAATTTGTGGTAATAGTTCAGCAAGCCCAGGTATGATCGCAGCTGCTGGACGTTGGTCGGGGCTGGAGCTTTTACTAAAGCATCAACTTTGGCTTCCGTGGTGTGTATACCCTCTGCATCCACAAGGTGGCCACAAAACTCCAATTTAGGTACCATGAATTGGCATTTCGCTAAGTTCACTTTTAGACCCTGCTCTTGGAGTCTGGCCAACACAAGCTCCACGTTACGCTTGTGTTCCTGGTCCGTCAGGCCCGTGATGAGCATGTCATCTAACAGGCACTGTGTGAAAGGAATGTCCGCCAAAATCTCATCCATTTTGCGTTGCCAAATGGCTGGGGCGGAGGCTACACCAAACACCATCCGATTGTATTCATACAGTCCCTTGTGAGTGTTGATTGTTAGAAACTTGCGGGACGAAGGGTGGACCTCAAACTGTAAATAAGCTTGCCTGAGATCAAGCTTGGTGAACTTTTGACCTCCTGCAAGAGAGGCAAAAATGTCATCTACTCTGGGTAGGGGATACTGGTCTATCTCCAGTTGAGAATTTAGTGCCATGCGGAAATCGCCACAAATGCGTAAGTCCCCATTCGCTTTCTTTACTGGTACAACTGGTGATGCCCACTCGCTGTGCTCTACCTTTGAGATGACACCTTGTTCCTCCAGCCGGCTTAGTTCAGCTTCCACACCTGCTCGGAGTGCGAAAGGTACCGTCCGAGCTTTGAAGAACCTAGGCTGGGCATTGGGTTTCAGCCTGAGTCTCACACAGTCATGCTTTATTTTTCCCAAATGGTTATCAAAGACTTGCGGGAATCGCTGTTTCAGGGACTTCACCCATCCCTCTTCATCCCCTGATGGGATGGTCACGGTGTTGCAGGGGTTAATGGCGATGTCTGGCATGCCAAAGTGAGCAATCCAGTCTCTCCCAAAAAGAGGGGGTCCCCCATGTTCTAGGATATATAATGGCATTCTCTTTGTCTGACCCTTGTAGGATACCTGTACTTTCACGTACCCCAGTGGGTGGAGTATCTGCTTTGAATATGTCTGCAGTTTGATTGGTGTTGGACGGACAGTTGTTCGGATCAGAAGTTTTCTCCATTGTTTCTGGGTGATAACTGAAACTGCTGCTCCTGTGTCTACATCCATCTTGAGTTTCTTTCCTTCCACGGTTACCTCTACAGTCATTGCTGAGGGTGCTGAATGCATATGATGTATGTCCAATCTGTGGAGCACTTCCTCATCCTCTGATTCAGATGACGATGGATATCTTCCCACCATATATGCCTTTGTCCTGGGGTTCAGAGGTTGTTTATTTCGCACCTTCTTACTACGGCAGACTCGTTTCAGATGGCCTGCCTTTCCACAATTATGACAGAGCTGATCCTTAAACCGGCAGACTTTGTGATCATGGTCTGTATTCCCACAACGGTAGCAAGCTGACGTCCTGGTTGGTGAGGTTCTATATTTACAGTTAGCTGCAGTTTGCTTGACTGCTGTTCTGAAAACTTCCTCTTTAACCTCTTCCCTTCTGCTCTGGGGGTTCAAAGCTTCTGTATCTTTCACAGCCATTTCCATCACTGAAGCTATCTCAATTGCCTTTGTAAGGGTAAGGTCTTTCTCTGTTAACAGTCTCTTTTGGCTAGACTCACTATTCAGTCCCATGACAAACTTATCCCTCAGTGCAGTTGGTAAATACTCCCCAAAAGAACAGGTTGAGGCTAGTCTGCGAAGGGCGAGCACATAAGCCTTAATATCTTCACCTGGCTGCTGCTGCCGCTGATAGAACCGGAATCTTTCTGCAATCTCTAGTGGTTTAGGCTGGAAGTGATTTCCTAACAGTGTCAGGAGCTCTGCCAAAGTCTTAGTTGCTGGTTTTTCAGGGAAAAGGAGATCCCTAAGAGTGTCATATGTCCTAGCACCAACCACTGTCAGAAAAACTGCTACTTGCCTGTCGTCTGGGATGGCATTTGCACAGAAATATTGTTCTAATCTTTCAATCCAAGAAATCCACGTTGTCTGTTCGCCATCAAATTCACTTAATGTCCCGATCAATGACATTTTCCTGCTGGGCTCTGTGGGTGTTTGTATTCCTGACAATCCAGAGTTTTTTTTTCTTCCTTTCCTTTCTCACACGGATAGTAACCTTGTAAATCCCATCCTCGTCGCCACTGTTATATTCTCCGTGTTGTGAGAGACACAGGACTCTGGTCTGGAACAACGGTGGTTTATTCAGGACTCACTGTACAGCATTACAGGACAGCTCTGCATATCATACATCTCTACATGTGTCTAAAGATGGCCACTCTGCCCCTTGACCCTTGTCATCACTCCTGGGTGGAGCCAGCCTTAAAGTGACAGTACATGTGAAACCCTTCAGGTATAACATTAGTAACAAATCATGCTCTAAGATTTGTCTGGTTACAGTGTACCCCATTGGTCACAAAGAGAAAGCCATAAGGTTGTATGCCATCCTTGATGATCAAAGCAATAGATCTCTTGCTAGCTCAGCTTTCTTTGATATCTTCAGTATTAAAGGACATAACTCTTCATACTCACTTAAAACTTGCACAGGTGTGAGTGAAGAAAAAGGCAGAAGAGCTACTGGATACCAAATCGAATGCGTAAATGGGGAAGCATCCTTGCCTCTGCCTACCCTGATCGAATGTAACCAGATTCCAAACAATAGAGAAGAGATTCCTACACCGGAGGCTGCATCGCATCATTGGCATCTGAAACCCATAGCACATCTCATTCCTGCACTTGATCCAGAGGCTCAAATAATACTCCTGCTGGGAAGAGACATCATAAGAGTCCACAAGGTGAGAGAACAGATAAACGGTCCTCACAATTCTCCATATGCTCAGAAGCTGGACCTAGGGTGGGTCATTATAGGTCTGTTTTAGGAAATGTCCACAAGCCAACCACTGTAAATTCCTTTTACACGCATACATTGGAAAATGGACGTCCATCCCTCTTTCAGCCCTGCCCTAACAAATTCCTTGTAAGAGAGAAGCCTGCAGGTATGCTATATTCTGACTTTACTGAAATCCAGAACCCTTTTTGTGGTGAAGACCTAGACCACTTAGGATGCACAGTGTTCCAGGGGACAAAAGAAGATCACAAGATAGCTCCCTCCTTTGAAGATGAGACCTTTTTAAAAATAATGGAACAAGGAATTTTCAAGGATGAAACAAACACCTGGGTTGCACCACTTCCATTCAAAACTCAGAGACGCTGTCTTCCTAACAGGGATCAGGCCTTAAAACGCTTCTGTTCACTTAGACGCAATTTCCAGAAAAGACCGGAGATGATGGAACATTTCTTCTTATTCATGGGCAAGATATTTGAAAACAACCATGCAGAAGTAGCTCCACCTCTGAAAGGAAAAGAAGAATGCTGGTATCTGCCAATCTTCGGTGTTTATCACCCTAAGAAGCCAGGTCAAATCAGAGTGGTGTTTGACTCCAGCTCACAATATCAGGGAGTCTCCCTCAACAATGTTCTTTTGACAGGACCAGACCTCAATAACTCTCTTCTAGGTGTCCTCGTTCGATTCCGTAAAGAATCCATCGCTATAGTTGCTGACATACAAGAAATGTTCTATTGTTTCCAAGTTACAGAGGAGCACAGAAACTTCCTGAGATTCTTCTGGTTCAGAGACAATGACCCCACCAAGGACATCCTAGAATACCGCATGAAGGTACACGTTTTTGGCAACAGCCCATCTCCTGCAGTCGCAATATATGGACTCAGACTCTCTGCCCGAGAAGGTGAAAAAGACTATGGACAGGATGTTAAGAAGTTTGTTGAAAGAGACTTTTAGGTTGATGATGGTCTAAAGTCACTTCCCTCACCAGAAGCTGAAATCAGCCTACTCAAGAGGACTCAGACTATGCTTTCATGTTCAAACCTCAGATTGCATAAGATAGCTTCAAACAGTAAAGTTGTTATGGAAGCTTTTCCCACTCAAGATCACGCCAGCAACTTGAAAGACCTAGACTTGGCTACAGACACAATACCCATGCAGCGCAGCCTGGGGCTCAGCTGGGATCTCAAGTCTGACACCTTTACCTTTCAGGTCAACCAAGAGGAAAAGCCCTTCTCACGACGTGGTGTCTTATCTACAATCAACAGTCTATATGACCCACTAGGGTTTGCAGCACCTGTGATCATCCAAGGTAAGACTCTGCTCAGAGAGTTAACCACAGATACATGTGATTGGGTTTCTCCACTTTCCTGAGAGAAAGAGGCACTATGGATAACATGGAGAGACTCTTTAAAGACATTATCTAACCTACACATATTTAGGTCATATACCCACCTCTCTCCAGCAGAGGTTCAGTCTAGGCAACTGTTCATCTTTTGTGATGCTTCAGTAAAAGCAATTGCTGCTGTCGCTTACCTCAAAACAATAGTCAATAAAGGTCAAGTTCAAATTGGCTTTGTAATGGGCAAGGCGAAGCTGGCACCATGTCCTGAGCTCACCATACCAAGGTTTGAACTTTGTGCTGCTGTTCTGACAGTAGAACTAGCAGAGCTTATTGTGTCAGAAATAGACATACAACTTGACAATACAGTGTTTCATACAGACAGCAAAGTAGTGTTGGGCTACATTTACAATGAGACTAGGAGATTCTACGTCTATGTACATAACCGAGTGCAAAGAATTAGGAGGTCAACACAGCCTACCAAGTGGCACTATGTACTAACTGACTAAAACCCGGCAGATCATGCCACAAGAGCTGTTCCTGCAGCCCACCTTAAAGACTCTACCTGGCTCACAGGGCCAACATTCCTCTACAGACCAGTAGTGGACACTCTTGAGGAAGATAACATTTGAGCTGTCAGAGCCGAATTCTGATGCAGAGATTCGTCCTCACGTTTCTGTACTCACCACAACAGTTTCTAACAGACATCTTGGATCTGAACGATTCAACAAGTTTTCCACATGGAAATCGTTAAACAGAGCATTATCTGGTTTGATCCACATAGCCAGATCCTTTAGAGCCACATCTACAAGATCAGAACATTGTAAAAGGTTGGCATTACTGTCATAAAGCCTATACAGTGGATGAACTCACACAGTCTAGAGACGTTATCATCCGGTGTATCCAACAAGAAGTTTATGCTCAAGATCTTGAATACTTCCAAAAGCAAAAATGCGTTCCTAAAGACAGTTCTCTTAAGTGACTTGACCCATTTATAGATAATGGACTGTTGAGAGTTGGGGGACGTATTTCTAAGGCAAAACTTGAGTGTAAGGAATGTAACCCAATAATACTTCCAAACAGTCATATTGCATCGTTACTTGTGCAACACTACCATGAAAAGACCAAGCACCAGGGACGTTTGTTCACTGAAGGAGCTTTACGGACAGCTGGATTCTGGATAGTGGGAGCAAAAAGACTTGAGTAGTCTAATTTTCAAATGTATCACTTGCAAAAGACTACGTGGTATATTTCAGTCACAGAAAATGGCTAATCTTCCTGCCGACCGACTCAGTACAGACCCTCCCTTTACAAATGTTGGTCTTGATGGGTTTGGCCCTTGGTCTGTCACTACACGACACACCAGAGGAGGTCGTGCAAACAGCAAACGCTGGGCAGTCATATTCACCTGCATGAGTATTAGGGCTGTGCATATAGAAGTCATTGAGTCTTTGGACACATCCAGCTTCATAAATGCTCTCAGACGTTTCATTTCTATTCGAGGCCCGGTCAAACAAATCCGCTCTGACAGAGGCACTAATTTTGTGGGAGCCTGTAAGGAACTGCAGATCCCCTCAAACATAGACAGTGACCATGTAGAGAGATATCTTGCTGACCAAGACTGTAAATGGACATTCAATTCCCCACACTCCTCTCACATGGGAGGCTCTTGGGAGCGTATGATTGGTATAGCCCGCAGGATCCTTGATTCTATCTTTCTACAGCTGGGGACTTTGAAGCTTACCCATGAGTCTCTTACAACCTTTATGGCCGAAGTAGTGACGATCATGAATGCCAGACCTTTGACTTCAATATCCAGTGATCCAGAAGATCATCTTTTGCTCACTCCTATTATCCTCACCCAAAAGGTTGGTACGGTTACAGCTCCCTCTGGGGAGTTTAGCACTAAAGATTTGTACAAGTGTCAGTGGAGACGAGTGCAAACTCTAGCGGATGCCTTCTGGGATAAAATGGAGAAAACAATACATCCCTACTCTACAGTCTCAGAATAAATGGCAAACCAGTAAACCCAACATGAAGGTTGGTAATGTTGTTCTTGTAAAAGACTCTCAGTCAAAAAAATGACTGGCCTTTGGGACTGATAACCAAAGTATTTCCAAGTGAAGATGGAAGAGTCAGGAAGGTGGAAGTGAAAGTCTGCAGGCAAAATGAGCCTAAACTCTTCCAGAGACCTGTTACTGAACTGATTTTGTTACTCTCTCCAGAGAATAGTTAATGTGGTATCCTTGGGATACCAGGCGGGGAGTGTCATGTCTTCATCATTATATTGTCATGTTATTCTTATGAGAGTTTTCACAATGTGTAATTTATTGTGTAACCTACTGTTGGTTGTACCAGCGCCATCTAGTGGCCATTTACATATATCACATATTACATATATAGAACAAGTTTGTCCCATTTCAGCTACCATAGCTTTCACCTTCGAACTTTGGTGACATCATCTTCCCTCCATATATTGCATTCTACAGGGAACTCGGCTAGAGGAAACATGGCTAGTTGCATCCTCCCTCATCCTAGTTTATGGCGGCATCGCTGGTGTGTACTTTATTACTTCATGTGTAGTTTAACTCTTTATGCATAGTAAAGTGTCTGTGATTACAGTCTATAGTTAGCAGCTAGGGACCTTACTTCTCATGCAGATAAGATAGCATGCTGCTCAGTATATAACTGTGTATACTCTTATGCATGCTTAACATTACCATCCTGTATCTATGTCTTGTGTAACTTACATCTTGTGCACATTTCTTGTATTTGCATTGCTATGTACAGTAATGTCTTATATGCATTGCCACATGTCAGTATACATTAGTAAGTGTATTCTCTTTTCTGTTCCACAGTTTTACCTCATTTTCACGTATTTCCTTGCAATAAAAGTTGAAGTTGGACCTTGCTCCTTTGTCAATGCATTGAAGGAAATCAGGGTTATACTGCCTGTCAATCTATGTACCCTCACACATAGGGAGGACAGAACACACTTGTCTTCCTCAGGGAGAGCTTGTGCCTGGTCAAAATAAAACTTCATCACCGTGTGTTCACCATTCAAGAACTGAGTGCTGCTCTATATTTTCTAAATGTACTTCATGCTTTGCTGAGCATCCGGTTCCATTTTCTGTCAGATGCATGTGCTGTGGCAACAACTGAATCATAAGATACCCTTTTATGTAGTTTTAGGAGAAGGGCAAAGGGGGAACACAGTAGAGTGTTACTTGAGCGATAGATCTGAATCTGCTGGGGTTGAGGACATTACATCCAAGATGGCAGCAACCAGTGGGAGTCTTGAGGCCTTTGGATGTCTACACAACGAGCCTTTTACAGCTCAATAACATGCATAAAATATGTTAAATGCACATACTGGATTTATAAAGCAGCAAAAAAGACTTTTACCACACATTTACTGGTGCTAAATCGTTCATAGTAAAACACATGCACCTACAGTAAACGTCAGATTAACGGCTTTAGAAATATGCCCCAAGCTCTTACGGAAATATCTTTGTTGAAATGAGTGGTCTAGTGACCAGACTCTAAGTCAGCCAATCCTTAGTTTGATATGGCTGCGTACAGGACGAGAGCTTGAATAAACAGACAGAATGTTAGTGCAGCGACTAACATCTCTGCTTCCACAACACTAAAGAAAAGTGTGAGATTTTTGACTTGCCTGCAAATCCCCTTTCTTGGAGTAAATCACAGGGTAGGAGAGTTCATTCGTAGACCATAGGGTTACCTCTAGGTTATTTGACCCTGTCAAGTGTAAAGTTTGACTCTCACTCCCAGTGTTGCCTCAGCAGGCAGGAAACCTGACCTTTAAAAAAGGTCCTCATGCCCAAAAACGTATTCAATTCTGACTAAAGGATGGATAAACCCCATTCCACAGAGTATTTCCTAGGATGAAGCTTTTTCTATTCACATTAAGCAAATTATGCTTGCCATGTGCAGTAGTAAATCTTGCAGGCAAATTTATTTTTTTAAATCCAAAAACGTGTACCAAGTGAGCACTATGAGGCTGCAGCCGCTAGCACAGAAAAGGTGAATATATAACCTACTAAACAATATATATGAAAAAAATGTGCAGCGCTAATATACAAATAATATCATGAATTCTAATGTATATTGTGCCAGTGAAGCAAAAACAACCCAATCATGTGGCTGTTTGATGTGAGTTACTGGCCAATTTTTGTGATATGTACATGTATTTTATAATTTCAACTTTTTAAATAAATGCTACACTATACAAGCACTATTTATTTCTATTTGATGAGTTCCTATACAGCATATCCAGTATACCAAGACAGAGGGGACGTTCCTGCAGGACAGGATGGATTTCCAGCTCTCTATTAGGCTGTAATCGAATCCCTTTTTTCTTATGGTTTCTGGTGAGTGCATCCGAGTGGTGGAGGAGGAACACTTCTTGCAATATTCACTGGAGGTGGATTCATCATCTTTGTATTTTTTATGCAAACCATACTTTGGCGAGTGTCTCGACACTCCATATATTATTACGGATATTCTTCACTGTGAAATATGGACTACCACACATGATTTGATTATGGTTTTGCTTCATTGGCACAATATATTAGAATTCAAAATCTTTTTTGCCTTCAGCGCAATAGGGATCACCGACTTCCGCAAGATTTGGGCTTCAACAGGCAAGCCATTAAAGCAAGCAGCTGTGAAGCAGGATAGTAAACAGGTCAGAGAAGGTCTAGGCAATCTGGTAGGGCCCATGGGGAGTCTGCCTACGTCAAGGTTATGCCTTTCTGGGCAAATTTATTGTAAGGAGAATTACTGGTATGAACTCCCTCTCTATCATCCAAAGCAAGCGAGATAGGAGTTTGAAGGCAGTGGGAACACATAAGTCAGATTAAACCTATCTCAGCGAGTCTACCATGAAAGCACGATGGCGTGGTTCGACTGGATGCCATTAGATTCATGTCGGGGGTTCCCCAGTGGAGACATAGTTGCTTGCTTAGTCTTGCTGGAAAAAAAAAAATCCCATCTAGTTCAATGAAATCATACAATCCCAAATACACAATCCTTTACCCCCAGTTGATTCAGAGGAAGGCAAAAAAAAAAAAAAAAAAAAAAACAGCAAAGCATAATCCAGTTAAATAAAAAAAAAACTTCTAGGTTGAAGGAATACTCTTTGAAATCCAGACAAGACATTGGTGGCTTAAAAAGTGCACTTGCCAATTTTCGGCATCTAGAATGTACACTGCAGAAAAGGTCAAAATGTGATGTTCTGCCTAGGGCAGAATTGCTGCATTTTTGAGAGTGACCTGACACTTCATACTGCCTAGACGATTGATGTATGCCACCACCATGGTGTTGGATTGCACTCAACTGGCAGTTCCTGGAGCAGGGTGGTCCAGTGTAGAAGAAGCATCCAAATCACACTCCAGGATGTTGATTTGCCATCCAAGATTCCTCAGACAACCCCCTCCCTTGTATGCACAGGAAATCAAGAACTCCTGCCCAGATGGTCAGGCAGGTGTTTATCAGTCACCACTCCAGGGCTAATCTGGTAGAAAAGCCTGCCTTGCTAAACCCAGCCATGGCATTAAAACACACCCTAATCACCGTGACTATAGCCAAGGGGTACATTTCCCTAGTGTGAATTTGAAAGCGGGCACCACTTTTTGCAAGGGAATCTTGGATGCCGGATGACTTTATCCTTATGAAGCTCCATAAATTGAGACTGTGTTCCCAAGCAAGACTCCACAGTGACAATGGTGATTTTACTGAAGGGCAACATGCATAACTCCCTTAAGGTGGCGAACAAGTGGCAAGGATACCAGCGGATGTTGCAAAAAAAGACTGCTAATGTTGACACTAGACCTTTAACTGTGCTTAATGCCAGCTGTTACTATACTCGGCTCTGGATAAATGCTAGGAAATAGGCAACTGGAGAAGAGCAGGGGCTTACCCCTAGTGGTTTGCATCGTGCAAAATAAGTCGTCCACATTTGATTTTAAATCTGACAAGATAATGCTGTTCAAGCCTTGAACATTTTTCAGAGAATCCACTTTTCCCCAGTGTTGTCTTTCAACAGTCAGCCCATTAAAGCCAGCCACTGTAAACCAGGGTGATAAATGGATCCTTTTTATCAGCAGAAAATTCAGTACATTGACTGGAAACAGATTCCCCTGGGCTCCAAGACCCTTGAGTGGACTGAGACTCACTCCTCCTTTCCAGCCATGTAGGCACCAAACCAAGGATAGCTTCAACAGGTGAATATTTTCCTGTCCAAAGACAGGGAGATTTATTCCATTGTGGCAGGACTCTGTGCTGTTCCAGAAAAAGTAATAGAATCCACAAAGATATCAACAGGTTCAGGATCCACCTAAATTTTTCAGAGCCAAATGGTGATAAGTGTCAATCCAGTTCTGAGCAAGGCTCCTCCTGAAACAGAAAATACCCCACGATTGGAAACCCTTTCAACCTCAAGGCTGCTTACACTGGTGCCAATGTTTTGGTGAACTCCCAAAAGTGCTGGGGCTAGACCCAAAGGCAAGGCTGTACATGGATAGTGTGCCTCAATGACAGCAAAGTGCCTGAACTGCTTATGTCCATTCTAAAATGGACACGTTAGATGAACATCCTTGATCAATATGGATACCAGGAAGTCTCCCTGATGTGGTGGGAACAGGGATCAACACCACAGTGCCAGTAGTTTCTCAATTGCCAGACGTAAGTGCACTAGTAATCGAGGAGCCAGATGCAGGTAGTAGATGAAAAAAAAAATCTGTGGAGGATACAACCAAAGAACAAAGGCCACAAATTTGGTAGCCCATATTTCCAATACATCAGCAAGCCAAAAGTCCCCAGAATGGTCATCCCTCCAACTTGAGATAGACAGGAAGAGAGCTTCTCCCCAGACTTGGACTGCCAGGAGTGCTTGGCCTTTGAGGAGGCGAGGTTCTTCATAGTTTCATCCACCTAATCTTTAAAAAGTGCGAATGGCGTATCCACCTCACCAACATTTAAGTCACAGCAGTCTGCAGGTGACCACTGCAAAGGCTGACAGTCTATAGGTCTAGGAACCAGTGCTGCATTGCAAACATAGTTTAAACCCTGTACCAGCTGTTCCGAAAACCCACTTAAACCTGTAAAAAGGTGTTCTGCCTTTAAACCCTTATGAAAGAGTTTTGCCCACTCGTTAGGACTTTTGATACAAGAGCTGACACTATAGCCGAATGCTAAAAAGATTGCTTCTGCCTTCCTATCTGTAGATTATTAAGGAAGGAGCTTCCCCCACCTAAATATATGTAGCGGTCTTAAAACAGGAAACTGGAATTTCCCCTAAGGAGCCCCTAAGCTTATGTATCCCAAAAGCTACTGTCGAGCAGGCACTGTTAGATTTATCCCTGACCAACAATTCGCACCCACACCAACCACTTCTCTTGAAGTTAGAGACGTGCTGTTCATAACTCCCTGAGAATGCTGAGCTGTCTTAGAAGGCTTCTCCTCTTAATCCTTCGAGGGCACAGATGGAATAGGTATGTATTTTTTACTCAGTTGTGAGTGGACACAGGTGCATTCCATCCAAGAAACAAAGACCTCCAAAATGGCCACAGGAAAGTTCAGGGACTTGGATGGCCCTTGTATACCTGAGAGTTGAAGAGGGGAACTGAAATGTTAATGGAACAGGTATGACAAAATGGCTCCCCTACAGCCCCTTGCATTATCGTACCACATTTGGAACCATAATAGAAGACTCCTGCCCTGCAGGCCATCCACTAATGGCGGACTTAAGTCCCGAGCTGGGGTATTCTCACAGCCCCAAATGCCCACCATTGCAGCAGATGGGGACCACGTGAAGGAAACATTGCCCCTTTAAGCCTACAGTAACTCCAAGCACCAGCAGCCTATCACCCAGCTAGTCAATTTCTTGAAAAAAAAAAAAAGATTTTCAAAAGATGAAATCCAGGTCTTAACCCCTAGGCAAATAACTGTTTTGGTCATAGCGGAGAAGGGGGTCTTGACCAAAGGCAAAAGCAGGCCCCTGGACGGTGTTCTTGATTTTTTTTTTAAATGCACCTAATGTCCTAAATCTGCAGGTAGCAATATGCACAGTCACTGGTTATCTAAGGTTTATCTTTGCCCTCTAATGAAGAAAACGGATAATTATTGAGACTATTAGTGGCACTTTTTTGTAAATTGTATTCAAGATTTGTCAAATTTACCATGAATAAAAATAGACACAAATAATTTGAGGATTTTTATTATTAGGTTTGGATGCAGTGACAAATGCATTGCAGTGGATTTTGAACGAATATAGCCAACAACAGCTTAAATAAACAAAACGGATATAGAGACTGTATACTAGAAAGTTTTTTTTATGGTCAGCCGGTTAACACAGCTGCTTAACAGGTTATATAATTTCAGCTAATACTTTGGATCATATATAACAGTTTTGTATCTTAGAGCAAGTGCAGCTGCTGGATAGGTATGCACTGGCCATAGTGCATGCACACCTCCACAAGGCCTTGTTTGTATTCCATCAGCACTCAAACTGTGTTAAAGAGTCTCTGCAGAAATCACCAATCTTTTTAGTGGCAATTAGTACTGCCTGAAACTACTGAATGAGCCAAGATGCATCCTCTAATTCAGAAGTGCATTCAAGGTGCACAAGCAAAGTTATATGCGATTCATTGAAGGTAACCTCCCATTATTCCCATGTTTTTATTATGTGCTCAATTTGCATTGGCTAAGTTGGTGACAGGTGTACCTTAAATGAAATCTCTAGTATTTCATGCTTCGTAAACCAACTCTGGGATGTTTTAGCTGGTAAAATAAGCTGCCCAAACATAGCTTTAGCATGCATAATAAAATACTTCCTTAAACTGGCCAGCAAGAACTAGCTGAATTTCAATCAATGTGTGCTACGCTGACACTAAAACCAAAAAAAAAACCCCTAACCTCTTATGACTAGCTTTAGTCTCATGGGCCCAAGGTTGTTTTGGAAGGCAATTAAGCAGGCCATAAAAATACGCAGCCAGCATTTAGCAGCTGTGGATCGGGAAACGTCTCACTGCCTGTGACTAGCAGAGTGCAGTGTCTGCTTCCTGGTGCGATCGGGCATGTGGGAACTCAAACACGCTCGAGTCCATCTCTATTCCCAACCAACATCCTTTAGTTGAAGGAGCTGGGTCACAAATTTGGGTAAATGCTGGCTGTGTATTTGTATGTCCTGGCAGGATCAGGCATGTGGGAACTTGAACATGCCCGAGCCCATCTCTAGTTGGGAAGGTGGCAACAGGACCACTCACTGATGAAATTTCAACCAGCTTTAGAATTTTTTTGGTGTTTGGGCTTGCCCAGTTTAATGCTTATTACCAGTCAGTGAGACCGCTTATCACATTTACTTTAACCAAACTGAAGTCCTCATTTTTAATATAGTGTTTTAGGTTTCAAGGCTCCTAGGGGAGCTATAGGAGATATGTGCAGGCAACTGGACGTATCTCAACAACTCTGAAGCAGGTACTAAGCTCACTGACCCTACAGATCTACTTTAGGATCAATTCACAAAAGACTACATGTATTTTCAGGTCTGTGAATTTTTTGCTAATGTATTGATTACGATCTTTTTTTTCCCCAGTACAATAATGATTTTATTTACTGGATCTGCTGATTTTACTACATGCGTATTCTCTATTTTAAATAAACACACTATTTTTGCTCCTAAAAAATATTGTTAGCTTCTGGCTGCCATTACTGCGAGTTCCTACAAGTGGTTACAAATGTCATCAAATAAATCACTTATCCCCATGCCGAATAAGGCATGGTTAATTTGTGTATTCAAACACATCTAAATAGCCATTATTTGCCATTATTTGCCCATTGCAAACAGACCTTCCCTTTGCCTCACATACTGCACTTTGGGGGGAAAAATAAATCAAAGGAAATCATGCTGTTGCTATGGGCATACGTTTCTCCTCCAGACACTTTGATAAGCAAAGCCCCTTGATTTGTGAACCATTGAAAGCACACTGAACGCTACTTCAAGCACTACTAAAAAAAGAAATCTGCATTTGCCATAGAGAAGAATGATCTTTGTTGGGAAATATATAGAGAAATGTGTGCACTGCCCATAGCCTACCATAAATACAACCTCCTGAGACCGCAGTTAACACATTAAAGCTTTTGAGTAGAGAACCAAAAGGTCCAATGCAACAGATCCTTTATAATCCTCTATTTTACAAGTTTCAATTAGCAGTTCGCGAAATCTCAGCTTTTAATCCTGCATTTTACTAATCAGCTGATGACAGTTTGCATTACATAAATATACCACAGCATCTTGTTAAAAAGAAGGGCAGACACTGTGCTATGCCGGCTTATGGCAATCACTGGGCAAAAGGGTTACAATAAACATCTAGATTTACGAAAACTGGAGAATGCAAAATCTGGTGCAGCTCTGCATAAAAAACAAATCCCCTTCCAGGTTTTTTGGTCAAAGCCTAAAAGAACAAGCTGAATTTTGAAACAGATTGGCTACCATACACAGCTGCACCAGATTTTGCACTCTCCACTTTTAGCAAATCGACACCATAGTATTTATGAAAAAGGACAACAGTGCTGTGCAGAAAAACACCAGTGAAAGGAACTAAACCGTGTTTAAATTGTCAAATGTGAGTGTGACCCTAAAAGTAACTTGCCTTCACACTTCTATGAAAGTACTAAAAAGTAAACAATTTATATTGCTGCTTGACTGAATACAAAATATATAGAACATCTCTGAACTAAGCAAGGGTAATTAAATTAATTTTATTTCTATATTAACAATCTACCCAAAAGCAAACCCTCAATTTTTGAATGGAAGAATATAGGTCAAAAGATTGTATTTATGCAACGTAGCCCAAGAAGTGGGAAAAAAAAATTAAAGCCATCAACTGCATTGTTAGTATACATACTGTAAGTGCCTAGGACAAATCAGAGTGCTGCCACCTAGATAATGCCAGGTTGTCAGCTAACCTGAGTCTGAGTCACTGCTATCTGAAGAGCTGGAATCGCTGCTGCTATCTGATGTGGATGAAGAGCTGCTGCTGCTTTCACTTAATCGACTTGGTCCTCCAATCACCTGAGGCACAGCCGTGGCTTCACCTGTGTGACCTGACACAAATAAGAATGTTAGTCTATGGCGCTCTACATGCTAAATCATCTGAAAAAAAAAAAAAGGGGGAAAATCTCTAATCTTAACTGTGTGCAATACGAAATGTTCAGAGAACAGCATATTGGTGGACAAATCTTTAATTACTGAGAAACAAAACGTATTAATGTGCCTGAATAGGCACTTGTCTGTATGGATGAACTGCAAGAGATCAAGTTGAGCTGGGTCATTTACAAAGGTGGCTAGGATGTCCAGGGGGCACAGCAACAGTCTTTATGCACCTTGAGGAAATCAGGGGGATAGTTCAACTGATAAAGGCTGTGCACCTGCCTGTCAGTTTACAAGGTGGAATCCACACGTAGGCGGGTATTGTCTGATGATGTGGGTCTTGTCAGTACAAACAAGGCAAATTGGGTAGCTTCACTATGCCCATTACAAACCCTCTCAGTTGTAGGTCATTGGGGAACAATTACCTTGCTAAGGGCCCCCAGTCCACCTTAGCCCAATTCTAAGATCAATAGAATTTTTAATGCTGCCTACGTGATTAAAGCCACACATTAAATCTATCAAGGTAAACCACTGCTATAGTTTTAGTTATCCATTAAAATCTGTCTGCACATCAGTGTGTAAACATATGACATATGGCAAAAAAAAAAAAAAAAAAAAAAAAAAAACTCCATCTTTAGTTACAGACCTGAGATTTTAGCCTTCTTGGCCAAGTTTAGTTGTCCACTAACATCTTGAAGTCTCTTCTCAAGTTCCTGTTTCTTTTCCTTATTCAACTCATCCTTTGATTTTAAGGGTTTTTCAGCTAAAAATAAAATGCAATTTATTTTACTGGTAAATAAACACTGCAAGTCTTCCTATAATTATTTGAAACCCGAAGGAGGCGGTGACGTGTGTAATTTAACAGTATATGGCTCAAAGCTGGGGAAAGGGCACATTGTCTTGTTTATTATTTGTACCCAGGTTTTGTAGACCTACAAAACAGGACAATTCAAGGGACTGTACCAATATAGCACAAGGCAACTGAAGCCCCATACACACGATCAGATTATCGAACGATCTGTTGCCCGTTTTTTGTGGCATGCTAGTCTGATGTGGAAAGTGAAAAGGTTATTTTCATACGAATTTTCACGTACGACAGAATTCTACTTCAGAAGTGATGTCATGTGCTGGATTATTTTGTATGTGTTCTTTCGTCTCTGAGCATGCCTAGTCTTGCTCTTAAGATTTTTTTCCGTTGAAATCTGTACTAATGAGATGAAAATCGGACGTTGTTTTGACGGACGACAAAAATTATATAGCCTGCACATCAGGATTTTGTTGGCCGAAAAGTTGGAGTCGGCTGTCGAAAGCACCATACTAACAATCCGAAAATCGTCAGATCGGTCGGACGAATTTTCCCTATAGATTTTCTTATCGTGTGTAGGGGCCTTTACTTACGTGGGGGGCAACAAAATTGTACACACTTCCCCATTGTTGTAGGGGTTCACAGTTAACATCTAGGGTTTATTCACTGGAAAAACATTTTTTAAATGGGATAAAGGAGTTCGTTTGACAGATCCCAAAGACTCAATATTATGCTACCGAACAAGTACAAATCTTATGCTACGCAAAAAAAAATTAAAAAATGCTTTGAAGTGGAGTTTACAGATTTTAGAGAAAAAAAAATGCATTGTAGAACATTGCTTCTCAGCTTCTACAGCTCAACACACAGGTTAGAGTTTGGCAGCTTTATTCCATTAGCGGTTACCTACCATTTGATTTTTTTGGTTTCTTCCTCAGGATAATCGCAACATATTTTTCCAAGCTTCTTAAGGTAGATGGTTTTAAGGTTTCGAAATCTATTTCAATTTCATGAGGATTGGATTCTCTCAGGGAAGGCTCCCTTGACTGGATGATATGCACAATACGTGACAGTTTTTCCCCTGGCAATTTATTGATGTCCAAGCTTAACTGTCTCTTCTCATCATAATTCATAGGTTTAGCATTATCTTCTTCTTCTGAAACAGCCAACTTCCTTTTCTTGTTCTTGGAATCACTTTAAACATAGGAGAATTATCACAAGTTAAACCTTCTAAAATGAATACTCCACTTAATGCAAGCTGTATACAGTCATATGTATTAAATTCAATCAAAGATGTAAAAGATCATATAAAAACCATGTATTAAGAAATTACATTTTTAAAATAGTACATTAATCTGAATCTATTCTAGGCACCGGGAACACTGGCATTTAGGTGGAAGGTACAGGTGCACTGTCTAGCAGTACTAAGGATTAGGGCAGCATCGTAAACGTTAGTACCGCACCGTTCAGCCCTGTCCACCTGCAAGCCTCACAAAGTTTCACCGGTAGCGGGGCTGGGCGTTGGTAATTACCTTGCTATAAACATCTGCACATCAACATCCAGATTGGGGGAAGAAACAGCAGCACTGCAAGTCAGTCAAGCATTACTGCATTGCACAGTGGTATTAAATCAACAAATCAAGCTTGCTGATTGGAGGTGACCTTACCAGTAAGCTGCTGTCCCTTTACTTTTGAAGAACCAACTTAAAAAATTGAATTGCCATGATTGCAGTGAGAAAAGCCCATCGGTACCTGTTTTGTGACTGGCAGGGGTATCTGAATCACAAAACCAGATGAACAGTATTACAAATGCAATGTCAGGTAACAGTTTAGCGCTTTGTATTTCAACTGTGTCTCAAGCCATATGCCTACACCTCCTGACTGAACACAGTGTTGCCTGTCTGTAATGCCGATACGAATACTTAAACATTTTGAGTTACTGACCCAGAATAAATTAAAAACAAGCAGTATTCTGACTTCAGGAGCTATATTTGGATCAGTGACTTACAACCTAGTGAGATCAAGCACCTAGCATTTATAGAAGGTTTATAAAAAGATAAAAATGTTGCATTAGCCCCAATATTTTATCTATGAATAATAACCAATATTTATAACCTGGTGCTCTGGTTTCATGGTTGCTGAAAACACACACTGTCAACCAATTATAAAAAGGCAAATGTCGTGGGGAGTGGCTGGCACGTGATGTGAGAGGATGTGTCCTGCTGAAGCTCCGCTGCCATCCTGACTAAATCTCCTGGTTATCTTCACCATCCTACCCTGTACTTACCTGGAACACCTCGGGGAAGCCTGCGGACCATCCATACTTACCCGCCGGGTGCCTATTGCAGATCCCATGATGACCAGATGGGAGACCAAGCACCCGCCAGGGGACGGAGCAGGGATCCCAAGATGGCAGCGCCGTGGCCCGCTCGGCCAAGGAGAGGCAGAAGGAGGCAGCCCAGTGGCTCTTTTCTAAGCCCCCAGGTAGGGAGACACTGCAGCAGCCCCCCCGCTAGTGATGGGGTTGGAGAGGACACGCTGATGGAGTGTGTGGAGGGGGAGGATACCCCACCGCTGCTGGCGGATGAGACTTTGGCCTACTCAGCCACTGACTCTGGTCCTGAACCCACCCTGTGGGAAATCTTTTCTGCGGTGACCGCAGGCAACGCTAACATAGCCGTACTGGCGGGGGAGGTGAAGGGAATGAAGATGGAGCTCTTCCTCGCCTGCCAGGACATGTAAAAACTGAGAGACCGCACCACATCACTGGAGGGCAGAGTTAGTTCACTGGAGGATGACTGGCAGCCATTACTGCGTGATGTGAAATATGTTCAATGCTGCTAAACTGGAGGATTTGGAAAACCGCCACCGCAAAAACAATGTAAGAGCAGTGGGGATCCCTGAAAAGTCTGAGGGGAAAAATCCTGTCTCATTCATTGAAACTTGGCTGACTGACATGTTTGGCAGGGACTCCTTCTCCAATGTTTGCGGTAGAATGTGCACATCGTGTTCCCGCTAGACCCTCTCCACCTGGGGCGCCCCCTAGACCCTTCCTCTTCAAACTCCTAAACTATAAGGACCGGGTTGCGATTCTTAATAAAGGCAGATCTACATTGGATCTCTCCATCAGCAATGCACAGGTCTCGCTCTATCCGGACTTTTCCGCAGAGGTGCAACGCCGCCGCGCAAAGTTTATGGACATTAAGAAGAGGCTGCGCAATCTGGATGTTCAGTACTTTATGCTTTATCCTGCAAAATTAAAGGTGATAGCCATTGGCTCTACCCAGTTCTTTGATAATCTGTCTACGGCTCTAGAGTGGCTGGACAGAGAGGAACGCCACCTGGCAAAGAATTCTCGTCCCTAGCTGCTCGGATTCCTTATCCTGAAATGGCGAAATGTTGCCCTGGAGCAAGTATGGAACCTTTATTCAGGAATCACCTCATCGCCATCACCTCAGTCCTGTTGGGTCTCCCCCCGGAAAGACACCGGAGAGTAATTCTTTTATGAATGCAACATGTCTCTAGCTTCTAATATTAAGGTACTGACTTGGAATGTGTGGGGCCTGGCAGATGGTGTTAAAAGGGCTGTTTTTAGCTACTTTAATAAATTATGGCTCGATATAATTTGTCTTCAGGAGACTCATTTACTTAGCACCACTACACATTTACTAAGGTCTGGAGCCTATCCTTGTCAGTATCATTCGGTTTGCTCCTCTTACTCCAGAGGGGTGAGTGTCCTGGTGTCTAGGGGAGTGACGTTCTCGTGCTTGCACCAATGGTTGGATGAGCATGGGAGGTTCGCGTTTCTATTATGTAAAATGAATGGGTTTCTATGCATATTGGCCTCCGTGTATATCCCTCAGCCCTTTTCGCATGAGGTCCTACGGATGCTGGCACAATTTGTGGCCCCCCATTCCACTACCCCTACTTTGTCCATGGGAGACTATAATAATTTTCTTGACCCTTCCCTAGATAAGTTCAGCCCTGCCCACAAGGGAATTCCCCCCCCCCCCCAGCTTCAAACCTCACGGCGTTTGCGAAACTCCTATTGGAACTAGGCCTCAGAGATGGCTGGAGTGATAGCCACGTAGCTGATAAATGTTTCTCTTGTCACTCGGCCACTCATGGTGGTCTCTCCCGTATTGATGTTGCCCTGGGCAATGAAAATTTACGACCATTTGTGGTTGATTCGGCATATGAGCCTCGGCTGGTGTCCGACCACTCCTCACTCTGGGTCCGGGTCTCCGTTGCTGGAACAGCGACTCGCCTATTGTGGCGGATGAACCCGTTTTGGTTGACCCCATTTCCTGATCCGGATCCTATTATGGCTGAACTAGTGTTTTTTTACAGTGTCAACTTGGACACGGCCCCGGTGTCCACTGTGTGGGAGGTCCTCAAAGCATTTTTGCGGGGTCTCCTCATACGGGAGATTACCGGTGTCAAGCGTAGATCTGCGGAGTGGGAGGACATCGTTCGGGGCGACATGCAACGCAGGGAGGAGGCTCTGATACATGATCCGACTCCTTCTGCTCATAAGGCTTGGTTGGAGGCTCAGGCTCTTTATAATTCAGTTTTATCTGCTGTGGAGAAGAAAACGCTACTATTTACAACAAACTTACTTTGAGGAGGGAGAAAACATGGGCCACGTTGGCCATGATAGTGAGGGCCCAGCAGGCTCAGTGGCAGCGATTACAGCCGTGTCGGGGACAGTGGTGACCTCTACAGAGGAGATAGCTGAGGTTTTTCGTCATTTCTACGCTGACCTGTACCAGTCGAAATGTGTAGGTGAGCCATCTGCTATGTCCTCCTTGTTGGATGGGTCCTCTCTTCCCTGCCTGAGTGATCAGGACAGGATGTTCCCGAGTGCCCCTCTGACGATGGATGAACTCACCGATGCTCTGGCACAGGCCTCTAATGGTAAAGCCCCCGGCTGAGGTATATGCAAAATATGGCAAGGCCATTCTACCCCCCCTACTGGCCACCTTGCAGGATATTATGCGTACTGGCACTCTGCCGAAATAAAGGGGTATACACACTATAAGATTTTCTGAAGACTTTTTCCTTTAGACTTACCAAAACCATATAATATGAGGTCAAACCTAAACACTTTCAATTTGTATGCAATCTGGCAGGCCCTTGCACTACATAGAAAAAGGTAAATCTGAAGGAAATCTAACCATGAAAGTTGGATAGTGTGTATCCAGCTTTAATGAGCGAGGCTATTATAGTGGTATTACTTAAGCCTGGGAAGGACCCCTTGTTTCCTGACTCATACAAACCTATTTCTCTCCTGACAACTGATATTCAGCTGTTGGCCCGTATACTGGCGAACAGACTATCCAAAGATTATTACTATCCTTATCCACCCGGACCAGTCGGGTTCATTCCGGGGAGGTCCACTGCTCTTAACATCCGGAGACTGTTCCTTAACCTACAAATCCCTGTTGATAATCCTGGCAATACAACTGTTCTATCACTGGACGCGGCCAAAGCGTTTGACAGTGTGGAGTGGCCCTGTGGGAGGTGCTGTCTAGGTTTGGACTGGGGATTGAGTTTGTTGGCTGGATATGAGCCCTGTATTTGGCACCCCGTGCCAGGATTAGGGTAAATGGGAAATTGTCCTCTCTGTTCCCACTATTTTGTGGCACTCACAGGGCTGTCCCCTCTTTCCCATTATTTGCACTGGCCATTGAGCCGCTTGCGGCCCTTATTAGATGCAGTCCGGAGGTGGATGGTTTGGGTTTTTCTCCGGATTTACCATTAACTGGGATAAGTCTATTTTGATGCCACTTGACCCTCTCCCTTCTGTTTCGTCGCCTATGCTGAGATGGTTGCGAGTACAGAACACTTTTTGTTATTTGGGTACAGTGATTTCCCTGACCCCTTCTCAGTACTTGGATGTAAACCTGTTGCCTCTTCTCGATAAACAACGTGCCAAGGGTCGTTGCTGGTGCAAGTTCCCCCTGTCTGTCGTGGGCAGGGTGAATTTGATAAAAATGATCTGGGCCCCCCAGCTGTTATATATTTTCCATAACTCTCCGGTGTGGATCCCACAGTGTTGGTTCCGGCGGGTGGAGTCCAAATTTTGGGACCTTGTCTGAAAGAGGCAACAGCCCAAGATTAAAATTATCCACCCTCCAATTCCCCAAGGATAGGGGCGGTTTAGCGGTGCCTCATCCCAAATTGTATTTTCTAGCCGCACAGTTCCAACATCTAGCGGGTTGAGGATCTGTGGGTCTGTCGGATCCCTCGGCTGTGTTGCTGTCCAGTATGAACCCTTTGCTTTCGGCTGCATCCCATTTGGAAATGGGTCTCCCTGCGCTTCCGGGATCGGCGCCCACTTCGGTTTTGTTGCAACGGGTGTGGAGGGATTTGAGAGCCTTCTCCCATACAGTGGGTTTCCTTGATTGTACCCCCTTGTGGGATAACCCGTTATATCCAGAAATAGTCAAGTTGCAGGACTCCTTGGGGTGGAGGATCTAGGCATACTTTACGTGGCGCAATTATTTTTGGGTACCACCGTTAAATATTTTGACCAACTGCAAGCAGATTTCCAGCTCCCTCGCCATCACTTCTACAGATACCTGCAGCTGCGGCATGCGGTGCAAGCTCAACAACATTTATCCCCACTTTGCAGGGTGGACCCCACAATGACAGATTCTGTGATACGGGTACAGGAGAAGAGAGGCATGATCTCTTGCAAATATCAGTGGCTTCTCTCCTGTATACAGGACCCGGCGGCCCTGAGGTGCCGGACAGCATGGGTGAAGGACTTGGGATCCATTGATGGGGATCAATGGGATCAGGCTCTGGAAGTGCTACCTACTGTGTCATTGTCAGCATCCCATAAACTGCCCCAATTGTTTATCCTCCATAGGACGTACCGTACGCCGATGCACTTGTTTAAATGGGGGCATTTTGACTCCCCCCTTTGCCCAAAATGTGACCAACACAGGGGCGACTTCACTCACCTACTGTGGCGGTGCCCAAAACTGACTAGATACTGGACCCAGGTTTCCCATATTACGTTAGCTGTTGACCCTCTAGTGTGCCTGCTGGGTATACTGGATCCTGAACTGTATCAACCGGGCACGTACACTATGGTCCAACGCTTGTTATATTTGGCCAGGAAAGTTTTAGCTAGTCATTGGATGAGCCCTACGGTCCCCACAGTGGCACAGTGGATAACTAGAGTGAACTCGATTCTGTTATGAGAACAATTGGTTTACTGCCATAGAAATGCGCTTAGAAAGTTCTATGCAGTTTGGCAGGATTGGTTGGATAGTCCCGGCACAATTGCCGATGGATAGAATTCTGCAGGTCTAACTCAGGGTGTTCTTTTAATCTAGTCTCTGGGAAACTCTCGCCTGTTCTTCTTTTCTTACTTACAGCTCTTCTCTTTTTCCCCTTACCCCCCTTCACCCTCTTTTCCTATCTTCTCTCCTTTTTATCTTCCTGTTCTAGATTGTACGACCACTTTTTGCACTATCGTATTGTAGAGAGCCTGTAATACACATGTTTACTAATGGGGCTTAATCTATAGTGCCTTTGAGGTGGGCCTGCTGGCCGGAAGATGGAACCCCATGGTCCTGTGCACTTATTTGCTAATGTGTGATTTAAAATGTTATTGGTGGGTTCTACTGTATGTATTTATGCCCCCCGTGTTTCCATTTACTTTGCCGTGTATTTCCTGTAAAGGAAGGTTGCAGTGTTATATCTCCTACGATTACTGTATTTCCTGTACTGTTTATGCTGTTTGTTTGTTTTCTATTAAACTTTGGATTAAAAAAAAAAAAAACAGCAAATGTCCATAGAATCATGAATGTAATAGTCACATAACTTGTATTGTAATGTATATCACTCCCAAGTTAAGTGCTGTGCAAAAGTAGAAACTCCTCCACCACGGTGAATCCCTAATGAGCAATTGAGTTGAACAAGCAGTGAAACGTTCAGAGGGAAAGAGGGGGGACACAGCAAGTCCTAAAACCCTTTTCACTTTAATGTAGGGAATGTTGGCTTTAGAACCACTTTATTATCAGAGGAAAAATATGATAGAGGATGCGCTAGCCAATCTTGGAGATTTCTGCAACAAGGACTCCCTGAATACCGGGAGATGAAACTAGGTGAAGTGGAAACTGGCGTGCTCTCTAGAGAAAATAAAAAAAATGTGATTTAAAAAAAAAAAAAAAAAAAATCAAACACGTAAGTGATAATGCTAAGTACAACCATGCATAGCTGATCACTTTTTACATATGAAAAAGAAAATACACCCAACGATGCAATAAAAATCAGCTTTCCAAAAATAACATATTTGATAAAAATTAGTGAAAAAATTCAAAATTCCATAACAAAGTCCCATACAAAAAACATGGGTTTTTTCAAATCAGTCCCAAATATTGTGGAGAGCTGGAAAGGTGCTTTTTGAAAGTCCTGAAAGTGCTGCATGCATCACCCTCATGCTCCAATCCCAGTTGACGCCTTCTGAAGGGAAACGCATCGGGCAGAGCCAGCTGTGTCGTCAGCGCGCACGGTCCATACTGCAGGCGGCCGTGCCACCACGAGATTTTGTGCTAGATTCAAGCCTATTTCTGTAAGTGTGACTCTTTTTTAATAAATTCTTAAAGGTATTTTTAAAAGGTAATGCACTATTTGCCCTCCTTTTATCTCCATTCACATCCATGTGCTGCGAGCCCTTGGCCATCCAAAGTCCACAGAGCGGGTGATACAGACCGATGCCGTTCAGCTGAGCACTTCATATATGCTTTTTTGACCGCTTAGGTATGGTAAGCGGCCATTTATATATTTTTGAGCACGAGGGTTATGCATGCAGTGCTTTGAGGACTTTCGAACATCCAGCCCTCCACAATATTTGGGACTGATCTGAAATAACCCACAACAGAGCTTTTTTTTGGGGGGGGGGGGGGACTTTGGGTTATGGCTTTTTGAAATTTCTCACTGTATATTTTTTATGCATGTTCACTTATATTATCACATATGTTATTTTTGAAACAGCTGACTTTTATTGCATCTTTAGGTGTATTTTTTCATGTGTAAAAAGCCTAAGTGATCAGCTATGCATGGTTGTACTTAGTATTATCACTTAGGTTTTTGTGATTATCACATTTTTTTATTATTTGCTCTAGAGATAGGGCACCAGCTTCCATTTCATTTACTTTATTATCAGTGTTTGAACCAGTCAGTAATCAACTAAAATTATTCTTCTTTCCATCATGTGTACATTTTAAAGAAACACATGCAAAAGCAGATATTAATATTTATAAGATGAATTCTCATGTAACATGCTAGGCTGAAGTAAACAATGCCTTACTTTACAGATTTCTTCTTTACTTCCTTGCGTTTCCTTTTCTTTTTTGCTTTTTGGCGGTCCTTCATTATCTTTCGTTTTTTCTTGCCTTTATTTTTTTTCTCTCTCTTTTGGTTTTTTAACTTCTTCTTTGGAACAGCTCCTTTGGTTAAAGTCTTAAGTTGCTCTTGAACCATTTTCAGCTTATAAGAAGCAAAGCAGTTAAGGTGTTTGTTAGTATAGATATATGAAGACACACAAATTGATTTGTTACAACACCCTACTAAGAATATGAAATTTAAAAGAACCTCTCAGCTACTTTAATGTTCAAATTCAGCTTTATTTTTTCCCTTGGGGGAAAAAAAAAAAAAAAGAAGAAGAAGAGCACTTGGCTTCTGTTGCTCTTCCCCTTAGACTCACTCAGCTCCAGTCTTCTTGTGTTAAATGATGCCCAGTGTCATTGAACCTACACCCTATGTATGAAAGCCTAACTCTGGGCTGCATTAAAAAAAATATTTTTTGTACTTCCTTAGCTGATGAAGAAGAGGCTTTAACAGCATTACTTTTCTTGGGACAACTGGTCTCCAGATGTCCCTTTTCTTGCTAGTCTCTGAACAATGATTACAGGGCAGCAAGCCCCTCTTGTGGATATCCTCACGTACAATGCAGAAGCACTGATCCCCACTAATCCTGCAATGATAGTATGAACGAAGTGATAGAAGTGAATAGAAGTGTTTGCCCAAATTCCAGTGCAGGTTTAGGCAACTACAATTCTGTTAACGTTACGTTTTTTTTTTAGTACACTTCACAATGTTTTTCTTAAAAGTGAATCTGGTGATTTGCACACCCTAGAGTTTGCTTATGGCTCTACAGTACATCTTTAAAATTATTTGAATTTGAGTAATATGGTTTTTTCAACTATGTATTGTAGCTGGTATTTTACCCAGGCATCCTACTAGTTTTGTTGTCCAAATTTTACATGTCCAGTTTAAAAGGGAACCCAGCCACCCACACATTTACCTGCTCTTGCAAAAGGGCCAGCTGTCGTGACCTCTCAGCTTCAGAATCAGAAGAAGAAGAAGAGGAACTTGTACTGCTGCTTTCACTAGAAGATGTCTTGTATGAATTTTGAGTAGTAACATCTACAGGTTCATCTGGGATTTTTGCAAATAAGGTCTCAAAAACATCCTGAAATTAAATCCACAAATACCCATTAAAATGTTAAAGAGCATTTCAGGTGAACTGAGAAAAGTCTTTACTGTTCTCCCTGAACTGAGGCTCTATTAAATGCATCCTCTCATTTCAAAATACAATTCCCCTTAAAATCACAAAGCCAATATCCTGTAACAGATTAGAAGATCTTTAGAACAAGACGAGCCAATGAATGGATCTTTCCCAGAACATAAGGTGTAGGGTCAACCTTTTAAAAATGATCTTTTTCCCAAAATGCCACAAAGCACAATACCTCCAGCACTGTTATTTAATACCATCTACTTCTTTAGTTGGAAAAGGACAAACCTTAAAAAAAACTTAAAAAAAAAAAAAAAAAAGAACCCCAAGAACCACCAGTTACCAGAACAGTTGGTGGGGATGGCGTTCCCCAATTTCCAAGCCTATTACACTGCAGCACAATTCGGAAAATAATTTACTTGACATGGTTGTTTTCACTATTAAATGTAGCACCCTCCTAGTTTAGAGGAAATAAACTAAATTTACCCAGCAGCCTACATTAATCAGTGGAGCGGGGGTTAGATTGCGTGGGTCTGCTCAGTGTTTCACATGCCATTGCTCTGTTACTTCCCCTGATCTTCTAGAGGGTTCTAGAAGTATAGTGGGAGGGATAGCAGGGCAGGAGGACTGAATATTTATGGGACTCCAGCCAATCCCTGGGGATGTGCACTCAAAAGGGGGCAAAAGCCCATAAAGAGTCTCAGGCCTGGGCAGAAGGTGGAGTGTTTCTGGGTCCAGGCCCACAAAAGAAGATCCCTTTGCAGGGGCTCTGCCCCCAGGTGCAGGATTTTTGAGAAAGCTTTGCGGAAGACACCAAGGTCCCAACTAGGCTTGGGGGGCCTATGCATAGATCCGTGGCCAGGGATTAAGTTGGCACAGGAGGAAGCTCACTGGAGAGAGCCAGGAGGAAGTTGGTAGGAAAGAGTTCAACTGTCCTATGCGGGTGTGAGTCTACAGCTCCCTCACTAGAAAGAGTTTGGTGGATATCAGCAGGAGGCAACCAGTGATCCTGTGGCTATTCGAGTGGATTACCCCAAACACTGGAGGGATAGGACTGTGTAGCTTTTAACTCCTGAGGGGAGTACAAGTCACCAGCAGCTTTAGGATTCCTGTGAGAGACAAAGTTTGTGATGTGCAGACAGAAACGGAGGAGACCTTAAGTTGTTCTGTTTTCTGTATCGGGGTATCCCATGCTCCCTCCCACTGTCCAAGGTAATTGTTCCAATAAAACCCCTAAAAAGAACCACTGGACGGTTTTCTGAGCCAGTGGGGTGAAGAAACTGCTGTGCACCTGGCTGTTTATACCCTAAAGGGGGAAATAGGACCAAATTCATGATCAGCTCTTTAGAGAGTGCGCTACATAAAATGTCAATATCTACTAAAGAAGCAAAATTCTAAGTTGGCTACTGTTCCTATATGTAATTAAAATGTTTTCCCCCCAAAAAAGTGGACCATTCCCCAAATAATCCCCCTTTTGTTTTAATCATTGGCCAAAATTTTAACGGTCCAAACTTTGTCATAATGCATCACTAATGGTATAAAAATGTTACATCAGAAAAAAAACTTTAGGGAGACATTAAGTACTTTCAACACCTCCAAAAGGAATTCAGCATTTTCTCCAGATTTGCATTCCACTAACTTCCTGCTGTGAAACTCCACTTCAGCACACTTGACTTACATAATGTAACTCTCATTGTGGTCGTTAAATATTACTTGGCACTGTGTTTTGCCTCCAGACCTAGATATTATGAAGCCACATAGTTGTGCAAATTATTGCTACCTACAAACTGGTCCTATCTTTAAAAAAAAAAAAAAAAAAAAACACAAAAAAAACAAAAAAAAAAAAACGGGGAGCAACGTTGACTACGTCACTTCCAGGCTGCTGTGGCCAGGGATGAGGCTGATCAAGAAAAAACACAAAAAAAAAAAAAAAAAAACACACACCCCAATCTTCGGGCCTAAAATTTACATTTAACAGGTGTGTAAAAAGATGCAAAAAAATGGCCCTGACAGCAAAAGAGTTAAATGAGTGGATGCAGACTAAAGTGGGTACAGGTGTCCCCATTCCACAATAACTAAATAAAAAAACAGAAAGAACGTTCATAAAAATGTAAAATGGTGGATTATATACACCAAATATAAACACGATAGACCATTGTAGCCCAAAAGATCTTTTTTCATTACGTATTTCTTCCAGCATTCTCTATTAGGGCTTTGTATCATGTACATATGGTTTGTCATAACATTTACAGGGCATCATCACCATATCACAGAAGGTTTTTGTACAATTCGATACACCGTTTTCATGAAGTGAATAACTGCTTCAGTTTTTTTTTTTTATGCTCACGCTTTTGTTTGCTCCCTTGGCTCTCCTTACGGTGCCTGGAGAAATGAGTGTCCTTGCTGAGAGGAATTATACAGGTGGGGTCATATACAGTATGAGAGCGGTAAGATTTTGGTGTGCTTGCTGATGACGCAGTAAAGTTCAGAGAAACTTCTAGTTTCTTTTATTTAGGACCATTTGGACCTATTCACAGGGGTGTACGTAAGCGTACACCAAGGTGAGGGGTGTTTTTTTTGCTGCACAGGATGTACAGGTGCTGGATACAGACTAACTGCATCCAGAGCTGATCACTCGCGTGTTCGCTACATGAGAGATTATTACATGAGTGTTGGCGATTAGCTGCAGGAGCCCCCCGCTTGAGTTCTTGCATTCAATTGCAGTGAGGGTGCATTCGCAGGTGTAAATTCAACTCTACACTGCTGCTTTTGTGAATGAGCCATTAGGCTCAACAAAAACATTACTTTCAGACAGAAAACACTTGGTGCATATGTTCTAAACTAAAAAAAAAACTCCACAAAAATGTGAAATGTGAAGACATCATAGGAAGCACAAGGGGGTGGTATAGGAGTACAATATTTCTTTTATTAACAATAGTTACACAGAAACCTGATCGCATACCTGCAATTTTCGAGCCATGCTAACCACTTCACTGTCTGGAGGATTGCACTTATAACAGTTGGCAAACATTAAGCGAACATCAGATGCAAACTCACGGGTATCTTTGTATTGTCCATTTTCCATTTTATCCTGAATATAAAAAGCACAGGATGATTAAATAAAAAAAAAAAAGGAAAGAAAACAGTGTTATTTTCCATAAATCCCCTTAAAAAGTATAAAATAATATTTTAAAGAGGTTTTTGAGCAGGTAAAAGGGAAAAAAAGTTTTTTTTTTTTTTTTTTTAAATTCAGCTGCTACAAATACTGGGGGGCTGTTGGTTGTGGGCGAACTTCTGCTCAAATCACCTAGGCGGTAAAAGTTAAAGTGGGAGCAGGTATTTGCCAGACATAAGTACCAGCTACCCAAAAAGGAGTGAGAATTAGGAAAGGCTAAACTTCCCTTTTAGGCCCCATTCACTTTTGTGTGACTCGTCCTGCGACTTGGGACTTCAAATTTGCATAATAAGTCGTACCCCATAATTTCATATCTGTGCGACTTCAACATAGTCCTTGCAATACTTTGGTCCGACTTTGATGCGACTTGGTCCATAGACCTCAAGATTAGACAGGTATTGCTTCAGGTCGCACAAGTGTGAAAGAGGCTTTAGGGTAATGCTCTATTTAAAGTAAACACTAGGTGGCTAGAGACATATCTAACAGAAGTGCCTTCTAGTAACTTTTTTTTTAAGCTGAATTCATTTTAGAAATATAGCCACTATGGTTCTTCAGCAGTGTGCGTGATCCAGCAGATTGTTACCTTGTATATCTACAGTTTTCTAATTACTAGAACATCATACAAGCTCTACCAGATGAGAAACAAGGAGAGTGATAGAAGAACCAAGTGGTCTTATCAAGTCTGTTCCATTTTTTTTTTTTTTTTTTTACGTGATTACAGCTCTAGGTCTGTCCCAGTCATTTTTAAATTCACCGTTTACTGACTCACTATCTCTGCTAATCTAAGCATCAATAACTCTTTAGGTAAAAGTTTACTTGCTAAGATTAGTCTTGAAATTTCCTCCTGCTGTTTTCCGGTCATGTACCTGTGCTCTTAAACTTGGCTTCATATTGAAAAAATACTGCCCTATTATGCATGCAATGAGGTCTTTTACTTTCCTTTCTTTCCAAGAACTGTACATATTTGGTTTCTTTGGTTAGGTTTTATCCACCAGACCTTTCATTATTTTTGTTGCCCATATCTGGACGTGTTCTAGCTTTTTTATATCTGCTGTAAATGAGGTCTCCATAACTGGACACAGCATTCTAAGTGAGGTCTAACTGAAGATTTATATAGGGTATTTTAGGGCCTCTTTCCTCCTGCTTGTGATCCCTCAAGTGATGCATTCTAGAATTCCATTTGCTTTTGCCAATATCCAGCCACACTGCTTGCTGATTTTGCAATCATCTGAAATCCCCCCAAATCCTTTTACCCTGTATTTCTGTCAAATACTATACTGTAATTTATCAAGGGATTATTTTTCCTTAGGTTTCCGATTGTACATTTAGAAGCATTGACCTGCTGTCTCCACTGTTTTAACCAATCCTTCATTAATGCTAGACAGTTGTCCATGTTAAAAGATACCTCCAGGATATCAACCCTATTGAACAAAAAAAAAAAAAGAGAAAAAAAAAAAAAGAAGACATACCATACCCACCAGACCTTAAGTTATATCACTTGTAAACATGTAGCACCCTCCTAGGTAGGTGCTAGTGAGAAAGTATGGTTTGAGCTCTGTCTGCTTACCAGAAGAGCTGCAGGTAAATATATACTGTTCCCTGACTACCACAGAGCAGGATCTGTTAGTGAGGTCTGCTCATTGTGCTCAGGATGCAACTCATTCTGTCTAGAGAGTGTTTTACACTGGCCAAATAGGGAGGCATGTTGGACAGTGGAAGGAAACCTTATGAATGGGTGCATGGGCTTTTGATACAGTCCTGAATGATGATTGGCAGAGGGAAAGTGCCTTGGTGCATGTCGGGATACTGTATGAAAGCTAGGAGCTTGAGGTCTTTCTTCTGGATAGCGGAGTCCCGGAAGCAGGGGGGGGGCTGCCTCCTCCTCTGTAGAGGTATGATGAGGCCTCAGGGGGCCTGGAGAGTAGCAGTGAGGAACTGAACCTAGAGGCTTAGAGAAGCTGACAGAGGGGAGACACTGGAGGATCTGTCTCTGCATTACAGTGAGTACATAATCTTGTGTGAAGGGGCCCGACCTGGAGGGGGGGGGCACCCCTGCTCCTAGGATAGTCAGTGGTAGGGTATCAGTTGAAAGGGGATGCTAGTGAGAGTGTGCTGAAGATAAGTTATCATCCACAAAGTCATCTTGTCAGAGAGTAAAGAGAGCAAGAGACTTAACCCTTTCTACACTTGTGGCAGTTTGGATAAAGCAGCCTAGCTGTTTCCAACTGAAGATAGAAGTCCTGAAGATAGAAGTCCTCAACCAGTGTGAATAGTTCAGTTGGAGTATCCCACTTTTCCCTTCTCCCAAATACAAACACCAAAAAACCTACACCCCTAGACTGTTTATTTGTGTGACGAGCCATCAGAAGCAAGGAGGGATTCATGGACTATATCTCAAGGTAACCTTGTGCTGGTAATCAGGGGAGCCCGTCAAGTAACTATTAAGCAGGCCCTGCTGGGACAGCGCTATAAACAGAATAGACAGAACTGGACCTGCTACAGAGCCTTACGGTGCATTAGTAGTGGCCGATTTCTGTTCTGAAGTAACCCGATTTACAACCACACTCTGATATCTATCCTTTAGCCAACTGCGTATCCACTAAACCACCCAAGGGCAATCCTCCTATGAAGGTCCTTGTTCAGGCACTTCCTACTTTTCTACCAATCATGCTCCTGCATTTCACCCAGCCAGGTACACTCCTGATATAGACTACAAACAGTGATACCAACACGCGTTGTGCGGGCAGTAGATCAGCATCATCGAAATACAAAATATGCTAATTCCTTAGGATACACAGTGCTTAAGTAACTAGGTTATCTTCCATTTAGTGGATGGCAAGAAAAAAAAAAAAAAATCAAGAGCTGACACTATACTCTGATACAAAGAATACAAACACTGTAAACACCAAGTGCAACGCTACAAATGATACATTTAAACACTTACCTACAGTACATCCTTAGGAAATGCAGAATTACATGAATCAACCCACAATGTAGAAGACATTAAAGCGGAGCTTCACCTACAAAGGAGATGTTCCGCTTTAAGCATTCCTCCCCCCCTCCTATGCCACATGTGGCATGTCATTTTTTGACAATGCCCCTAAGAACTATCTTTAGCATAAAGAACAAGGAGCCCCTAAAGTGATGGTTTGGCCCCCCACAGAGCCCTGATCAACATCGAGTCTGTCTGGGATTACATGAAGAGACAAAGATTTGTTGCATCCTACATCCACAGAAGATCTGTGGGTTAGTTCTTCAAGATGTTTGGAACAACCTACCTGCCAAGTTCCTTCAAAACCCGTGTGCAAGTGTACCTAGAAGAACTGAAGAGTTGGTGCTGTATTGAAGGTAAAAGGGTGGTCAAAACAAATATTAAAATTTGATTTGAATTTCTCTTCTGTTCATTTACTTTCCATTTTGTTAATTGATAAAAATAAACTCCTAACACTTCTATATCTAAAATCATTATTAAAATGTACAGCATCTTTTTAAACCTGCCTAAAAAATAATTTTGCACAGTAGTGTATAATATTTTTTACAATTTTACAAAAATGTCAAGTCTTGGATTTCATATTAATTTCTCTACAAAGCAAGGAAAGGTGGTAACAAGTTTTTTACTTATATTTGAATATGACCATCTAATCCTACTATTAAGATGCAGCAAAATTAGATGTTCTTATTACACATCATGTAAAAACTTTACAATATATGCACATAAAAGTTTGCCATTCCTTTTAATTTTGCCAAGTTTCTCATTTTCATTGTATGCTTAAGTACTTCCCAGTATTTAAAAAAGAGAACAGTGAATTTGCATGACGAACTTACTCTGATAGTTGTCAAATCCATTGGACAGTCAACAAGGTCACCTGAACCTGGAAAGGACAGCACTGAAGAATCAGCAGGCTTGTAGAGAGGCCAAGCATAGCTTGCATGCTTTTTCGACATCAACTCATTTAAAATGCTATTGCAGTGTTTCAGTTGTTCGCTTGATTGATTAAAGTTGATGGATTCAATTTTTTGTTGAGAATCTGGAACATCTTTGCTTGAAGTGTCTGCAAATGTGTCATCTGTTCTTGGGGGTGGATCGGTCTGCTTTGGTTTTTGAATAGTGGGAAAAGACTCGCAGCTCTTTGCAATGACTGATACAGCAGGTGTAGTGGTATCTGCTTTCCTTTTAATGCCCTTGTTAACCTAGAAATAAAAGAACATTAACCATTTTGCCAACCCTAAAGCACGTACAAGGGCGCAAAATTAGATATGATCATGTGCTGATATGTTTAACATATGGACAGTGTTTCAAACACACACTACTGGTTACTGGAAACGCTAGCTTGAGACTATCAGGTTGAAGATGAATTAACCACTTTAAGACCGGAAGGATTTGCCCCCTTAACCACTTGCCGACTACGTCTACGCCGGCAGTCAGCCCCTCACAGGCAAAGTGACGTAGGGCTACGTCACTAGCTTGTGAGGGTCTAGGGAGCGAGCGCGCGCCCCCGGAGGCGCGCTCCCGCTCCCGCGTGGTCACGGACCCCCCCCGCGCGTGTGACCGGCGGACCCGATGTCCGCCGGTCACTCGGCGATCGGCGGGGGAGAGGGAGAATGTCAGGCAGCCTGTGTAAACAAGCTGCCTGTCATTCTCCTTGCTGTTAGGATACTGATCACTCGGATCTAGTATGTAGATCCGTTGATCAGTGTCCATACAGCTCAAGCCCCAGCCAATCACAGTAGAAAGCACGCCCCTAGGGATACACACAGCCCCTCCCTCCCAAATAAAGTTAACCCCTTCACTACCAGTGTATTTTTACAGTAACAGTGCATATATATAGCACTGATTACTGTAGAAATGTCACTGGTAACCCCAAAAGTGTCAAAAATGTCAGTCAAGGGTCCGATCTGTCCGCCCCAATGTCGCAGTACCGCAAAAAAAAAAATCGCAGATCGCCGCCATTACACGTTAAAAAAAAAAAAAACAACAAAAATGACAGAAATCTTTCCCTTTGTTAGTAAACGCGATAACTTTTGCGCAAACCAATCAAAATACGCTTTTTGCGATTTTTTTTACCAAACATAGGTAGCATAAAACAAATTGGCCGAAAAAGTAAAAAAATTTTGATTTTTTAATTTTTTTTTGGGGAATTTCATATAAAAAAATGTGAAAAATATTGCTATTTTTGCAAAATTGACGCTCTTTTTTTGTTTATAGCGCGTGATCAAAAAATCGCACAGGTGATCAAATACCACCAAAAGAAAGCTCTGTTTGTGGGAAAAAAAGGACGCCAAATTCGTTTAGGTACAGCGTCGCACGACCGCGCAATTGTCCGTTAAAGTCACGCAGTGCCGAATCGCAAAATACCCCCTGGTCGGAATGGGGGTAAAATCTTCCGGGGCTTAAGTGGTTAATGACCAGGTCCTATTTTGCGATTTGGCACTGGGTTACTTTAACGGACAATTGCGTGGTCATGCGATACCGACAAATAGAGCTTTCTTTTGTGGTATTTGATTTGACAATTTTGAAAAAAAAAAAAAAAAAAAAAAAAGAAAAAAAATTTTTTTTCCCATTCTGCTATATGACATTCTCAAAAAAAAAAAAAAAAAATTAAAAATCAAAATTTAATATTTTAGGCCAATTTGTTTTCCGCTACATATTTTCGTTAAGAAAAAAAATCGCAATAAGCATAAATAGGTTTGCGCAAAAGTTATCGTGTCTACTAACTATGGGAAAGATTTAGATCATTTTTAATGGATTTTTTTTATTTAATTTTTAATGTTTTTTTTTTTTACTAGTAACGGTGGCGATCTGCGATTTTTTGCCGGACTGCGACATTGCGGCGGACAGATTTTTGACACTTTTGGGGGTATTACTACAATAATCAGTGCTAAACATATGCACTGTTACTGTAATAATGACACTGGCAGGGAAGGGGTTAACAGTATAGGTGATCAAGGGGTTAAATGTGACCCTAGGGGAGCGATTCTAACTGTGGGGGGGTTGGGCTTGTGAAATGATCACAGAGACATACGATCCTACATAGCAGGATCACATGAGCTCTGATCATTTCAGGGAGAAGGACGGTCGGCTGTGTTTACAACAGCCGACCATCGTCCTCTTTCATTGGGAAGAGGGTGCCAGGCAGCAATCGGAGCCGCCTGATACCCGCATCAGCTTCTCCGCTGACGATTGCCCCCTAGCAACCTTCAGGCAAGCAACGTAGACCCACGTCGCTTTGCCTGTAGGAACCAGACTGCCGCAGTATATATACTGTAGGCGGTCAGCGACTGGTTAATATCCTCTTCACTAGGGAAGGACGGGGATGGAGGGTACTTTTCCCTAGGCTATTAGAACTACGAAATGTTGGGTAGGTGATAGTGGAGATACTTTACTATTCAAACAATCTTCGACCAGAATAGGATCTGCAGCCAGAGACACATGCTGGGCATTATACACAGTAGCTACCTACTCATGTCTAGACCTGGGATTACAGCATCTGCAGGTGGAGGTTTTGCAGCATCAACTTCTTTTGCAGCTGTGCGAGGTCTTTTGACCAAACACAAAAAGCCCCAAATGAAGGAAACGTGAAGATGTAAAAAAATAAACCATGTAATCTTGTGAAAACCTACCTCTTACCGCGTCCACCTATAACTATGGTACTACAACACACAATTTACCTAGGATAAATCTGTTCCTACAATGAAAAAGGTCCAGTAGGTGGAGTTTGCCTCTCAGGCAGGGCCGGGCTGGCCATAGGGCACACCAAGCATTTGCTGGTGTGTTGGGCCGCATGTCAGGGGCAGACTGGGTTGGGGGGGGCAAATGCGTCTAGCAACCAGTAACATCACAATGCAGGGAGAGGAGGTCAAAGCATTCAGAGCAGAGGAGGATGCAATTTCCTCCTCCTAGTGCTCAGCTCAACCCACCTCCCTCAGCCTCTGCAGCAGCAGCCCCCTGTTCAGAAAGGGAAGGGAAGTGGATTGTGTCTGAGGTGAGGCCGGTGGTGGAACCTGTTGGACTGTCATGAGGGAGTTGGACAGAGACACAGGGACAGAGGATGGCAGCTGAGCTGGTGCTGAATGACGGAGGACACCCTCAGAGGGATAGAAAGGGGAGGAGGGATAGAAAGGGGAGGAGAAGGCATCCTTGGATCTCAAGGGTTCATGATGGTACTTGTAATCCTTTAATTTTCAATAGAGATGCTGGCGTTCGGGGAGGGAAAATAGGCTAGTAGCTTAGGCAGCCTGTCAGAGGAGGAATAAAGTATGCATTAGGCTACGCACATCACGTAGGATACACAATGTGCTTAGAATACACTATGGGTGTAGCAACATACAGTCTTTATTCTTCTCTGGTGCTGTGCTGTTCTGCCACCTTCCAATTAGCCCACAGGGGTATTGGATCTTTTCCCACAGTAAGGTTTTGGCTTAAAAAAAATGGGTTGCTTGGTTTAAAAATACCTAGGCCTATTTTTTGTCCCAGTCCAGGCCTGCTCCCAGGCATAGCTTTACAGTCACCCTGATCTTCACAATCACAAACATTTTTCTAAAACACAGTGTGTATATGAACATATACATTCATATATACACACACACACACACACACACACACACACACACACACAATTATATTAATATATATTAAATGTGTAAACAGGACTATAAGCTAACCATTTTATTTAGTAACAGGGGCTTTGATTGGCATTTAGAGCGTTTTAACCACTTGCAATCTCTATATATACGTTGTGGTTTACAAGCGATTTACCAGGATGATGGCTGAAGATATCAGCCATAACCCCGGTATCATTTTTTTCAGCCAGTGTCTAGCTGTCTCTTGAAAGCATTCTATACAGCTCATGAACTCTTTCAGAAGCTGCATTTCCGCCGGATCACCCGAGAAACGTTTCGACGTTCCCACCAGCTGGTCACACGGGCGATCATAGAGTATATCTGCTTTGATCGCCTCTATGGCCTTGGAAGACCGGAGCAAGGTCATAACCGGTCCAGGGTGAAGTATACCATTTTTTTTTTAAGCAAAAGATCCAAAAAAATGTTTAGCTTTTGCTCTAAAAAAGGTAAAATAGGAGATTCGTTTACATTCCTTGTACTAGGAAAAAAAAAAAAAGTTTAAATCTGTATTTTTTGCTAGAAAATTACTTAGAACCCCCAAACATAAATATAATATTTTAGCAGAGACCCTAGAGAATAAAATTTTCCAATTGTTGCAATATGTTATGTGACACGGTATTTGCGCAGCGGTCTTTCAAATTCAATTATTTTGGAAGAAATACACTTATGAATGAAAAGCAAGCAATAAGCCCAATGTAGCCCAAATAGCCCAATATTTTTGTATACTGTGAAAGATGATTTTACACCGGGTAAAAAGATACTTAACAGGTCCTGCTTTAAAATTGCGCACACTCGAGAAATGGCGACAAACTATGGTACTAAAAAAATCTTGAAAGGCAGTGCTTTAAAAAATTTGAACAGTTACTTGTTTGGAGTTACAGAGGAGGTCTTGTGCTAGAATTAATGCTCTTGCTCTAATGATCGTGGCGATACCTCACATCTGTGGTTTGAACACTGTTTAGATAAAAAAATGTGTGATCCTTTTTATTGTTGTCACAAGGAATGTAAACATTCCTTGTGACAGTAGGCAGTGGCAGGTACACTTATGGAGGGATCTGGGGTCTAAAAGACCCAAAATCCCCCCTCTGCACTTACAAGCATTCAAAAAGCCAAGTTTAGCTGTTTTGAATGCTGTAATTTTTTTTTTTTTTAAATCTGGCGCCTTTAAGAGCCGGTTCACACTGCCGCGACCATAAGTTGGAGCGACTTTTTATCACGATTTTACCTCGACTTCAGCGCCACTTGTGAATTATTTTGCGCGACATATATGACAGACGACTTTGTGTTTGGCCAATCAGAATATGATGTGTTGTGACCCAATTCCCCTTTTCGTTTTTTTTTTTACTCATTTCCTCATTGCCCACCAGTGCCACGTATCAGTGTCCACCAGTGCCACGTATGTGTCCACCAGTGCCACTGCCCACCAGTGCCACTTATGTGTCCCCCAGTGACACTGCCCACCAGTGCCACGAATCAGTGTCCACCAGTGCCACATATTAGTGCCACGAATCAGTGTCCACCAGTGCCACGCATCAGTGCCACGTATTAGTGCCACGTATCAGTGCCACATATCAGTGTCCACCAGTGCCACGTATCAGTGCCACGTATCAGTGTCCACTAGTGCCACGAATCAGTGTCCACCAGTGCCACGTATCAGTGCCACGAATCAGTGTCCACCAGTGCCACGCATCAGTGCCACAAATCAGTGTCCACCAGTGCCACGTATCAGTGCCATGTACCAGTGCCACGTACCAGTGCCATGAATCAGTGTCCACCAGTGCCACTTATCTGTGTCCACCAGTGCCACTCTAATCTCATTCTTCTTCCTGGAAAGTCTGATAACAAGTCACTTCAATTAAGATAAGGAGGCGACTCCCATTGAAGTATATGGGACAAGTCGGATCACAGATCGCCTCAAAGTAGTACAGGACCCTTTTCTGAAGTCGGAGCGACTTCAGTAGTGCCAATTAAGACGGCACTGATTAACATTGCTTTTGTTATGTCAAGCGACCTGGGGCGACAAGTCACCTCACAAGTCGCGCTAGTGTGAATGGGCTCTAAGGCTCCAGGACCTGGAAGTGATGTCATTGACATTGGAGTCATGGTCAAAGCCAAATTCGGCTTTGTTTGGGTCTTTAGCCAGCTGGCGGACATGCCGGTGGAACAGGAGGCCCAGGCGAGGCACAGAAAGCAGTGGAAGGAGGAGACACATCCCTTCCCACTCCTTGTAATGACAACCGAGCAGCTGCTCAGCCGCATCATTTGTTATTTCAAGAAAGCCGACTGACCAGTCTAAACAGCAGTACCGGGTTGATGCCTCTACCTGCAGACATCACCCCGGTATGGCCCCTTAAAGCTAAGGCTGCAGATTTGCATTCTGTCGGCATGAAGGGGTTAAAATGCAAGTTCACTTTTACAGAAAATCCTTCCTCATTCCCTCTGGTCCCGCTATACAGGAGTCGCCGCTTTACCATTTCGGGGATTTGCGGCTTATTCTCCTCTTCTCCAGCGCTGACAGGATGGGCTAGGCTGATTGGACCAATAAGAAGGCCCCCCCCCCACAGGGTGTCCAGTGTAATTTCACCTTACAGATTTTCTGTAAAGGTGAATTTACCATTTAACCACTTCTGGACCGGGCCTTTTTCTGACACTTGCTGCTTACAAAGTTAAAATCATTTTTTTAGAAAATTACTTAGAACCCCCAAACATTTTATATTTATTTTTAGCAGAGACCCTAGAGAATAAAATGGAGATTGTTGCAAGATTTTTTTATCACACCGTATTTGCACAGCGGTCTTACAAACGCAATTGTTTTGGAAAAAAAAAAAAAATCACTTTAACCGTTTGCCGACCGCCGCACTACTATTTACGTCGGCAGTCAGCCCCTCACAGGCAAAGCAACGTAGGGCTACATCGCTAGCCTGTGAGGCTCTAGGGAGCGAGCGCACCCCGCTGGGCACTCGCGATCTTCCGTTACACCGGAAGAAAGGCAGGCGGCTAATGTAAACAAAACCTCCTGTCATTCTTCCCTGTTTAAGAATGGAGATCACACGGTTCTACTATGTAGGGCTGTTGATCTCTGTTCTTACACTAGTAGCCACAGCAACTCACAGTTAGAAACATGCCCCTAGGGACACACTTAACCCCTCCCTCTCCAATAAAGTTAACTCCTTCACTGCCAGTGTCATTTTTACAGTAACAGTGCATATGTATAGTACTGATTACTGAAGTAATGTCACTGATAACCCCAAAAGTGTCAAACATGTCAGTCAAGGGTCCGATCTGTCCGCCGCTATGTCGCAGTCCCGCAAAAAAAAAAAAAAAAAAAAAAAAAAAAAAAAAAAAAAAAAAATCGCAGATTGCCGCCATTACGCGTTAAAAAAAAAAAAACAAAAATGACAAAAATCTTTCCCTTTGTTAGTAAACTCAATAACTTTTGCGCAAACCAATCAAAATACACTTTTTGCGATTTTTTTAACCAAACCTATGGTAAAAAAAAAAAAAAAAAAAAAATTGGCCCAAAATGTTAAAAAATTTTGATTTTTACATTTATTTTTTTTGGGGGGGGGGGGGAATTCATATAAAAAAAATGTGAAAAATATTGTTATTTTTGCAAAATTGACGCTCTTTTTTTGTTTATAGCGCATGATCAAAAAAAAAAAAAAAAAAATCGACAGGTGATCAAATACCACCAATAGAAAGCTCTGTTTGTGGGGAAAAAAGGACATCAAATTAGTTTAGGTACAGCGTCGCATGACCGCGCAATTGTCCGTTAAAGTCACGCAGTGCCGAATCCCAAAAATAGGCCCTGGTCAGGAAGGGTGTAAAATCTTCCGGGGCTTAAGTGGTTAATTAAAATTAAAGAAAACAGCCCAATTTTTTTCTATAATGTGAAAGATAATGTTACGCCGAGTAAATAGATACCCAACATGTCATGCTTCAAAATTGCGTACGCTCGTGGAATGGCGACAAACATTGGTACTTAAAAATCCCCATGGGTGACATGTTACACATTTCTACAGGTTACCAAGTTTAGCGTTACAGAGGAGGTCTAGGGCTCAAATTATTGCTCTCGCTCTAATGATCACAGTGATACCTCACGTGTGGTTTGAACCTTGTTTACGTATGTGGGCGCAACTTGCATATGCGTTAGCTTCTGCGCGAGAGAACAGGAAGCTTTATTTTATTTTTTCCCCCCCATTTAATTTTCTCTTTTATTTTAACACTTTAAAAAAAAAAAAAAATTTTGATCACTTTTATTCCTATTACAAGGAATGTAAACATCCCTTTTAATAGAAATAAGCATGACAGGACCTCTTTGATTTGAGATCTGAGGTCAAAAAGACCTCAGATCTCACATCTACACACAAAAAAAAAAAAAAAAAAAAAAAAAAAGTATTTTTTTTTTTATGATGAAAAAAAAATGGACTCTTTAAATCCGTTGCTAGGAAGCAACGTATGACATCGCTCCGGTCCTCCAAGGCCATAGAGTCGAGTGAGGGCCATCTTGCCCTCACTCTACTTCCTGCCTGAGGGGACAGTGGACCGGGATTGTTTTCCCCGCTACCGACAGAACCAGTAAGCGGGGAAAAGAACCGAGAAGTGGCGGAGGGGGGTACCTCCCCCACTGCCCATAATCCAACCGAATCCAAAACTAGGACCACCTTTATGTTAAAGCGGACCACCCACCATTTAAAAAAATACCAGGGTGATGGCAGCCATCTGCTGCCATCACCCCGGTATTTAACGTCAAAGTACTGATGTTCATGCACAAAGGGCGGGCCGTAAGTGGTTAAGTACCGTAATTTTAAAGCGCGACATGTTAGGCATCTATTTACTCTGTATAACGCCATCTGTACATGCTGAAAAAAACATAGGGAGATTAAGCTGCTGGGATTTAAAATCCCCGGACCGGTACTGGGTAGGGTGTCCAGTGTATGTTCGTCTTACAAGAATATAAACAATGTAGCGCACTAGATAAGTACAAATATATGATCATAATAAGTCCAAGCAATCAGGTGTCAGAAGTGAAGATCTTAAATGTGATAATTATCACATCAAGAAGCAGTAGTATGTGCAACAATAATCAATTCAAGGCAGTTGCATCGGGAGGGGGGGGGGTTTGACCTGGGCTATAGCCCCGAGTGGTCCCCCACAAAGCCCCGGGTCTCATTCTGGTAATAAATAATTATTAGCCCCGAGTCTAACCTGTGCTGGCCCAGTGTTGTGCCGATATCGGTTTCCCCTTGCTTTCAGTGGCAGAGCCTCAGCCTGGCTCTACTGCCTACACTGGTTGCTAGTATGCCACTTGGCATCTAGCAACCAGTGATGTCACGTGACGTCAGCATCATCACGTGACTGTAGGAGAGCGCGGGCAACGGTCAGAGCGGAGGAGGATTTCAAATTCCTCCTCTGCTCCTACAACTGACTTCACCCCCCAGCCACCTCCCTCTTCTCCATGCGTGCAGCAGCGGGCTCAGCTTTGAGCCGGGGGGTGCGAGAGCCCGCACGGCGCACAGAGACAGTGATTCTGGAGCGGAGCCTGGAGGAAAGCCGGCCCTACAATGGGTCCCAGTGGGTCCATTGGACCCAGACGGCAGATGAGCAGGGGCGGCCGCTGTAGAAGAAAAAAAATAATTGCCACAGACAGTAAATGTTGCGGTGCAGGCGTGCGGCTGGCGGCCGCGGCTGGGACTCGTCTCGGAGACTAGTATTCAAATTGACTGATCTGGCCGCCGTCTCTGTCTCGGCTCCTGTCTGTCACGGTCACTCACCTCCTATGCTGCAGTGCTGACTGGCCGAGCGGGGGCGAGCCATGAGCGGCAATGCGGCTGCCGGTTGGTAAAGCAGTGTAGGTGGGCGGGCTTGTGGGGCGGCGCCAACGGACTCGGCGGAGCAGCTTTCCAGGCACCAGGCAGCAACAGCACCACTTGACTTAAGGCAAGAGGCCCAGCCCAGATCATCCTCGAATTGCAGTGTGCACTCAGGGCTTTCCAGGAAGAGGTAAGGTAGAAGTAGGAAAATGCAATACAGCCGGGGTGGTTTTTTTTATTTTACAAATCCTTTGTTACAAAGGATTTGTAAAATAAAAAATAACACCCCAGCTGTATTGCATTTTCCTACTTCTATCTTGCAGTTTTCCTTGAAATAGTTGTGTGTTCCAGGCTATAACTATATAACTGAGAGCTTATGTGGATGAAGCCATAGATGTAGCCTAGGGACAAGGAGCCCCCAGTGGAATCTACAAATAATTAAGCATAAGGAGTCTTTTGAACATGTCATTTTTTTTCCACAAGTTTTTGGAAAATGCAGAATGAAAAAAAAAACAAACATGCATTTTTTTTTAAAACACAAAAGTTGTCTATTCATAAAAGACATTTCTAACACGCAGCATGTACATAGCAAAGAATACACCCAAAATGCATTCTGCTAATCCTCCTGAGCATGGAAATACCACGTGTGAGACTTACACAGCCTGGCCACATACAGAGGCCCAACATGCAAGGAGCACCATCAGGTGAAGGCCCTTCATATTTCTAACACATTGCATGCACAAGAATTACATCCCAAAATGTATTCTGCTGAGCAAAGGGTAAACAAAAGATTACCTATGGTTTTAGAAGTGCAGTTATCCGCAGAGGAAAGGACTGGTCCAGGCAGCTGGCAGGGACGTGGTCAGCAACAGCGAACGGAATTGTACAGGTAGCAATACTGTCCATAGTCCGTACAGGCAGCAGGCAGGGATACGGCCCAGGGTCAGCACAGCCAAAATATTGGTCCTGGTAGTAGGCAGGCACATGATCTATAGTACAGGTAGCAGGCAGAGGTATGGTGGCAGTAAGTTGGCAGCAGGCAGAAATATCGGGATTAGGGCCTCTGTCAGGAAAGAATGGGAATAGGGGTAGAGCTTCTCCCACCAAAATCTCTTTGAGGCCTTCGGTCTCCAGGCCCTAATCTGGGAATGAGAGAACCAAAAAATGTGTTTTCTTACCCCTCACATATGTGAGAACCTGGTGTTATCATGAATCCCACTACTGCAGTAGCAGGGTAAAGGATCAGTCCAAGAAACAGGCAAAAATCTGGTCAAACAGTCCAGGGTCAGTTCCAGAGCAGGAAGAGGTATGTACATGTTAAGCAGTAGGCAGAAGCGTGGTGGAATAACAGGTCAGGGTCAGTTCCAGAGCAGGCAGAGGCATTAGGGGTGTGAAAGGTAAATGGCAGGAATTGAGAATTACGTTCATCATACTTCACTAAAATTGTAGAGGAGTATGGTGCCAGCTGATTGGAAAAAAGCCAACGTGGTACCAATATTTAAAAAAGGGCAGAGATATATCCCGGGTAACTATAGGCCAGTAGTCTGCAAGATTTTGGAGGGGATGTTAAGAGACTATATACAAGACTTTAGTAATGAAAACTGTATTATTATTAACTGTATTATTATTATTAATCAGCATGGATTCATGAAAAATCGTTCTTGCCAAACCAATCCATTAACCTTCTACAATGAAGTGAGCTGCCACCTAGATAAAGGTAAGCCTGTGGATGTGGTATATCTAGACTTAGCAAAGGCCTTTGACACCATTCCCCACAAACGCTTACTGTACAAACTAAGGAATGTAGGTATGGACCATAGGGTGAGTACCTGGATAGAGAACTGGCTCCAGGGGAGAGTCCAGAGGGTGGTGATTAATGGGGAGTACTTGGATTGGGGGGGTGTGGAAAGTGGGATCCCCCAAGGTTCTGTCCGGGGACCAAACCTGTTTAATTTATTCATAAATGATCTAGAGGAGGGGATATCTAGTACAATCTCAGTATTTGCAGATGATACTAAACTAAGCATGCCAATATCTTCGACACAGGATGTGGAAACCTTACAAGTGGACCTGAACAAAATAATGGGGTGGACAACTACATGGCAGATGAGGTTTAATATTGAGAAATGTAAAGTAATGCACTTGGGCATCAAACACGAAAGCAAGCTACTCACTAGGGGGGAAACCTCTGGGTGAATCTAATATGGAAAAGGACCTGTGGGGGTTCTGGTGGACAACAGGCTTGGCAGTGGCATGCAATGCCAAGCCACTGCAAGCAAAGCCAACAGAATACTGGCATGTATAAAAAAGGGGATTCACTCTAGAAGTAAAGAAATTATTCTACCACTCTACAAGACTCTGGTCCGGCCACATCTGGGAGGATGCTGTCCAGTTCTGGGCACTGGTCCTCAGGAAGGATGTGCTGGAGCTGGAGAGAGTCCAGAGAAGGGCAACAAAAATAATTAGGGGAATGGAGGACATCAGCTATGAGGAAAGACTACAAGCACTGAACTTATTCTCTCTGGAGAAGAGACGATTGAGGGGGGATAGGATATCCATGTACAAATACTGTACTGGCGACCCTAGCATAAGAACAAACTTTTTAGAGAAAGGGAATACAATAAGACACTTGGCCACTCACTAAAACTAGAGGAAAAACGGTTTAACCTTAAACTACACAAGGGGTTCTTCACTGTCAGAGCAGTAAGGATGTGGAATTCTCTTCCATAAGCAGTGGTATCAGCAGGGAGCATCGATAGTTTCAAAAAAACTATTAGATGGACACCTTAAAGACCACAACATACAGGGGTATACAATGTACGGTTAACAGCAAAAACACACACACACACACACACACATCATAGGTTGAACTGGATGGACTGATGTCTTTTTTCATTCTCACAAACTATGTAACTATATGTAACTATGGTAACAGCGGAAATCGTCACCAATGCCTGGTAGGGAAGGACACTGGGGACAAAAGCACGTGGTGTCTCTTCTAACTCCTCCTACGGAGCATACCCGGCATTTCTTTTAACGTCTTTGGCCTGTTCCACGGGGAGGGACTATTTCGGGAAAATGGGGTTTGTGGAGTCTGCTAATTACATCTGATCAAATGCTTTCTGTTGGGACCGTTTGGGCATTTAAGGGCAGTGACGATTTCCTCCTGATAGCCAAGGAAGGATACAGGTCGCTTGGTGGAGTTGCGGTATATTACATAAGATTTGTATATGGCTAAATAAAAAGATAAATTGAGACTTTTTTTTTTATACCAATAGTATGTTCGTCTTGTGGCAAGGTAGGGTTGGATCATTTGATAATTGAAGTGGACTCCTCCCATAAACAAGATGTAAACCGGGGATACGTTGGTTTTTGTATTGGGCCATTACTTCCAGGGATTTTCATGCAGGTGTTGTTGTGAATTGAAGACCGCATATTGGTCTCTCTATTGGCCCTCCACTTCAAAGCGAGAATTTCCTTGCTCTGCAAGCTTCTCGACTCCCCTCTTCTTAGTTTCATATTAACGAGCCGCTGAGAAAAACCCTTTCTATTCTCTCTCACAGTGCCACATGGTTGAGTCTTCTTCCGGTGAATGTTGCAAAAAAAGGGGCAAATTCGTGTAGAAGTTACCCACAAAGAGGTAATAGCCTTTTTCAAGGAGTGGGGGAAATAGGAGGTCCTAAACGACTTTCCCGCTTGTTCCTATGTAGTCTGGGCATTCAGGGGGATGCAGCTGGGTGTTTTTTCCCTTCGTACACCTGGAAAGCATAGGTGTACCCTGTGGCTCGGTTGCATAATTTGTAAATTTTCACCCTATATCGGGCCCTTTTGCTGGGGATGAATTGCAAGCGACTCACCCAAGCAGATATTTTGGTCTGTGGTAAATAACTGGGCAAATTTTTCTGAAAAAAAATTTAGAAGTGACCAAATTTTATAGAACATATATGCTGGATCATTTTGGTAAGGGCACTGGGTATTATCGTTAGAATGTAGAAACCGCATTATCTATAAATACCTTGTTCTGAGCATCACTGCTGAGTTGATCGGCACGTGGTAGATGGGGCGCGTGGTAGATGGGGCGCGTGAACCAGTATGAGCCCAACTCATTTTTCTGTGGTAAATTCCATATTGAACGTAAGCCCAAAAAAAATTCTTGAACTCCTCCACTGTTAAGTCTCTCCATTCATAGGGTCTGGAATAATACGACGTTGAATTATTGGCTATGAATTGTTGGGCATAAAGGTTGCACTGGCCAACAAATGAATATAGTAGGTCATTGGTAAAAATTACATGAAAAAAATAAAAATCTATGGAGCAAAATCCTCCATATTCACCTTGACACTTGACTGGGCAGTAAATGGGGGGGAAAGTTTGCTGCTCCTGAGATAGGAGGAAGCCACGGAGGGCTTTGAAGGGCATATGGAAGGATAGCATGGGTCCTAACCCTTTGGGGCAGAGGTGACACCCCACTAGTACCTGGTCTTTCTTGCAGAGGTACTACATTTCTGGTGGAGCCACTGTGTTACTAGTGGATGAGGCAGCACTAATGGTGGATGGTACTAGGCTGCTGGTGGATGTCATGGCTCTTCTTGTGGTAGCCTCCTCCTCGCCAGAATACCTTAGTCTGCTGGCACACTCTTCTCCTCCTCTGAATCTGTAAATGTCTCACTGCTTGGCACTGGTTCGTAAATCGGAAACTGAGTCAGAAGAAGAATCCAATACAGAGAGCTTCCCCGCTGCTCCCTTCGGCCGCTTTTAGAATTTTGAATGCCGCCTCGCTTGTGAAAAACGTTTTGACATGGTGGTGACTGTGGCGACACTGGTAAGCCTGCACAGATGGGCGCTAATGGGTTCCGATGAGCCTGCACAGATGGGCACTAATGGGTTCCGAAGAGCCTGCACAGATGGGCGCTAATGGGTTCCGAAGAGCCTGCACAGATGGGCGCTAATGGGTTCCGAAGAGCCTGCACAGATGGGCGCTAATGGGTTCCGAAGAGCCTGCACAGATGGGTGATGTAGAGGCTGCACAGATGGGTACTGAACAGGCTCAACTGATGGGAACTGATATGATGAGGCTGCACTGGTATGCACTGCACAGATGGGGATGCACTGATAAGCTACATTGGTATCCACTGATGAGGTGGCACAGATGAGGCTCCACTGAAGAGGCAAGCACTCATAAGCAGCACAGATAAATGGTACTGATCAGCTACACTGATGTGAGTTGATGTGCATGTTCTGATGACCAGCTTCTGTTTGATGACCAGCTTCTGTTTATGTTTGTAATCACACCATTGGACATGGCTATCACGTAGTAAAGGGCCACCATGATTGGGACACGGCAATCACAAATTCTTCCCAATGAGTGTCCAAACTGGCGAGCAGGAAGCGGGTTCCTGTGAGGACATCAATTGACGCCCTCTCGGCGATCAAAGGCGGCACTAAAGCTAATTAGGCTATAGCGTGGGCAGCAGCAGGATAAACAAGCTGCTAACAGGCTTCAGCAGGCTTTCAACAAGCTTCAAGAAGTTCTGAAGCCTGCTAGCAGCTTAAAGTAGTAATCAACACTCCCATTGGGATCTGTGTTTAACATTTACAAAAACTTGAGCTGCATGGCACTTTTGCTTCAATAAAGCGTGCTGAAAGCTCTGCAAGTTCTTTATCAAAGCTTGCTGTGCACACTGCTCTTATACAAGCTGAAGCCTGTGTGAAACAGGCCTTAATGTCAGATTATGCCTTCCAAAGATCCCTAAAGCTGAGTTTTTCGTTTTTAGGTTTAATAAAAGTCAGCAGCTACAAAAAGTGAAGCAGCTGACTTTTATTAACCACTTTACCAGAGGATTTTGCTGTCTTACGTCTGGGCCACTTTTTGCGATTCGGCACTGTGCAACTTTAACTGACAATTGCGGGGTCATGCAACGCCGTACCCAAACGAAAGTTACATCCTTTTTTCCCTCACAAAAAGAGCATTCTTTTGGTGGTATTTGATCACCTGTGTGGTTTTTACTTTTTGCGCTATAAACAAAAGAAGAGCGACAATTTTAAAAAAATAACAATATTTTTCTCATTTTTTATATGAAATTCCCCCCCCCAAAAAAAATATAAAAATCAAAATTTTCTTATCATTTTAGGCCAGTTTGTTTTCTGCTACATATTTTTGGTAGAAAAAAAAAAAAAAAAAAAAAATCGCAATAAGCGTATTTTGATTAGTTTGCGCAAGAGTTATTGCGTTTACTAACTAAGGGACTGCGGCGGACAGATCGGACCCTTGACTGACATTTGACACTTTTGGGGGTACCAGTGACATTACTACAGTAATCAGTGCTATAAATATGCACTGTTACTGTAAAAATGACACTGGCAGGGAAGGGGTTAATTTTATTGGAGAGGGAGGGGTTAATGTATGCCTGGGGCTTACTGACGTGTGTGGGGGGAGGTGACTGAGTGACACAGGGACAGATCGCAGGTTCAGCTATGCTGAACCCTGCAATCTGACCCTGCCTGTCACTTAGTTGATCCGCCCGCTTTGTTTACACAAGCGGGCGGATCTCCAGACTCGATTCCCCGACGATCGGGGAAGAGAGGCGGTGATCACCGCCGCTCCTCCCCTGGCACGACTCCAGCTGTGACTGAGAAGGGGGAGTGTCTGGCGAAGTAGGTCTACGTCGCCAGACGGTAACAAACCACTTTGCCGCAGTAGAGCTCTAGTGAGCAGCGGTAAAGTGGTTAAACACACACTCACCTGTCCCATGATCCAGCATTGCGTCCGCCCAAAGCCTCGCTCCTTTCTTTTGCCTCTCTCCGGCATCACAAGTGTGGGCACCCGACTGTGACAGCTTGTGGCTTTACAGCCAGGTGCACACTACACATGTGCGAGTAGCGTGGTGCTTCCTCAGTAGCTGGGCAATCCTCTGGGACCTGTGACATGTCCCAGAAGACTGCAGGGAGGGATTGGGGAGAGGAGAACTTCCGCTCGAGCTGCCCAGGTGGCCTGAGAGGAATTGGGAACCTGTCAAAGGAAGGTATCCGTTCCCGCACCCGCGCCCCCCTCAAAAAAAAAAAACACGTCAAATGTGGCATGTAAGGGGGGTGAGGGGTGCTTAAAGTTGAAGTTCCACTTTTGGGTGGAACTCCGCTTTAAAGACTAAAACAAAAACAATTTAGAAATACCTGATGGTTGTGTACATTAGAGGGTTGGCAGCCTGCTAAGTTTATATTCTAGAAAAAGCTAAGCCTGTGCTGTAAATTTTGAAAAATTTCCTGACAATATACTTTGATAAAGTTTTTAAAGCACATTCCAAAGTAAAAAACATTTTCATTTATTTTTTGCATTGGCGTCTATGAAGCACTGCAACCACAATCAGTGCATCGCACAGGCTCCTGCAGACTATTTCTTCCACCCCTGGTCTCTACGGAGGTGTGGCCCTTTGATAGGAAGTAATCAATGCATTGCAAGTGCAGTGACACACCACTGCACTGGTGCTCCAGTGAGAACTAGGAGTCCCTCTGCTGTGACGGCAGACGAGACTGATTGACTTCCACTCACAGATTCTTGTGACTGGATGATGTGGCTATGCGAGCAGACCCCCACACAATTGGGGGTCAGGGTGTGTTGGTTTGGGGCGCTACCACCTTGCACTACCCAGTTGTGCAAAAAACTGAATTTTTGTAAAATCTTACCTGTAAAATTCCTTTCTCTGAGTCCTCCGACAGTCGCCGCCCACTTCATATTCATCACCAATGGGTTATGTCCTTTATTCCGTAGGAGTAGCTAGGCAATAGAATATGTTAGTACAAAGACTTTTAACATATCCCACCCCCAGGGGGTGGTCCCCTCAGTACATAACCCTCCACTTCCTGTATCCAACTCAGTTTCAGTGGAATAGCAGTAGAGTACATCAAAAACCCCAAAAGAGGGGCGGGGGCGGCGACTGTCGGAGGACTCAGAGAAAGGAATTTTACAGGTAAGATTTTACAAAAATTCCGTTTTCTCTTACGTCCTCCGACAGTCGCCGCCCACTTCATATTCATCACCAATGGGGATGTCCCAAAGCAGTGTAAACATGAGGGGTGGGAAGAACTCAGCCGCGCCCAAGGCAACGCCGTCTCCCCATCAGAGAAAGGAACCTTACCAAAGGAAGGAAACCAGCTGGGCATAAGAACAAAACACTCGCTCAACAGGAGCAAGAAAACCCAGGGAAAAAAACAAAAATCCCAAAAAGCCAAAGAACCCGTAACAAGGGCTCTAGGAAACTGCCGCACTAAGAACCTTGCGGCCAAAGGAAGCATCAGCCGATGCCTGAACATCTACTCTGTAGAATATCGTGAAAGTGTGTACGGTCGACCAAGTCGCCGCCTCACACACCTGGGCCACAGAGGCCCCATGACGACAGGCCCAAGACGTACTCAGAGATCTGGTAGAGTGCGCCTTCACAGGTACAGGGGGAACTTTCCCCCTCAAAGCATAGGCCTGATCAATGGTCCGTCTGATCCATTTGGCGATTGTAGAAGCCGACGCCGCCATGCCCTTCCGAGGACCTCCCGGAAGGACAAACGGCATCCGGCTTGCGAGAAGACTCAGTCGAATTGAGATAGACTCTAATCGCCCGGACAACATCCAAGGAGTGAAGCAACACCTCCGTCGGATGCTTCGGCTTCGCGCAAGCGAAGGATTGACAATGTCCACATTGAGATGAAAGTCCGAAACCCTTTTTGGAAGAAAAGAAGGGTTAGGTCGCAAGACCACCTTGTCCAAATGCACAACCAGACACGGAGACTTGCAGGACAAGGCTGCCAGCCCCGACACTCGACGAGTCGAGGTGATAGCCACCAAAAAGGCGACCTTCTTGGATAACAAAGACAGCGAGATCTCCCTGAACCATTCAAAAGGAGCACGCTGCAATACTGATAGAACAAGATTCAAGTCCCAAGGGGGAAGAGGGTCCCTCCTAGGAGGGATCAGATGACGTCCCCCCCGCACAAAAGTGCTAACCAAAGAATCAGATGCCACAGGCCGTTGAAAAAGAACGGCCAAAGCAGACACCTGACCCTTGATCGTGGCCAGCGCCAGACGCTGGTCAACACCCGTCTGAAGGAAGGGCAACATCCTAGACACCGAATAAGGGTCAGGAGAGAAACCCCTGGATTCGCACCAGGCAAAATACGCCTTCCAAGTACGGTAATAAACCTTCCCCGAGGAAGACTTCCTCGCATTTATTAAGGTGTGAATGAACTCAGGGGAAAGACCCCTGTTCTTCAGGACCGCGGTTTTAACAGCCAGGCCGTCAAGACCAGCGACTGTAAAGCAGGATGGAAGATCGGTCCTTGCGACAGAAGATCTTCTCGAAGAGGCAGACGCCACGGGGCGTCGATTGCCAGATTTACGAGGTCTGCGTCCCAGGACCGGCGAGGCCAGTCCGGTGCCACAAGAATCACCGTGGTCGGTTCCGCGAAGGAACCTGGACAGCAATTGAATCGGTGGGAACGCATACATCAGTTAGTACTGATGCCACGGGGCAACCAACGCGTCCGACGCGTCTGCCCGAGGATCGCACGTCCTTGCCACGAACCGTGGTACTTTGTAGTTCAGACGAGACGCGAACAGGTCTACCTCCGGAAGACCCCACCTCGCGCACAACATCTGGAAGACAGCCGGGTGAAGGGACCATTCTCCCTGGTCCAGGGTTCGACGGCTCAGATAATCCGCCTGCCAAATTTTCACCCCCGGAATGTGACCTGCCGATATTGCCGGGACATGCGTCTCGGCCCAAGACAGAATCGCGGCCACTTCTCGAGCCGCCCGGGCACTCCTGGTGCCCCCTTGGTGATTGATGTAAGCCACCGCCGTGGCATTGTCCGTCTGCACCCGAACCGGGTAGCCGTGAAGATTGTCCGTCCAACGACGAAGGCAGAGGAGTATCGCTCGCAGTTCCAGAACGTTGATCGGAAGGGAGGATTCCTCCGTCGACCAAACACCCTGGGTGGACAGAACGCCCAGAACACCACCCCAGCCCGACAGGCTGGCGTCCGTGGTGATCACCGTCCACGAAAGGGGACGAAAAGACTTGCCCCCCGATACTGAGGGGGATTGAAGCCACCACAGAAGATCCCTTCTGGTCTGAGAACTCAATGACATCTGGAGATCCAGAGACTGCGGACGCCCGTCCCACTTGGACAATATCTCCGCTTGGAGATCCCGTGTGTGAAACTGGGCGAAGGGAAATCGCCTCGAAAGCCGAGACCATCAATCCCAGACACCGCATGCACGTCCGAATGGACGAAGATGGAACGTCCCTGAGGGACCTGACTGCCTCCCGAAGAGCTGCGAGTTTTTCTTCCGGCAGGAAGACCTAAGCCTGGACAGAGTCCAGAATCATACCCAGGTAAGAAATCCGAACCGATGGGCACAATGTCGACTTAGGAAAATTGATCGTCCAACCAAACTCCTGCAGAGTCTGCAACGTGACGGACAGATCCTTCTCCAGACTCTGGCTGGTCGCAGACCGAACCAGAATATCGTCCAGATACCCCAGAACCGAAATGCCCTGGGCCCTCAACAAAGCCAGAACCAGTGCCAGCACTTTGGTGAACACCCTTGGAGCCGAGGCGAGACCAAAAGGCAACGCCACAAATTGGTAACGATCTTCCGCTATGGCGAATCAAAGGTACCTCTGGTGACCCTCGAAAATCGGGAGAAGATACGCATCTTGCAAGTCGATGGAAGCCATGAACTCCCCCGGAACCAGGGCAGCCACCACCGACCGCAGGGATTCCATGCGGAACTTGCGCACCCGCACAAGGCGGTTCAGGGCCTTCAAATCCAGAATCGGACGCACCTTGCCCACCTTCCTGGGCACGGTGAGCAGATTGGAATAGAACCCCCGAAATCTGTCCCGATGAGGCACCGGGACCACCACTCCCTGAGCCCTCAGGTCCTGCACCGCTAGATGCAGGTCCCGCAAACGCTCCGGGGATAACAGAAGACTTGAGGGAAAAAATCTGCTCTCCGGCCGAGAGAGAAACTCGATCTAGTAGCCAGATCGAACGATTTCCTGTGAAGTGGGTGAGGGCGCCCCTTCAGGCCGCACTGTTGTGGGCCGCAGAACCGGATTGGCCGGACTTTCGCTTACCTGCCCACGGCTTCTTGCGGGAGCCTTGACCCTTGGACGGCTTGTCCCAAAATGTGGCCGAAAGGCACGAAAGGACCCCTGAGGGGGCCGAAAGAAGGCATTCTTTTTTCCAGGAGCCGTCTTAGTCTCGTGGGATTGAGGTAAGAGCGTGCTCTTACCCCCCGTGACCCCTTTAATTAGGGCATCCAGGGATTCGCCAAAAAGGCGAGAACCATTAAAAGGCAGATTGGCCAAGGTCTTACGTGAAGATTGATCCACAGACCAACACTTCAACCAAACCAGGCGGCGAGATAACACCGCCACACTGTGTACACGTGCAGCCAACGGAACCACATCCAGGTCCACATCACACAAATACATGACACCCTGGTGGATTTGATCCACCATATCCAAAGTCGCCTGGGGGGCAGAATCAGCCACCAGGACACGCCTAAGCACCTGCGTCCAGTTCGCGACCGCCTGGGCCGCCATAAGTGAAGCAATAAAGCTTTCAACATAGAACCCATAATAGAATAGGTACGACGGCCAAAGGACTCCATCCTCTTGTCCGTGGCATCCCGGAACACCGGGGTGTCTGCAGCAGGAATCGCAGTGGACTTGTTCAAAACTGCTAACGCCTGGTCCGCCGGAGGTGGGACACACCAACGCCCATCAGTAGCGGGCGTAAAAGGATAGCGCAGCTTAAACCTACTTGGTACAGCAAAAGGTTTGCGTATATTACGCCATCGTTCTTTCACAGCGCGCTGAAAATCATCAGTGCATGGAAACATCTGTGATGATATGCGCCTTTTCTGCGTCCCATAAGCCGCCAAGGCAGCTGGAGGACCTGTTTCCTCCTCCAAACGCAGAGTTTGCTTGATAGAAGCAACCAATTCATCCATGAGTGCAAGCTCTTCAGACGAGCCAGGGGGAGAATTATCAACCCCCTCTACCTCAGCCTCCATTTCTGACCCTATAAGGTCCCGGGAGGAACGAGACCCCGATAAGGAGATCTCTGCCCCAGCAGCCCCAGTACCATCACCCTCTGAAACAGAGGAAATTGAAAACTCTGGGCCTTTTAGAGGATTGAGCAACCACCAGCATTTGCACCTGAGTCGCAAGGCTAGCCACAATCGCAGCCAAATCCCCCCCCGGGGGGGGAAACCGCAGTCCCCTGGCTTCCCACTAAATTGGCAGGAAACTAGTATTCCTGAGAATCCATGCCCTTGTGGCAGCAAAAATAAATGGGTGACCGCCCCTTTAAGAGAGCGCTGCGATCGTAGCCCACTCACACTAAGCATCCCACACAAGGGACCCCCACAGGGACAAGTATACCAAGGCAGGATACAGGGAATAAAAAGAAATGAACCTGGAGAGATCGGTGCTGCTGCTGCTGCCTGCGGTGCTCCTGAAGGAAAGGAAATGCTGGCATACAGGGCGCTCTATGAAAGCCTATGGAGGCTACAAGAAAATGGCCGCCATGCATGTAAAACATGCGGCCGGAGCGATCGCAGCCAAAATGGCGCCGTTTGGCGCCGAAACCGCCGCTCCCACACCCCATGAGGGAGAAGTAAAACACACCATCTGCCCAAAAAAGGAACATGGTAAACCGCCGCAGCGGCGCTGTAATGTGCCCCAAGCATGAGAAACTCAAGCCCCACAGCACACAGCCGTTCACACAGACAGAAAACTGACACAGAGTGCAGCCAGCCCCCCCTCCTGCAGCCCACAGCTTGCAATGTGAGAGATAGGGAAAACGAAATAGTGTGAACACAGGGTAAGGTACACAGTCCCAGACTGACACCCCCCAGACAGACAGGTCCCCACATAAATGCACTTACCTCTCACATGGCGTGGGGGACCCGCACAGGCGAACAAACCGCTGCACATGAGGCAGGGAGAGTCGCATCCAGGACGCATCAGAAGGTGGGTTGAGAAACCGCACAGCGTCCAGTGAGGTAGCCACCTCACCTAGCATCCCTGCACGGAACAGGGATGGGTCGTTCAGATAACTCAGGAGCGATACCTGACTGAACGCTCGATGGCGGGCTGAGAAGCCACTGACCCACAGCCTGCTACCAGGGGGGTCAGCCCGAGACGCAGCCCGCATGATCCTCTTCATCAGAAGAACTAACTAACGCTGGTAAAATAACAGTTAACAAGAAAGAGAAAAAACTCAAATAAAATCCAAAGAAAGGAAAGAGAGCTGAGACAAGGTGCCCCAGCACAGAAACTTCCAGCTACTCCTGACAGCTAGACAAATGAAACTGAGTTGGATACAGGAAGTGGAGGGTTATGTACTGAGGGGACCACCCCCTGGGGGTGGGATATGTTAAAAGTCTTTGTACTAACATATTCTATTGCCTAGCTACTCCTACGGAATAAAGGACATAACCCATTGGTGATGAATATGAAGTGGGCGGCGACTGTCGGAGGACGTAAGAGAAATTAGTTGTGTGTCGGTCCCATGAAAGTGCACTGTGCTCACTTGAATTGGCCAAGGTAGCCAAAGTTGTGCAAAAAGATTATAAAAGTGCTGCGTGCTATAAATAAAAGTGCTGCGTGCTATAAATAATACTATAAGTGCAATAAGTGCAAAAATATTCAAAGTGTACTTGTGCTGAATAGATTGGACCATCTGTGTGACAATTGCCAGATGCAGATTGTAATCCAACCTGTTTGATACCAATTGGTAAAAGGTGCCAAAGTGTTAATAAGTGAATAAACAGTTATTGTATTAAACCATTTATTGTGATGTCCCCACGTGGGGGGTGAAAACTTACAGGCCCGTGATCACATGAAATAAAAGTATTAATGATAAAATAGTGGGTGAATTGCGCCCTTTTTGACACGTGCTGGGAGTGCAAGTGCGAATACCTAAAGTAAAGCACTTACCAGAGGCTCTCCCTTGCTCCAAAGCCGACTTGGTTATTGCTTCTCCCCTTTGATGCCTGCAGGGCTCCTGGGTTGAACTTGATCGTTTGCAGGTATTTAGTGTGAAAGCATCTAGGGAGTCAGTGTACAAAAACCAAGACGACTTCCATTGCGTAGTACAGTAGTATATCGGGGGAAGAAGTTAGTATCAACTCACTGTTAGGAAGTTCACTGTCAGCTTGTCTGGTGTTCCCTGGCGTTCGGCGCTTCCGCGTTCCACCGGCCGGAACCACCTAAGCGGAAGTGACGAATGATGCTGTATTGCCGCTCTACGCATTTCGTCACTGCAACGTCATCTGGGGCGGTGTCATTCTACGTACTCCTGGAGTTTATATAGGCCTCCGTATCCTAGTGACCTTTTTGTTTACCTCCGCCATGTTGGTAACCTCACTGAAGTTACACGGCGGCCATCTTGGCAACTCGGAGCCCTTTATAACTGGTCAGTATAACATGGATACGGTAGGCTGTCTACATCATGTGAACTTCCTTAAACAGCGGGTCCCATATGCTTATCACAATACATACATCTAATAAATGATACCAGAGTGATAATATTGTAATATGTGCAAACGGAAAAAAGGTGCAAAAAAAGTGCATAGAAGTGCTTAGAGGTATGTGCAATATGGGTGATGGCTCGCCATACATACATTTATTAGAATTTATTTAAATATAAACTATAAAAATAAAAAAATTGGAACATTCTAAATAAAAATTTTTTTATTAGTACGATAAAAATATAAATAAAATTTGTGACCTTATTAGATAAGGGTAAGAGTGAAGTTATGAAAGATGTATAAAAATATTAAAAATTAAAAAGATATTAGAGGCGTCTGACCTCTCAAGATTTCCTTCATGTTGGAGGTGTTCTTTAGAAGCAAGGGGGTTTTGTCTCCTTTCAAGGGCTTATTAGGAGGCATTTTAAACCATTGCAAAGTTTTTTAGGGGGTTCAAAAAAATTGTTCTAGCCTTTAGTGGATATTGCAGGTAATTGATGAGGGATTAAAAATGCATGAGGATGGAGGGTGCAAGAATAAGATAGATATAAAAATTAAAAAATAAGAATAAAACGCATGATGGCCGTATGCTAAAACCGCATACAAGAGGTATAAGGGCCATGTTAAATGTGTAAAAAATATTATACCAGTTTGTTACAAAAATTATGTAAAATATATAAAAATATATATAAAAAGGCTGTATAAAAAGTTTATGTGGAACATTTAGGATATGAGAGTCACATGGTCGGCGTCTAAGTTATATAAAGTCAGGAGGAATCCAACGTGGGATGGGAGGTGTCTAAAAATCAGTGATGAAACAGTTCAAGTCAATATCTATGTTAAGGCCTTCAGGCTGAAGTGTTTGTAATAAATATATCCATTTTTTCTCATTGCGAGATATACTGATTTTTTTTTGTTGCTACCCCTCCAGTCTCCCTTGATTTTATCAATTGCTTAAAAGGTCATCACCGAGGGGTCTTCGGCATGTACCATCTTGAAGTGACGTGATAGGCTTTGAAAAACAGTCTCTCTTTATGTTCTTCACATGCTCCCTTATTCTTACGAACAATGAATGGGTGGTCCGGGCCTACGTACTGTAACTTACAAGGGCATTCTATCACGTATGTTACAAGCGTGCTTGTGCATGTGATTGTTTTGTTGATTTTGTACTACCTTTCTGTTGATGTGGACTTGAATGTTGTTTTCCTTCTTTCTTGTGTTCTGTTTGTTCTGCAGGGCAGGCATTTTTTGCAACGGAAAAAAACTTTGAGGTTGGTGGGGAGTTGTACTCTTTTGGGGGGGGGGGGGGTCTACCATATTCTGTACCAACCTATTTCTAAGCGTGGGCGCTCTTCTGTAGATAAAGGTGGGTTGGTTGGGCAGCATTTGTTTCAGTGTTTTGTCTGCTTTTAAGATAGGCCAGTCTATTGTATCCTGTGAAGAAGGCAAATTCCATGTTGTTGTATTTTTTTCTTTGTTGTTCATTTTCTTGGATCATGTCTTCTCTCTTCATCTTCATAACTTTTTCTTTTATACTGAGTAATTCTTTTTTCCAATATACCTTTTCCAGGAATCGCTCAATCAGCATGTCTGCTTGTATATTGTAATCATGGAGGTCACTGCAGTTTCTTCTTATGCGCATTAGCTGGCCCTTGGGGATATTGCCTAACCATTTTGGGTGATGGCAGCTTTTCTTAGGTATGTACCCATTTCTGTCTGTCGTCAAAGTACGTTTTACTTGCCAGTGCTCCATCCTTTTTTAAAGACTTCTATGTCAAGATATGCAATCTTTTGCGCATGCCAATTTCCTGAAAACGTGATGCCATACGCATTGTTGTTGATTTCATCAAAGAAATCTTGTAGTGATTCCATATCTCCTTTCCAGATGAGCACGTCATCTATATACCTTCGGTAGTACCCAATGTTGGGCCTTTGGATGCTATATCTGCTCTTCTTCCCATTTCTGCATGAAAATGTTAGCCACGCTTGGTGCATATTTTGCCCCCATAGCTACACCTTTGACTTGTGTCTAATACCTTCCCTTTATGCCAAAAATAGTTGGAATTCATAGCTATGTTCAGTCCTTCCAAGATGTAGTTGATCTGCTGCTCCTCTTTCATGTCCGTGCTGATAATTTTTCATGAGAGAAGACATGATCCAAGAAAATGAACAACAAAGAAAAAAATACAACAACAACAACAACATGGAATTTGCCTTCTTCACAGGATACAATAGACAACACAAAGCTATGGAGAAAATTATAAAGAAACACTGGCCTATCTTAAAAGCAGACAAAACACAAACAAATGCTGCCCAACCAACCCACCTTTATCTACAGAAGAGTGCCCACGCTAAGAAATAGGTTGGTACAGAATGTGGTAGACCCCCCCCAAAAGAGTACAACTCCCCACCAACCTCAAAGTTTTTTTCTGTTGCAAAAAATGCCTGCCCTGCAGAACAAACAGAACACAAGAAAGAAAGCAAACAACATTCAAGTCCACAAAAGGAAGGGAGTACAAAATCAACGAAACGTTCACATGCACAAGCACGCATGTAACATATGTGATAGAATGCCCTTGTAAGTTACAGTACGTAGGCGGGACCACCCGTCCATTGTTCGTAAGATTAAGGGAGCATGTGAAGAACATAAAGAAAGGCATTGAAAAACACAGTCTATCACGTCACTTCAAGATGGTACAAGCCAAAGACCCCTCGGTGATGACCTCTTTACGCAATTGATAAAATCAAGGGAGACTGGAGGGGTAGCAACAAAAAAATCAGTATATCTCGCAATGAGACAAAATGGATATATTTATTACAAACACTTCAGCCTGAAGGCCTTAACATAGATATTGACTTGAACTGTTTCATCACTGATTTTTAGACACCTCCCATCCCACTTTGGATTCCTCCTGACTTTATATAACTTAGACGCCGACCATGTGACTCTCATATGATCCTAAAAGTTCCACATAAACTCTTTTTATACAGCCTTTTTATATATTTTTTTATATATTTTACATATACATATTTTTATATTTTACATAATTTTTGTAACAAACTGGTATAATAATTTTTACACATTTAACATGGCCTTTATACCTCTTAAATGCAGTTTTAGCATATGGCCATCATGCGTTTTATTCTTATTTTATAATTTTTATATCTATCTTATTCTTGCACCCTCCATCCTCATGCATTTTTAATCCCTCATCAATTACCTGCAATATCCACTAAAGGCTAGAACAATTTTTTGAACCCCCTAAAAAACTTTGCAATGGATCAAAATGCCTCCTAATAAGCACTTGAAAGGAGACAAAACCCCCTTGCTCCTAAAGAACACCTCCTCCAACATGAAGGAAATCTTGAGAGGTCAAATGCCGCTAATATCTTTTAATTTTTAATATTTTTATAAATCTTTCATAACTTCACTCTTACCCTCATCTAATAAGGTCACAAATTTTATTTATATTTTTATCGTACTAACAAAAACATTTATTTAGAATCTTCCAATTTTTTATTTTTATAGTTATATTTAAATAAATTCTAATAAAGTTATGTATGGCGGGCCATCACCCATATTGCACATACCTCTAAGCACTTCTATGCACTTTTTTTTGCACCTTTTTCCGTTTGCACATATTACAATATTATCACTCTGGTATCATTTATTAGTAGTGTTGAGCGAACACGGACTGTATTCTTCGTGTTCGTACCGAATAATTGGATTTTTGTTACACGAACACGGACACTTTACTGTATATTCGGGTAAAAATCCGTGTTCGGTCGTTTTATTTCCGGGTTTTGCATGCTTTGACGCTCTTTTCATGGCGGGCTTTCAACAGCCAATCAACAATCGTTTAACTGGTGTGCCTTAAGCCATCCCAGCCATGCCTGCAAATGTCTCAGTAGCTGTGATTGGCCGTCTGAAGCATGTGACCAAGTCTTTATAAGTTCGAGGCAGTCGCAGCGGCGTCATTATGCTGCTTAGATCAGGGACAGAGCACACATCAACGTGCTGGCTGCTGATTAGGGAAAGATTGGCAGGAAAAAACCATTTGTGTCCGGATAGAATTGAGGGACAGGTCGGAGTGTTTAGGCAGGGCAAGTTGTAGGCATTTTAGGGATAGAGTCTGCTGAATTATAGGGTCAGTGTGTTCTACAAACTACAATCGATATTGCTGTGTGGGGTGGGGTCTGCACTTAGTTCTCCTGATCTACGATCTCTTCTCAATCCTGTTAGGGACAGAGTCTGCTGAATTTTAGGGAAAGTGTGTTCTACAAACTACAATCGATATTGCTGTGTGGTGTGGGATAGGAGATAGGCAGGTGTCAGTGATCCACATCCATTTTTCTGTGTGTGGGCTGCAGTGAACACAATCTTTTTGGGGTGCAGTGAACACAATCCTTTTGGAGTGCAGTGAACAAAATCTTTGTGGGGTGCAGTGAACAAAACCTTTGTGGGGGTACAGTGAACACAATCTTTGTGGGGTGCAGTGAAGACAATCCTTGTGGGGTGCAGTGAACAAAATCTTTGGGGGGTACAGTGAACACAATCTTTGTGGGGTGCAGAGAAGACAATCCTTGTGGGGTGCAGTGAACAAAATCTTTGGGGGGGGGGGGGTACAGTGAACACAATCTTTGGGGGGGGGGGGGTACAGTGAACAAAACCTTTGTGGGGTGCAGTGAACACAATCTTTGTGGGGTGCAGTGAAGACAATCCTTGTGGGGTGCAGTGAAGACAATCCTTGTGGGGTGCAGTGAAGACAATCCTTGTGGGGTGCAGTGAAGACAATCCTTGTGGGGTGCAGTGAACAAAATCTTTGTGGGGTACAGTGAACACAATCTTTGTGGGGTACAGTGAACACAATCTTTGTGGGGTACAGTGAACACAATCTTTGTGGGGTGCAGTGAACAAAACCTTTGTGGGGTGCAGTGAACAAAACCTTTGTGGGGTACAGTGAACACAATCTTTGTGGGGTGCAGTGAAGACAATCCTTTTGGAGTGCAGTGAACACAATCTTTGTGGGGTGCAGTGAACAAAACCTTTGTGGGGTACAGTGAACACAATCTTTGTGGGGTGCAGTGAACACAATCTTTGTGGGGTGCAGTGAACACAACCTTTGTGGGGTGCAGTGAACACAACCTTTGTGGGGTACAGTGAACAAAACCTTTGTGGGGTACAGTGAACAATCTTTGTGGGGTACAGTGAACACAATCTTTGTGGGGTGCAGTGAACAAAACCTTTGTGGGGTGCAGTGAACAAAACCTTTGTGGGGTGCAGTGAACAAAACCTTTGTGGGGTGCAGTGAACAAAACCTTTGTGGGGTGCAGTGAACAAAACCTTTGTGGGGTGCAGTGAACACAATCTTTGCGGGGTGCAGTGAACACAACCTTTGTGGGGTACAGTGAACACAACCTTTGTGGGGTACAGTGAACACAATCTTTGTGGGGTGCAGTGAACAAAACCTTTGTGGGGTACAGTGAACACAATCTTTGTGGGGTGCAGAGAAGACAATCCTTTTGGGGTGCAGTGAACACAATCTTTGTGGGGTACAGTGAACACAATCTTTGTGGGGTGCAGTGAACACAATCTTTGTGGGGTGCAGTGAACAAAACCTTTGTGGGGTGCAGTGAACAAAACCTTTGTGGGGTGCAGTGAACACAATCTTTGTGGGGTGCAGTGAACACAATCTTTGTGGGGTGCAGTGAACACAATCCTTGTGGGGTGCAGTGAAGACAATCCTTGTGGGGTGCAGTGAAGACAAACAATCCTTGTGGGGTGCAGTGAACAAAATCTTTGGGGGGTACAGTGAACACAATCTTTGTGGGGTGCAGTGAACAAAACCTTTGTGGGGTACAGTGAACACAATCTTTGTGGGGTGCAGTGAACAAAACCTTTGTGGGGTACAGTGAACACAATCTTTGTGGGGTGCAGAGAAGACAATCCTTTTGGGGTACAGTGAACACAATCTTTGTGGGGTACAGTGAACACAATCTTTGTGGGGTGCAGTGAACAAAACCTTTGTGGGGTGCAGTGAACACAATCTTTGTGGGGTACAGTGAACACAATCTTTGTGGGGTACAGTGAACACAATCTCATACTTCTGAAGCTTGGAGGGTGCTGCCTGTTCTATACTCCTCCTCCTCCTCCTCATCCATCCTTTTAGGTGTACAAACAATAGTAATTGGGGCCTAGTGTGCTTCTGTACGTGTGAAAAAACATACACTTTTTTTGATCATATTTCCTATTCCGTTATTCAATAAAAACCTTTGGGGCTCAATTAAATTGCGGAATAGTCTGTGTCGGTACGCGTGAGATCCACCTTTCCAAGTTTTTGGGGTTCATCTCATACTTCTGAAGCTTTTAGGGTGCTGCCTGTTCTATACTCCTCCTCCTCCTCTTCCTCATCCATCCTTTTAGGTGTACAAACAATAGTAATTGGGGCCTAGTGTGCTTCTGTACGTGTGAAAAACATACACTTTTTTTTGATCATATTTCCTATTCCGCTATTCAATAAAAACCTTTGGGGCTCAATTAAATTGCGGAATAGTCTGTGTCGGTACGTGTGAGATCCACTTTTCCAAGTTTTTGGGGTTCATCTCATACTTCTGAAGATTTGAGGGTGCTGCCTGTTCCATACTCCTCTTCCTCATCCTCCCTTTAGGGTAGGAAAAAATTTAAATCGGGCCTAGTCTGTGTTTGTACGTGTGAGATACACAGTTTTTTATCCTATTCCGCTATTCAATACACACCCTTTTGGTGTAAAAAACATTAAATTGCGGCATAGTTTGCATATTTGACTGTGAGATACACCCGTGCGATACTGTTGTTCTTTTGTTCCGCTATTCAATAAAGACCTTTCTAGGGCAAGATCTTAAATTTCAGAAATATGAGGAGAGCGTCAAATAGGGGCCGTGGCCTGGGTCGTGGTGGTGCTGCTGCTAGAGCTCCTGTTGCAAGGAGAGGACGTGGTCGATCTGTGCCAGCTACACGCACAAGTGAAACACCTTCCTCAAGTGTGAGTAGGCGACAGAACCTGCATCAGTATTTGGTAGGGCATCATACGCCTCTAGAAGTGATGAGGCCAGAACACAGAGAGGCGATAGTAGATTGGTTTGCTGCTGACAGTGCCTCCAGTTCCTGCTGACAGTGCCTCCAGTTCCTTCACATTGTCTCCCACCCAGTCTACTGCAGAAAGGTCAGAGTTGGCACCTGCAGCCAATGTCCAACCGTCTTTCACCTCACCCCCTTGCAAATCAGGCAAGCAGTCTGAGCCCCAAGCCATAGAGCAGTCTCTTATTCTTTTTGAGGACTCTGTCAGCAGGGTTTCCCAGGGCCATCCACCTAGCCCTGCCCCAGAAGTGGAAGAGATTGAGTGCAGCGATGCCCAACCACTTATTTCTCAAGATGAGTACATGGAAGGACCATCACAGCACGTCTCCGATGATGACGAAACGCAGGTGCCAACTGCTGCGGCGTTCAGCATTGTGGAGACCGACAGGGAGGGCAGGGGTGAAGACTGGGTGGAAGATGATGTGGAGGACGATGAGGTCCTCGACCCCACATGGAATGAAGGTCATGCAGGTGACCTGAGCAGTTTGGAGGAAGAGGCGGTGGTCGCACAGAGCCACCAGCACAGCAGAAGAGGAGCGGCCGTGCCCTAGACACTACGCCTGCTACTGCCCAACGCAGCAAGGGAACGAGCGCACCAAAGTCAGCTCAAAAGAGTTCTCTAGCGTGGAAGTTCTTTAGAAAATGTGCTGATGACAGGACACGAGTGGTTTGCACCCTGTGCAATCAGAGCCTGAAGCGAGGCATAAACCTTCTCAACCTGAGCACAACCTGCATGATCAGGCATCTAAGTGCAAAGCACGAGCTGCAGTGGAGTACACACCTTCAAAACCAAGAAACGTCTCTGGCTCATCCTGCTTCCTCTTCTGCTGCAGTCTCGGCCGCTCCAGCCACCTCTGTAGTCATACCGGCACCTGCCACCCCGCAAACAGACGATCTGTCAGCAACACCACCACCTGGGTCACCAACAACCATCTCCACAATGTCCCGTGGAAGCGTTCAGCTTTCCATCTCCCAAACACTTGAGAGGAAGAGGAAGTACCCCCCTACCCACCCGCGATCCCTGGCCCTGAATGCCAGCATTTCACAATTATTGGCCTTTGAAATGCTGTCATTCCGTCTGGTGGAGACGCCCAGTTTTAAAAAGCTTATGTCGGTGGCTGTCCCACAGTACGTCGTGCCCAGCCGCCACTACTTTTCCAGGCAAGCCATCCCTTTCCTGCACAACCAAGTGGGGGAAAAAATCAGGTGTGCACTGCGCAACGCCATCTGTGCCAAGGTCCACCTAACTACCGATACGTGGACCAGTAAGCACGGTCAGGGGCGTTATATCTCCCTAACGGCACACTGGGTAAATGCAGTGGCGGATGGGCCTGAGGCGGATAGCAATTTGGCACATGTCCTTCCACCACCGAGGATTGCAGGGCGCTTCAGTTTGCCTCCTGTTCCTAACTCATCCTACTCCGCTACCTCATCCTCTACCGCCTCCTCATCCGGACAGCGTAATACCTTCACCACCAACTTCAGCACGGCCAGGGGTAAACGACAGCAGGCAGTTTTACAACTTGCCTGTTTGGGGGACAAACCACACACCGCGCAGGAGTTGTGGAGGAGCATGGAACAGCAGACAAATGAGTGGTTGCTGCCAGCGAGCCTCAAGCCCGGCCTGGTGGTGTGCGATAACGGGAGAAATCTCATAGCAGCTCTGGGCCTAGCCGGTTTGACGCACATCCCTTGCCTGGCGCATGTGCTGAATTTGGTGGTGCAGAGGTTCCTTAAAAACTACCCCGATATGTCAGAGCTGCTGCAGAAAGTGCGGGCCGTTTGTGCGCACTTTCGGCGTTCTCACCCTGCTGCTGCTCGCCTGGCAGCGCGGCAGCGCTGCAGCGTAACTTCGGCCTTCCCGCTCACCGCCTCATATGTGACGTGCCCACAAGGTGGAACTCCACCTTGCACATGCTGGAAAGACTGTGCGAGCAGCAGCAGGCCATAGTGGAGTTTCAGCTGCAGCACGCACGCGTGAGTCGCTCTGCGGAACAGTACCACTTCACCACCAATAACTGGGCCTCCATGCGAGACCTGTGTGCCTTGTTGCGCTGTTTTGAGTACTCCACCAACATGGCCAGTGGCAATGACGACGTTCTCAGCTTAACTATCCCACTTCTATGCCTCCTTGAAAAAACAATTCGGGCGATGATGGAAGAGGATGTGGCACAGGATGAGGAGGAGGATGAAGAGGTAACATTTCCAAGGCTTTCAGGACAGTCATTCGCAAGGGGCTCCGAGGGTGGGTTCCTGCACACACAAACGCCAGGGACACAATTGTCCAGCAGGGGCACAGTTCTGGAGGATGAGGAGGATGAGGAGGATGAGGAGGAGGAGGAGCTGGAGGAGGAGATGGAACCATGTTCACAGCAGGGTGGCACCCAGGCCAGCTAATGGCCATCACTGGTGCGTGGCTGGGGGGATACAGAGGACACGGACGATACACCTCCCACAGAGGACAGCCTTTCGTCGCCTCTGGGCAGCCTGGCACACATGAGCGATTACATGCTGCAGTGTCTCCACAACGACCGCCGAGTTGCCCACATTCTAACTTGTGCTGATTACTGGGTGGCCACGCTGCTGGATCCCCGTTACAAGGACAACGTACCGTCCTTAATTCACTCACTGGAGCGCGATCGCAAGATGCGCGAGTACAAGCGCACGCTGGTAGACGCGATGCTGCTGGCATTCCCATCTGACAGCGGGGCCACAGTGGAAGCACAAGGCAGAGGAGGAGGAGGAGGTCGCCAACTCAACCAGGGCACCGCCAGCACCTCAGAAGGCAGGGTTAGCATGGCCGAAATGTGGAAAAGCTTTGTCAGCACGCCACAACAAACAGCAGCACCAGCAGCTCAGATGGAACGTCTTAGCAGGAGGCAGCATTTTACCAACATGGTGGAGCAGTATGTGTGCACACGCCTACATGTAGTGAATGAGGGGTCTGTCCCCTTCAACTTCTGGGTCTCCAAATTGGGCACATGGCCTGAGCTTGCCCTTTACGCCTTGGAGGTGCTGGCGTGCCCTGCAGCCAGTGTATTATCTGAACGGGTATTTAGCACGGCTGGGGGTGTTATAACAGACAAGCGCAGCCGCCTGTCCAGAGACAATGTGGACAAGCTCACGTTCATTAAAATGAACCAGGCATGGATCCCACGGGACTTTTCCGTACCTTGTGCAGAATAGCAATGGATACCGACCTTACCCAGCCATTGTTCCATTTTTGCTCTCTCTCACTCTTTTGGGGTGTACCCTCATTTAAAATTTGTGAAAAGAAGCAGTGTTGGCTACCTCGTCCTCCTCCTCAGGGCCAGATTAACGTAGGGGCTATTGGAGCTGCAGCTCCATGCAGGCCCCTACCTTTTATATAGGCCCCGGGTTGGCCATATTCACTGTGACCGCTCTTCTGTCACTTGTAAACACAGAAGTCTGGCTTCTATGCTCGCTTCCCCAGGCAGCACCCTCAGAACCTCCCCACACAGCGCGAAGGCCGGACAAGGAGGGACAGTTGCCGATGCATGGATGTGTTTATGGGCTTCAGAGACAGCATCCCATGTTGAATTAGGCATGCATGGCTGCACCCTTCCTCCTCTGGGTGCATGCCAAGGCACGGCCCTTAAGGCCCTTCAAAATCCTCAGCACCAAGACCATGATGCTCTTAATCCGGCCCTGGTCCTCCTCCACCGCCGCTTCCACCTACACCGCCCATAGGTGTGCGCAGCCTATTGCATTAGGGTGTGCACCCCAAAGTTGAAATACACATGCATGTGTTTGCCTACATGTACATGGCCCCGATACATTACTCTCCCTGCTGGCAAAGAGAAATAGAGCAGAGCAGGTGCGAGGGAGATCTTTCTCATCTCCTCACTGGCAAACAGAGCGATAATGCTATGTGCCCTAGGTGATTAGGGTGTGCCCAGGTACACCAGGCACACCCTGTGCGCACGCCTATGACACTGCCACATCCACCACCACCTCAACCTCCCTCCTACTCCATATGGGCCTCGTCCTTCAGAGATGAAGAACATTGTTTTATTTTTCTGTTTTTTTTTTGTTGTTTTAAGTTATTTCCCTATCCACATTTGTTTGCAGAGCACTTGCCATGCTCTTAACTACGTTTTGCTGCCATTTGCAGCACTCTAGCCCTTTCCATTGGTGTTTTAGAGCCATTTTAGTGCCTTAAAGTTCGGGTCCCCATTGACTTCAATGGGGTTCGGTGTCCGGGAAAAGTTCGGTAAAAGTCCGGGACACGGACCCGGACTTTTTTTTAAAGTTCGGCCGAACCCGTCGAACACGGACATCTAGGTGTCCGCTCAACCCTATTTATTAGATGTATGTATTTTGATAAGCATACGGGACCTGTTTAAGGAAGTTCACATGATGTAAACAGCCTACCGTATCCATGTTATACTGACCAGTTATAAAGAGCTCCGATTTACCAAGATGGCCGCCGCGTAGCTTCAGTGAGGTTACCAACATGGCGGAGGTAAACAAAATGGTCACTAGGATACGGAGGCCTATATAAACTCCGGGAGTACGTAGAATGACACCGCCCCAGATGACGTCGCAGTGACGAAACGCGTAGAGAGGCAATACAGCGTCATTCGTCACTTCCGGTTAGGTGGTTCCGGCCGGTGGAACGCGGAAGCGCCGAATGGCCGAACACCAGGGAACACCAGACAAGCTGACAGTGAACTTCCTAACAGTGAGTTAATACTAACTTCTTTCCCTGATATACTACTGTACTACGCAATGGAAGTCTTCTTGGTTTTTGTACACTGACTCCCTAGATGCTTTCACACTAAATACCTGCAAACGATCGAGTTCAACCCAGGAGCCCTGCAGGCATCAAAGGGGAGAAGCAATAACCAAGTCGGCTTTGGAGCAAGGGAGAGCCTCTGGTAAGTGCTTTACCTCAGGTATTAGCACTTGCACTCCCAGCACGTGCCAAAAAGGGCGCAATTCACCCACTATTTTATCATTAATTATTTTTATTTCATGTGATCACGGCTGTAAGTTTTCACCCCTCACGTGGGGACATCACAATAAATGGTTTACTACAATAACTGTTTATTCACTTATTAACACTTTGGCACCTTTTACCAATTAGTATCAAGCAGGTTGGATTACAATCTGCATCTGGCAATTGTCACACAGATGGTCCAATCTATTCAGCACAAGTACACTTTGAATATTTTTGCACTTATTGCACTTGTAGTATTATTTATAGCATGCAGCACTTTTATAATCTTTTTGCACAACTTTGGCTACCTTGGCCAATTCAAGTGAGCACAGTGCACTTTCATGGGACCAACACACAACTAATTTTTGCACAACTGGGTAGTGCAAGGTGGTAGTGCCCCAAACGAACACACCCCGACCCCCCAAAATATTTTTACCCTAGTGGTAAGTTGGAGGCAGCATAACCATCTGGTCTATTTTAAAAGTTCAGTATTAGTGTTTAAATACACATTCCGTAGCGCAGGTGCAACTCACCCCCTTTTTAACTTAGACCCCCACACAACCCTGCTATGCGAGCAGACCCCCACACAACCATGCTATGCAAGCAGACCCCCACACAACCATGCTATGCAAGCAGACCCCCACACAACCATGCTATGCGAGCAGACCCCCACACAACCATGCTAAACAAAAAAAAACACACACACACACACACACAAACAAAAAACAAAACACAACCACACATCACACAAGATGCTGCAGGAAGAACTAATCATTCGAAGCATGAAAATGTTACTAAAACCACAACAGTTAAATTAGTCTGTATATGCAGTAAAGCATGCTGGTTATACTCATTGCGGAACCTAAGGGGTTAATCTTCAACATTGCTTAAAAAGTCTGTTTGGAAGAAGGGAAGGATTTGAGAAGACCACAGGATCACAGTCCCCAATCCATCTCCTGCTAATACAAAGCCTTGGGGGCACTCTGCACAAGCTCAGTTTGGTGTGTATTGTGTGCATGTGATCAGCACAGGGCAAATCAGCACTGTCCAGACAGAGGGTCACAAGTCATGCAGCCTCATAGGACAGTCAGAACAGCAGCTCTCTCCTCACAAGGAAAATTAATAGCAGCCAGAAACATGGAACCTGCTGCTGTCAATCAAATCTTGTGATGAGGGAGCGGGGCTGAGCCACACTGTCTGCGTCTGTATAGACATACACAGCGTGGCTTGGGATCAAGCCTGCAGTTGTGCCACTGTAAGGAGTGAGCCAGGGGCACCAGAGGGGAACCCAAGAAGAGGAGGATCAGGGTTGAAAAAAAAAATATCACTTGAAGTGTGTGAGAAATATGGTCAGAAACGTGGAATTGGGCCTTTAAAGTTCTTTTACTACTCAGATAATGTCAACCCCTTAATCCCCAGAAGATTTTACCCCCTTCCTGACCAGGGCCTATTTTGCGATTCAGCACTGCGCGATTTTAATGGACAATTGTGCGGTCATGCGACGCTGTACCCAAATGAAATTGACATCTTTTTTTCCCACAAACAGAGCTTTCTTTTGGTGGTATTTGATCACCTGTGCGATTTTTACTTTTTGCGCTATAAACAAAAAAAAGAGCGTAAATTTTGAAAAAACAACAATATTTTTCACATTTTTTTATATGAAATTCCCCCAAAAAAATGTAAAAATCTAAAATTTTTTAACATTTTTGGCCAATTTGTTTTCTGCTACATATGTTTGGTAAAAAAAAAAAATAAATAAATCACAATAACCGTATTTTGATTGGTTTGCGCAAAAGTTATTGCATTTACTAAGGGAAAGATTTCTGTCATTTTTGGTGTTTTTTTTTTTTTTAACGAGTAATGGCGGCGATCTGCAATTTTTTTTGCGGGACTGCGACATTGCGGCGGACAGATCGGACCCTTGACTGACATTGACACTTTTGGAGTTACCAGTGACATTACTACAGTAATCAGTGCTATACATATGCACTGTTACTGTAAAAATGACACTGGCAGGGAAGGGGTTAACTTTATTGGTGATGCAGGGGTTAAGTGTGTCCCTAGGGGCGTGTGCTTCTAACTGTGCAGGGATGTGGCTAGTGATGTAAGCACAGAGACATACAATCCTATATAGCAGGATCGTATGATTTCTGTTCTTACATCAGGGAGAATGACAGGCGGCTTTGTTTACATCAGCCGCCTGCCTTTCTCCCTCTCCACTGGGAGATCGCGAGTGGCCGGCAGACAGACATCGGGTCCGCCAGTCACACACGCGGGGATGTTAGGGAGTGAGCGGGGGCGGGAGCGCGCCTCCGGCGGCGCACGTTCGCCCCCTAGAGCCTCACAGGCGAGCGACGTAGTCCTACGTCACTTTGCCTGTGAGGGGCTGACCGCCGCCGTAAATAGTCGTGTGGCGGTCGGCAAGTGGTATTAAAGGCAGAAGAAAAAAATATTTATATATGTAGCAGATTTTCCAGACATTGGGCCCGATATGGGTCAGATATGGGTCACACCTTCAGCCCATTTAAACTGAATACCCAAGTGTGAGATTGGAGTCAAAGACCAGTCCGACATCTTTGGTTTGTTTTGTTTATTTTATATTGGGGATGGGAGAAGGGAATGAGTGCGATACTCCTCTGGCTCAACTAGGTACAAAATGGGACACTTGAAGAAAAATGCCTTTCAACGCTGTCTTGACACTGGCTGGGTGCCGACCAACGCTTGCTTGCGCTTCAAAAACACTGACTTGCTGTACTGTACTTGAAACTTGAATTCGGACACTCTGATTAGCTCAAAAGTCCTGGACTGTACTGAGAACTGACTCCTGACACTCTGATTAGCTCAAAAGTCCTGACTCCTGAACACTGCTCCCTCCAGTCCTTTCTGACTGAGGAAGCTTCTGTAAACTGATTCTACAACTCTCCACACTGTACACTGCATGCTGTACACTGAACACTTCAGGGCCCAACTGCTGGCACCCCCTCTACACTTCAGGGTCCACACACTGGCACCCCCTTTACTCTTCAGGGTCCACACACTGGCACCCACTTGTACACTTCAGGGCCCAAACTCTGGCACCCCTGTTACACTTAAGGGTCAACACTGGCACCCCCTTGTACACTTGCTTCCTGCACCAGCTAGCTAGCTCCCTGATCCCTCTGAGTCTGACCTTCTCCGGAGTGGTCCCCTCTCACTAGGCAGACCCCCAGGGGCAGTTTGCAGTACACACCAGCTGGGAATGCTTGCCTGAAACTCGACCCTTCTCAGCTCCGCTTGTTCTTGGCACATCGGATCCTCTCTGCAGCTCAGCCCTCCGTCCCCTCAGCCAAGCCGCCTGGGACACCCGATTCCTCTGACAGGAGGAGAGTCAACCGTACTCTCCCTCATGGGACTCTGCTTCCTGCCAAAAACACTGCGTCATGTGCTCCCCTCAAACTTAAACCCACTCCCAGAATGCTGTGCGGCAGAATCTGCCTTTCTGGGGTAGATACAGGCCTGAGTGAACCATTGGCTGGGTTTCCTTTACTGCCCAATGAGAACCCTCTCATTAAGTACAGTGGGGAGACTCACCAATCTCAACAACCACACCTGGGAGACATGACAGCCCAGCTGAAAAACACGGCCCCGCTGTTAAGCAGACATGGCCCACTATACTTTACCTAGCACCTACGTTGTAGGGTGCTACATATAAAATTACACACACACACACATACATCACATTTTCCTTTTTATCACATTTTTTTTTTTTTTTAAGACTTTGGAAAAGTAGCACAAGTGTGAATGGGGCCTTAAGTAGATTACCCTGCTAGCATTTATACAAATACAATTACAATGATGTATTCTTGAATACAGAGCTACATTAAATTTGTGTCTTTTGTACAAGCCTGGAGGTCAGGTTTAAGTTAAAGAAGATATCCGTCAGATGCAATGTGTCACTTGCCATTGTTGCTTGCCTCTAGATGCAGTGTGTCACTTGCCACCATCAGTTGCCCCCAGATGCAGTCTGTCACTTGCCACCATCCTCTGCCACAAGAGGTAGTGTGTCACTTGCCACCCATAGCCTGCCACCAGTCCACACACCAGAGCCCTGAACCTAAAAAGGTGGGCATGTGAAACCCCGCCCCAACCCCAGCGATGAGAACTATATCCCCTCTCAGGTCCCTCAGTCGGGACTCGGGCAGAAGGAGAAGTTGGGCAGGGCAGCCGACTTCAGACAGAAGTGCACACAGAAGGTCCCTCGCCTCAGTCAGGCGGGAGGAGGAAAAGTCGGGCAGCCGATCTCAGAACCAGCAGTGCACATTGCACACAGAAGACGATCCCAGTCCCTGGTAACTCCCTCCCTCTGCATGCCACTGGACCAGCCTCACTCTGTAGGTGAAGACACTGGTTGCTAGATGCCAGACAACCCTAGCAACCTGTTGGGACAGTGGAGCTGGTAGGATGGCTGTGTATTTCATTCCGGGACACTGTATTGTCCCTGAATGAAAGTGCCTGGAACATAGATGCCAAATGCAGGACTGTCCCGGGCAATCTGGGGCACATGGTAACACTAGTGCATAGGCCACACTGAAGCAAAAAAAAATGCTTCTCTTAACTATTCGAGTAATTTATATAGATTTGGAAATAAGAGGGTTCAATTGTTCTGCATATCAAAAGGTAATCCTTTATGGTATATAAAAGGGTGTGTTTACCATGGATTTATGCACGTCAAGCGTGGAACTACACTGCATCTGAGCACCGCACACTAATAATGCTATTTAATTTATTTTCAATATTTCAAGCAAACTTCCTTCACCCCTTCAGGTCTCCATGCCTTTTTTTGCTGAGAGATCAGTTTGAAAAATACCTCCCTAGTTTTTCTTGCTGTGGCTATTTTGAGTAACTGAAGCATCCACTTCCTGGAATCTATCTGCCCTTAGCTCAGGCATGCAAGCAGGATGGTGTGCTTAGCTGATCAAACCCCTCCCCCCTCCTGAAGTCTCCTGGGATGTAGGACATCATTTTCCTAAACCAGGAAGTAACTGAAGCAATGCTAGCAGCATAAGGAATAACTACTTGCCGCACGAGTACAGTAGGCAGGAGGTGTATAACCGTAAAACAAAAAAGCTGCAGCTTCCAGTGTGAAAACAACAGACAAAAAAATACAAAACAAGCTGCGCTGAGTGAGTAAAGACATAATGATAATCAAATGTGATCATAACGTGCAAAAATGAATTGCAAAATCAAATTGCAAAAATAAATTTGCAATAAAACGGCCAGGTAAACCGTGATGTGCTGACGTCACCGGTGTGTTCGAGGAGAGGACGGGCGGAAGAGTCGTCCAGCCGGCAGCTCGTTTTTTAAATGCGCTTAAAACTCTGCATTTGTGTAAGTGTATTTCTACATTTTAATAAACCTTATCTGCGGTTTTACACTATGGAGCCATTTATTCCATATGGTGGTGATAATCACATGGTGGCTGTTGAGAGCTGGCCCTGGCCATCCTTGTTTGGGACCATTCGGTATACCTATCGGATTGGAGGCTTGACACCCTTAAGTCTTGGGGTCCCCGAGTTTACCTGGCTGTTTTCCAAGTGACATCAAAGGGTTGAGAGAGCTGAGATACGCCATTCACACAGGCTTATGCACATCAGTATCTGGTAAGCAGATCACTATACTGATGGTGGATACAGCACTTTTGGTGATTTATTTGGATTCACACTCTTCACGGATATCTTGGGATCATTTGGACTATATTAGAGACTTTTTTTCAACTCAGTTTACAGTATAAATCACAAATACCCACTATTGCAGCAATTTATTTTTGCAATTAAATTTTGCAATCCATTTTTGCACTTTATGATCACATTTGATCATTAGGTCTTTACTCACTTAGCGCAGCTTGTTTTGTATTATTAGGCCGGACAATGGGCCTGTATGTCGCATGCCCTTCCTGCCAACCCGTGCTGTGAATGGATACAGCACAAGCTTGGCAGCTGATTTCAGCCAATGATTTTGGCTGAAATAAGCTGATCAGCTGTATCCAGTCCAGACAGAGTTCTGTGTTCACAAACACAGAACTCTATGTACATGGAACAGCGATCTGGGTGTTTCTTCTCCCGGCAAAGCAGCCAGATAGAAAAGAAAAGTAAAAGCAGGAGTTGCACCCAACTCCGGGTGTAAACATCTGATCTGACCTAAGAGATCCCTATAACTTTTTGCTGTATATGTTGGTAGTGCTCTATTGTATTTTTGATGCAGTGTCAGCACCACAAATTGTCAGCCAAATGTTTGTCAAAAGGGTAACTCCACCTTCATGGAGCAAAAAAAAAAAAAAATAGCAAAAAATATAGTTAAAAGGGGTTGTAAAGACAGCCCCCCCCCTTTTTTTTGTTTTTTTTTGGATAAATTAAATGCATTCAATGCAATAAGATAAAAACCATCTGTGTGGAGCAGCCCCCCTAATACTTACCTGAGCCCATCTCGATCCAGCGGTGTTGCCCAAGAGTATCGGCTATACAGGATTCCCCCTCCAGATTGGCTGAGACAGGAGCAGGGCACCATTGGCTCCTGTTGCTGTCAAACTCCATAAACCAATGGGGGGCGGGGCCAGGCAACAGCTCTGTGTCAAAATGGACACCCAGAGCTGTGGCTCAGCTCAGTTGCCCCCATAGCAAGCGGCTGGCTGTGGGGGCACTCAGCAGGAGGGAGGGGTCGGAAGCGCCAAAGAAGGAGCCAAGAAAAAAAGAGGATATGGGCTGCTCTGTGTAAAACCACCGCAAGGAGCAGGTAAGTAAAACATGTGATTTAAAAAAAAAAAAAAAAAAAAAAACCCGAGACTTTAGTATCACTTTAAGATTAATTAAGGCAATATGGTATACTGTATACAATTGCTAAACAAGTCATATTATTATTTAACCACTTCCCGCCCGCCCTATAGGCAATTGATGGCGGGAAAGTGGTTGCATTATCCTGACCGGGCGTCATATGACGGTGGCAGAATAATGCGCTCTGCGGGCCCCCCGGGGGCGCGCAGACCAGCGATCGGTGATGCAGCGTGTCACTCTGACACACCGCATCTCCTACTGATGTAGGCTCTTTACCATGTGACCAGCTGTGACCAATCATAGCTGGTCACATAGTACACAGGAAGAGCCATTGATCGGCTTTCCTCAGTACGTGCCTGACAGGCAGGAGTAAAGGAGAGACGATCTGTGGCTCTCCTGACAGGGGGGGTCTGCACTGGTAATCAGACCATTGATTACCAGTGCAGACCCTGGGGGGGTGCCACTAGAACCACCAGGGATGCCCACCATGGCCACCAGGGATGCCCACCATGGCCACCAGGGATGGAAATCAGGGCTCAGGGAGCCCGCAGGAGCCCTCCCCAATAGTGCTGCCCACCAATGCCCTCCCCATCAGTGCCGCCCACCAGTGCCCATTATTGCCCACCAGTGCCGCCTATCAGTGCCGACCAATGCTGCCTATCAGTGCTACCTATCAGTGCCTCCTCATCAGTGCAGGAAAAAAACGTATTTACAAAATTGTATAACAAACCAAAAAAATGTTTTTTTTATTTGTTTAGCAAAAAAGAAAAAAAACTTGCAGTGATCAAATACCACCAAAAGAAAGCTCTATTTGTGGGGAAAAAAATGACATAAATTTGGTTTAGGTACAGTGTTGCATGACCGCGCAATTGTCTTTCAAAAAGGAACAGCGCTAAAAGCTGAAAATTGGCCTGGGCAGGAAGGGGGTGAAAGTGCCCTGTATTGAAGTGGTTATTAAAGCGTACCCTTCCTTTTCAATCTTCAGTACTGTAGTAAAATGCAATATGGTAACCTGGAGGTATTGTGTACAGAATGCTTGTATATATATATATATATATATATATATATATATATATATATATATATATATATATATATATATATATATATATATATATATATATATATATATATATATCTATCTATATCTATCTTTCAGCTTGAGCTATTGGGTTAGGTTAACAGGTTTCAGGTTTGACAAAAAGGGTACCTGGAAACATAAAAAGCTTGAAGATGCATTTAGCTCAAAAGCATAATGCAAAATATTAAATATATATTACATATTTAGTGGACAAAAACAAATAAAAGATGCATTCTACAGTCCTCATCAAAGAATTAATGAATGACTAAACCCCTCTACTAGCATTACTTTTAACTGTAGAGAAGGGCAATAATATGCATAACTACATGTAAAATGGAATACAGCAAACTTGCATATAAAAATGGTGAAACATCAAAAACAGACTTACTTTTGTTCCGGGGCTAGAAGGAGCAGAATTTGTATTCCGAAAAATAGATAGAGGCACAAGGGTAGTTCGCTGAGGTAGCAATGCTACAACTGGACGTGGAAATGGATTTCTGTGAAGTTTTTGTGAAGTCACTTTTTTCTTCATTATGGTAGTATATTCATTTTCCTCTCGAGATTCTGCATTGAAAAAAGGAGAGAGGTTGGTACTTTCTCCGTACAGGTTTCATTTGTTTCTTATTAACATCAATAGATGGCTGTGCTGTCTAAATGTGTTCCTTCTCAGTTCTTTATTCACCAAAAGAACCAGACCAGATTTGGAGAGTTTCTTGAATTTGCATTTAAAAAGTTTCAACCTCAGTTGGTCATAGAGTTTTAAAATCAGAAGGTTTATTGTCATACATTAAGATACAATAGCTTCTGTGTGTAGCAGCCTCCCCAGCATCCCCCTGAGATACCTCCAGCCCCCCTGGTACTTACCTGAGCCCCATCCGTCCAGCCCCCCGGTACTTACCTGAGCCCCATCTCTGTCCAGCAATGTCCACAAGTTCCTCGGCCATTCGGGACTCTCCCTCCTGATTGGCTGAGACGCAGCCACGGCGCCATTGGCCCCCGCGACTGTCTAAGTCGGTTAGCAATTCAGGAGAGAGAGGGGGTGGGGCCAAATGGCAGCTCCACGTCTGAATGGACACACGGAGCTGCAGCTCGGCTCGGGTGCCCCCATAGCAAGCTGCTTGCTGTGGGGGCACTAAGGAGGGAGGGGCTAGGAGCAGTAAAGAGAGACCTGAGAAAAGGAGGATCCAGAATGCTCTGTACAAAACCAACTGCATAGACGAGGTAAGTAGGTTTTTTTTTTTTCCTTGTTTTCTTTACTGCTACAGTGTGGATCGGCTGCGCAGAATCACATTATATATATATATATATATATATATATATATATATATATATATATATATATATATATATATATATATATATATATATATACACACACACACACACACACACACACACACACACACACACACACACATATATACATACATACATACATATACACCCACACACACACAATTCTGCTTTTCTGGGTGGGGAGCGTGTGTACCCCCTGACCCAGCACACATCGATCTCCCCGGGGGAGAACAATCCGATAGAACTGTGCAAACCAGTAAATACAGGGCTAGGAAAGATATTTTTTATTTTACCTCCTTCAGAAGAAAGCTTTAGCTTGCTCTTAACACTTCTGTTCCCCACCACTGACAGTTCGATTTCTTCATGGGGCATGTCAGCAATGGTCTCGATGAAGACCTTTTCCAGTTCTTGTGCCATTAGCACAATATCATCCCCTGGCTGAAAGACACAATGTAGTTTGCCATGAATGAATAGCACAAACAACAAATGTGGTATTTCAAAAAGGGAAATGTCATCATGTTCTTACATTTTACAGAAAACATTTAAAGTTTCCCTTTGATGTTTTCACCCAAGCATGGAAATTGCTATTAAACAAGAAACTGCGTGTCTGCCAAATGATAGCACATTTCTCTGTAACTAAACATTGCTGTGTCGGAACACTCCAAGTCTAGTGACACAACTAAGAGGAGGCGTTAGTAATAGTGACAGGTCCAAGTGGCTACCATGATTGCAAAATTACTGGCACAGACAAAATGGTTTGTCCTTTCAGCTATTTATACAGAAGTGAGAAAAAAAAAAAAAAAACTGGGATTAAAGAAACACCATACCAAGAGAAAAAAAAAAACGTATGGGTCCACTCTATAAAAGAGATATCCTTCCATATGAAAGATTGAAAAATACTTGTTCTAATACAAGTCTAGATTTTATAATACATTTTTACACTTCTTGGGTTCCCCTGGCAACTGAAAGTAGATTAACATCAAATACAGTCCTTGGCTCAGTCAATGATCAGTCCAGGGGATGTGTTTTTTTTGTGTTTTATTTAGAACTGGGATAGGAGAAAGGATGAGTGGGATACTCCCAACGTTAACCATTTACAAATCCTGAGGACAATTGACTGTAGAATGCGGCAAGCCCGCTGCTTCACCTTGCCACTTAAGTGAAGTTAGATTAACTGTTCCCACTTTAATATACTCTTCAGGGTTAATAACTTGGCACTCCCTTTACTTTCACTGCCTGTGTGCTGACACCCATCCGCTGACTTTAGCCACTGGAGTGGTCCCCTTCCTGGGCAGACCTGGCAAGCTCCCCTGTACTCACAGACACTTTTTCCAGAGTTGCTCTGCCTTCACCTCCTCAGTCAGCTTCCACTGGACCTCTGAGTTCAGCCACACTTTGTTGGTCCACTAGGCCGACTGCCTGTGATCACCTTCCACACCTTCAGAAGAGGAGACGGCCATCACCCTCCTTCTGGGACTTGGCTTCCCGCCCAAAGACCCCCTTCTACATGTGCTCCTGGCCTTTATACCCTATCCCAGGTGGCCCCTCTCTGTGTGAGACAGAACAAAAGCCTGTGCGTCATTGGCCAGGTTTCCTCCTCTGTCCAACAAGCCTCCTCATTGGATACAGTGGGGACACCCCCTCAGCCCTCATGAATCGCACATCAAGCACACCCAGCAGGCCTAACTACTGATCAGGCTCCCCTGATAAATGGATTTTTGTAAGAACTTACCGTAAAATCCTTTTCTCTTAAGCTCATTGACAGACGTAGTCTTCTTGATTCTCAAGAGCTGGGTTATGTTGTCTCCGCAGGAGTAGGACTAGGCAGAATGACAAAACGTTCTGGCTCCACCCTAGGGGGCAGTCCCTGAGGGTATATCCTCCCTCTCTCTGCTACAGGGAATCAGTTCTGTTTAAAGCAGTACAGAGAAATTAACCCAACCCAACTCAATGATAGAGGGGCGGGTACTACGTCTGTCAATGAGCTTAAGAGAAAAGGATTTTACGGTAAGTTCTTACAAAAATCCATTTTTCTCTATCGCTCATTGACAGACGTAGTCTTCTTGATTCTCAAGAGCTGGGACATCCAGAAGCAGTGCCACAAATGAGGGGTGGGATTGACAAAATCAAATCCAATCTAGTAGGCCCAACCGGTGCCAAACTAGAAGTTTTAAAGGCTCATTATAAACAAAGAATGAGACTAAAAGAAAAAATTTTCCAACGGAAAAAAACCCTCGAGGTAGACCACTGGTCTCCTCAAATTGCGGCCTGCAAAACCTTGCGGCCAAATGAGGCATCAGACGATGCCATTACATCAACTTTATAATGTTTAGAGAAGGTATGCACCGACGACCAGGTAGCCGCCTTGCACACCTGGACCACTGACGCCTGATGGCGAAAGGCCCATGACGCACTAAGTGCCCGAGTGGAGTGCGCCTTAACAGGGAACGGGGGCTCCCGACCCTTAATAGAATAAGCCTGTACTACCGTCTGTCTGATCCATTTGGAAATGGTCGCGGCAGATGCAGGCAACCCCTTTTTGGGTCCATCTGGGATCACAAAAAGTGAATCCGTCTTGCGAAACGAGTCTGTCGTTTTCAAGTATACCCTGATCGCCCGGACCACATCCAAGGAGTGCAAAGCAAATTCCCGAGGATGACTGGGCTTAGGACACAGGGAAGGTAATACAATTTCTTCATTCAGATGAAATTCTGAAACTACTTTTGGTAGGAAGGATGGATTCGGACGAAGAACCACCTTATCTCTATGAACCACCAGATATGGTGAACGACAAGATAATGCGGCCAGTTCTGACACCCTGCGTGCAGAAGTAATAGCCACCAAGAAGGCCACCTTCTGGGACAACGTGGGTAGAGGAATCTCCCTAATATCTTCAAAGGGAGGTTTCTGAAGAACCGACAACACTAAATTAAGATCCCAGGGGGGTAACGGCGCGTGCACTGGCGGAGCCAGATGTCGCACCCCCTGGATGAAATTCCGCACCAAGGAATGAGTAGCCAAAGGCTTCTGAAAGAAGATGGCTAATGCTGAGACCTGACCCTTGATAGTACTCAAGGCCAGTTTCTGCTCAACCCCTTGTTGCAGAAAAGCCAATATTCGACTAATCGAATAAGACCGAGGACGGAACCCCAAAGGTTCACACCATGCAATGTAGGACTTCCATGTGCGATGATAAATCTTTCTGGAAGTCGCTTTCCTTGCTTCAACTAGAGTAGGAATAACTGAAGCTGACAAACCTTTGTCCTTCAGCACCTGGGTCTCAATAGCCAGGCCGTTAAAGCCAGCGATCGTAAAGCAGGATGGAAGATCGGTCCCTGAGACAGTAGATCCTCCCTGAGAGGAAGTCTCCACGGGACGTCCGCCACCAGTCTGACCATGTCGGCGTACCAAGCTCGACGAGGCCAGTCCGGAGCTACCAGGATTACTGGGATTCCTTCCTCCTCTACCCTGCGAAGAAGTCTTGGCAGTAACACGAGAGGAGGGAAGGCATATATTAGCTGGTATTGCCCCCACGGGGCGATCAGTGCGTCTGCGGTTTCTGCTAGAGGATCGCGGGAGCGAGCCACGAATCTCTGAACTTTCCTGTTGAATCGTGATGCCAACAGATCCACATCCGGTGTGCCCCACCGTAGGCACAACTGGTGGAAAACGTCTGGATGGAGGGACCATTCCTCCTGATCCAGGGTCTGACGGCTGAGATAATCTGCCTGCCAATTCTCCACCCCCGGAATGAACACCGCAGAGATTGCTGGAACAAATCGTTCCGCCCAGCGAAGAATGCAAGCCACTTCTTTGGCCGCTCGGACACTCTTGGTGCCCCCCTGATGATTGACATAAGCCACGGCCGTGGCATTGTCCGACTGGATCCGAACCGGGCTGCCCTGGGGCTGCTCGGTCCAGTGAATCAGACAAAGTCTGATCGCTCTCAGTTCCAATACATTTATCGGTAATCTGGATTCTTCCGGGGACCAAAGTCCCTGGACAGATAACTGACCAAGAATTCCTCCCCATCCGGATAGACTGGCATCCGTGGTCACTATCGTCCAATATATTGGCAGAAATGACTTTCCCTGGCTGAGCATTGGAGACCGAAGCCACCAAACCAGAGATTCTCTGGTCTGTTTGCTCAATCGTATCTGATTGTCCAGGGATTCCGGATTCCGATTCCATCTGAGAAGAATCTCTTGCTGAAGAATTCGGGTATGGGACTGGGCAAATGGGACTGCTTCGAATGAAGCCACCATCAACCCCAGAACCCTCATGCACGTCCGAAGGGAAGACCAGCTGTTGGACAGTAACAACTGGACTGCTGATTGAATCTTTCGAAGTTTCCCTACCGGAAGGAAAACTCTCGTCCTGACTGTGTCTAGAATTAGACCCAGATATTCGAGCCTCTGGGTGGGAACCAGAAATGACTTTTGCTGGTTCACCAGCCACCCGAATTCCTGTAAAGAAATCATAGTAATTTCTATGTTTTGTAGCAAGGTCTGAGGAGATTCTGCATGAAGCAGAAGATCGTCTAGGTAACCTAGAATCGATATACCTCTTTGGCGCAGAAGTGCTTGATGTCTATGGACGCTAGGACATCCCCTGGATGCAGGAAGGCTGCTACCGTGCGAATGGACTCCATTCTGAATCTTCTTATGTTGACGAAAGAATTGAGCGCTCTTAAGTCCAGAATTGGACGCACTTTGCCCTCTTTCCTGGGTATTGTAAACAGGTTTGAATAAAACCCTTGAAACCGTTCTGTCCAAGGAACGTGGACTACCACTCCTTGTTGTAGTAGATCTGTGACTGCTCTCCGCAGATCTTCTAGACGATCCGGAGATAGTCGGATATTGGAAGGGAAGAATCGCGCCGGTGGGAGAGATCGAAACTCGATCTTGTACCCTGACTTTATGACTTCGCAAACCCATTTGTCCGGGATTCTGGAAAGCCATGGATCCGGGAACCGGCGAAGACGTCCCCCCACCCCAGTTATGGGTGGGGGCGCACCTTCAGGCTTTGGATGGTTTATCTTCAGGTCTGGAGGGGGCGGGCTTTTGCTTGCCCGACCACCGACCCCTGACGCCTCCTGCAGGAGCTTTGGAGGACTTAGTTTTTTCACCCGCTGGACGAAAAAACCTCTTGTGAGCAGAAAAAGAAGGCCCTCGTCTTTGACGAGTTCCTTTACCTTTAAAATTTTGCGGTAAAAAGGTGCTTTTTCCACCGGTGAGATCCTTAATGATCTCATCTAAGTTGGCTCCAAATAGACGCTCTCCTGAAAAGGGGATATTAGCCAATGCTTTTTTGGAACCTTGGTCGGCTATCCAGCCTTTTAGCCACAGTGTACGCCTGAGAACCACTGCTGAGACTGATGCTCGCGCCATTAATGGAGTGGCGTCTAACGCCGCATCACATACAAACTGTAACCCCTGTATCATTTGTTCCAACAAATCTGATACCGCCTGAGGGACTTCTTCTAAGTCCCGGCGTAACCACTTGGTCCATTCAGTTACAGCCTGCGAAACCAGACCAATAGCAATTATTGGCCTGAAAGCTGATCCAATCAAGGAAAACATGGTGCGAGACATAGCTTCTATCTTGCGATCCACTGGATCTTTAAAAGACGGAGCGTCTTCTAAAGGAATAACCGTGGCTTTATTCAATCTAGCAATAGGTGAATCCACCACAGGTGGTTCTGTCCATTTCTTAATAAGGGTTTCCTCAAACGGATAACGCCTGTCAATGCGTTTGGAAATATTAAAAGTGCGTTTTGGCAGACGCCATTCTTCATCGATTGGATTGCCAAAACATTTGGGCAATGGAAAAACCTTTGCCACTTTGATGCGCTTTTTAGTCCCAAAAGGGATCTCAGTTTCAGCTATTTCTGATGGAATACCCTGTAACCTTAAAGTCTCTTGAACAGATACAATGAGTGCGTTTACCAACGCTTCCTCTCGGGCTATGGCAGATGCCGAAACATCCTCCTCACTGTCTGAAGAGACAGGACCCGAGACACCAATACCAGATGAAGTACCTGCAACTGCAGAAATAGGCTCAGAGTCTGAATCCGAGGTTTCAGATAATAAGGGGTTAGGCGGGGGTCGCTTTCTTGCGCCCTGTCCCTGACAAGCCACTTCCACCCGGGACACAAAAGTTTCCATAATAGCTGACAAAGATTCAATTGTCAATGGGGTGCTGGAGGATCCTGCAGACCCCTCGAGGGGATCCGGAGGAGATACATGAGTGGCAGGGTCCATGTTAATAAAGGACACTTTGCCAGCAATAAACAAAAAAACTTTTTTTTTTTTTTTTGTGTGTCTCCCCCTAGCGCAATAGCGCCCCTCAGAGTACCTGCTTCTCGATCCCAGAGAGAGAGAGAGGGACCCCCAAGGCTCACCAACCGATGCAGTGCAGTTTTCCAACAAACTGCAGCCAGCGTCTGTCTTACACAGACTGGAAGGAGCTGTTTGCTTTTTCCCCGGGCAGAAGGCGTGGCTCCGCCCCCTGTGTACGCCTTCCGGCGTTCCCAGCCCTCCACGAGGAAGCTGGGCTCACAAAACATGGCCGCCCCCATAGAAGAGACATAAGACTCCAAAAACATGGCGGCCGGCGTGACCTGAGGACATATATGTATTCGGTCTACGGCAAAATGGCGGCGGACCGCCGATATCGTCTTCCCAGCACATCCACCTGCACTCTGCTGAGAGGTGACATATGGATCTACAGAGATACACTGCACATAAGGTAGGATTATACCTCCTATGTCTGCTGTAATGTTACAGTCTGCTGGGTAGAGTGTTAGCTCTTGAACCAAGTCCACTTCCCACAAACACATGCTGTATTACAAGGGGGACTTGTAAGTGTCAGATATATACTGACCATATATGGAGGGGCCCATAATATATACTGCCTCATAAATGAGGAAAAAAAGGGAACGTTTTACTCACCATACCGAACCGACAGGCACCCTCTCTTCATAATACCCTCTCCACCGGGGTGGGGGTTTGTGGACGCCTCGACTCTCTGGTCCTGGCGTCCAAGCGAGCTTTAACTCGCAAAGTCAGTCCCTTTACTGGAACTCCGTCGCGGCCGACTCAGCGCACTGGTCTGCACGCGCCTTTTAGGCAGAAACCGGGGTGACCACTGGATCTCACATCCAGCCCGTCGCCCGGCCCCGCATACTTACTTGAATATGTCGCGGCCGACCAAGCGCAATGCCTGGTCTGCACGCGCTCGTAGGCCGGCTGGGGTGACCACAAGTGTCGCCCAGTCCGGCATTTTTGCTTGAAGATCTCACAGGAAAAAAACACTGGAGAAAACTACCTAAAAAATGTCTTTTTCTTAAAGAAAAAAAAGTCTTGCCAGGACCAAAAGATCCCAGCAAGGAGCTTAGGTCCTTACTCCTGACTAGACAGAAAAAAACTGATTCCCTGTAGCAGAGAGAGGGAGGATATACCCTCAGGGACTGCCCCCTAGGGTGGAGCCAGAACGTTTTGTCATTCTGCCTAGTCCTACTCCTGCGGAGACAACATAACCCAGCTCTTGAGAATAAAGAAGACTACGTCTGTCAATGAGCGATAGAGAAAAGCAGATAGAGCAACTACGTTTTACCTGCCTAGCACCTACCTAGGAGGGTGCTACATACACATTAAAACAAAATGTATATATATATATATATATATATATATATATATATATATAGTTTTAGTGAGTGGCCACGGGTCTTATTGTATTACCTTTCTCTGAAAAGTTTGTTCCTTATGCTCGGGTCACCAGTACAATGTTTGTACATTGATATATTCCCTCTCAAGCATCTCTTCTCCAGAGAGAATAAGTTCAATGCTTGTAGACTTCCCTCATAGCCGAGATCCTCCATTCCCGTAATTATTATAATTGTTGTACAATTATTGTTGTCGCCCTTCTCTGGACCCTCTCCAGTACCAGCACATCCTTTCTGAGGACCAGTGCCCAGAACTGGACGGCATGCTCCAGGTGTGGCCAGACCAGAGTCTTGTAGAGTGAGAGAATAATCTATTTCTGGTGTGAATCCCCTTTTTTATGCATGCCGTCTGTTGGCTTTGTTGGCTTTGCTTACAGCGGCTTGGCATCACATGCCACTGCCAAGCCTGTTGTCCACTAGGACTAGAGGATTCACCCCGAGGCCCCCCCCCCCCCCCACCCTAGTGAGTACCTTGCATTCGTATTTCTAACTAGAGATGTCGCGAACATAAAATTTAATGTTCGCGAACGGCGAACGCGAACTTCCGCAAATGTTCGCGAACAGGGCGAACCGCCATAGACTTCAATAGGCAGGCGAATTTTAAAACCCACAGGGACTCTTTCTGGCCACAATAGTGATGGAAAAGTTGTTTCAAGGGGACTAACACCTGGACTGTGGCATGCCGGAGGGGGATCCATGGCAAAACTCCCATGGAAAATGACGTAGTTGACTCAGAGTCGGGTTTTAATCCATAAAGGGCATAAATCACCCAACATTCCTAAATTGTTTGGAATAACGTGCTTTAAATCATCCAGTGTGTGAATACGATCAGGTATGATGTTGGTCAGGTAGTGTAAGGGTTACGCCCGCTTCACAGTGACAGACCAAACTCTGACAGACCAAACTCCCCATTTAACGCACCGCAAACAACCGCAAACAGACCAGAACCAACCAAAATGGGACAGGAACTGGGCTTTAAGGGTTAGGGTTAGAGTTAGGGTTATGGCTTAGGGTTTAAAATTCAGGTTAGGGTCAGACCTAGAGTTAGGGTTAGAATTAGGGTTAGGGCTAGGGTTATTTTTAGTGCTTAGGGTTAGAGGGTTAGGGTTAGAATTTAGGGTTAGGGATTTAGGGTTAGATAGAGTTTGTTTTAAGGTTGGATAGGGTTTGGGGTTAGGGTTAGAGTTTAGGGTTTGGGTTAAAGGTTAGGGTTAAGGTTAGGGTTAGGGTCAGGCCTAGAGCTAGGGTTAGAGTTAGGATTAGCATTAGGGCTATGGTTTCGGCTAGGGTTAGGGTTTTTTTTAGTGCTAGGTTTAGAGAATTAGGGTTAGAGGGTTAGGGTTAGAATTAGGGCTAGGGTTATTTTTAGGGCTAGGGTTAGGGTTAAATACTTCGGGTTAGAGAGTTAGGATTAGGGTTAGGTTTAGGGTAAGGGTTAAGGTTATGGTTAGAGGGTTAGGGCTTAGGGTTAGGGATAGATACTTACAGTTAAGGTTAGGGTTAGAGTTAGGGATAGGGTTAGATACTTAGGGTTCGGGTTAGAGTGTTAGGATTAGGGTTAGGGTTTGAGGGTTAGGGTGTTACAGTTAGGTTTATGGTTATAGTTAGAGGGTTAGGGTTGGGGTTAGAGGGTTAGGGTTATAGTTTAGGGTTAGGGTTAGGGTTGGGGCTAAGGTTAGTGGTTAGGATTAGGGGTTAAGGTTAGGGGTTAGTGGTTAGGGTTGGGTGAGGTTTGGGTTAGGGCTTGTCTAGGGCTAGGATTGGGGGTTAGGGGTTAGGGTTAGATACTTAGGGCTAGGGTTAGATACCTAGGGTTAGTGGGTTAGGGTTAGATATAGAGGGTTAGGGTTATATACATAGGGTTAGGGTTCGGATTTGATACATAGTATTAGTGTTACAGTTAGGGATGATCGAACTTTTGAAGAGTTAGTTTCGACCAGAACACCCGAACCTCCCGAAAGTTCGGCCCGGATTTCAGAACCCCTTTGAAATCAATGGGACCCGAACTTCAGTAATCAAAAAACACAATTTTGAAGCCCTAAAACCCAATAAATGCCCCTAAAAAGTGCCTAGGGTTCTGGGTCATGCCCCAGGGACTATCAATCACACAAAAAAAGTTCTAAAAAATTGTCATTTTTAATAGAGAGCCAATTATTGGAAAAATTAAAAAAAAAAAAAAATTCTTTGGATTTAGTGTCTGGGGGGTCTAAAAAGTGTACCTGTAACCCCCCAAGAAATTAGCATTTTTCTTATAATTTTTATTAGAACAGGAATACGGCTTCCCTACGGCGTTTTTTCTTGCAGGCATTTATCGGGCATTTTTGGAGGCAGGCATGACTTTTTTTGGATTAGTGTCTGGGGGGGGGGGGGGGGGTCTAAAAAGTGTACCTGTGAAGTTTCAGCTCTGTAGCATGTCCAGAACGAGAAAAGAAAGATCATATAGGTGTAAAAGGAGGGTCTCAACATCTCTGCTCTACTGAAAAATGATCTTTTTTTCTGGTTCAGGACATGCTACAGAGCTGAAACTTCACAGGTACACTTTTTAGACCCCCCCCCCCCCCCCCGACACTAATCCAAAAAAAGTCATGCCTGCCTCCAAAGATGCCTGATAAATATATAGAAAAAATAAAAAATAAAAGCAGACTGATATACCAGTCCTAAAAAGGGCTTTTTGGGGTGCTGTCAGGATGCTGTCCTTACAGCAGGAGTGGACACAGAACACTGGCCTAGCTAATCATTTCCCTATTAATTCAGCAGCAGCACTTTCCCTGCTCTAACACTGCAGCTTCAGAATGAATCCAAGATGGATGCTGCCCTTGCTTTTTTATAGGAGGTGGGAGGGTCTGGGAGGGAGGGTATGCTGATTGGCTGGAATGTGCCTGCTGACTGTGAGGTACAGGGTCAAAGTTTGCTCAATGATGATGTATAGGAGGCGGACCGAACATCGCATATGTTCGCCCGCCGAGGCGAAGGCGAACATGCGAAGTTCGCCGGGAACTGTTCGCCAGCGAACAGTTCGGGACATCTCTATTTCTGACGCCCAAGTGCATTACCTTACATTTTTCAACATTAAACCTCATCTGCCATGTAGTTGCCCACCAAATTATTTTGTTCAGGTCGGCTTGTAAGGTTATTGTCCTGCTTAGTTTAGTATCAGCCGCAAATACAGAGATTGTGCTGGATATCCCCTCCTCTAGATGGTTTATGAATACATTAAACAGGATTGGTCCCAGGACAGATCCTTGGGGGGACCCCACTTTCCACACCCGCCCAATCCAAGTACTCCCCATTTATCACCATTTATGTCAGGTCCACAGAGTGTACTGTACCCACTGCAGTGCCCACCACTGATATATATACGGTGGCACAGCATCTTGTTGCAAATTGAAAAAAAAAATATTTTTATTGCAGTTGCCTGGGCTGCCAGTGACTGTCAGGTCCACAGAGTTTACTGTCCCCACTGCAGTGCCACTGCCCACCCACCACTGATCAATACGGTGGCACAGCAGCTTGCAAATTAAAAATATATATATTTTATAATTGCAGTTGCCTGGGTGCCAGTGACTGTCAGGTCCACAGAGTGTACTGTGCCCACTGCAGTGCCACTGCCCACCCACCACTGATATATACGGTGGCACAGCAGCTTGCAAATTAAATATATATATATATTTTTTTATAATTGCAGACTTGCCAGTGACTGTCAGGTCCACAGAGTGTACTGTGCCCACTGCAAAGCCACTGCCCACCCACCACTGATATATACGGTGGCACAGCCGCTTGCAAATTAAATATATATATTTTTTATAATTGCAGACTTGCCTGGGCTGCCAGTGACTGTCAGGTCCACAGAGTGTACTGTGCCCACTGCAGTGCCACTGCCCAACCACCACCGATATATACGGTGGCACAGCAGCTTGCAAATATATATATATATATTTTTTTATAATTGCAGACTTGCCTGGGCTGCCAGTCACTTTCAGGTCCACAGAGTGTACTGTACCCACTGCTCAACACTCCTATAGGGTGGCACAGCACCTTGCACTCATAGTACCACAAATCTAAAAAAAAAAAAAAAAAATGACAGGCAGAGGCAGGCCACCCCGCAAGGGCCGTCGTGGTCGTGGTGCTGTGATTTCCTTTGGCCCTAGAATAATGCCAAGTGTTCAGAGGCCACAGACCCTGAACTCAAAAAATTCTGAGGACATAGTTGGCTGGCTTACACAGGACACCCAATCGTCCACAGCTTCCGCTCGGAACCTTAATGCACCATCCTCCTCCAGCTCAGCTTCGGGCACCTCTCAATTTACCACTCGCCCGCCCGCCGGCACCACCACCAACACTAGCACCACAGCCGCTTCACTTGATCTGTCAGAGGAGTTATTTACACATCAGTTGGAAGAAATAAGTGATGCGCAACCATTAGTGCCAGAGGATGTAGATAACGGGGATATGTCTCAGTCAGGCAGCATTATACACATGGACGTACATTGTGATGATGATGATGTTGATGTACCTGCTGCTGCTGCCTTTGTTGAATTGTCAAGTGAAGCGACTGATGATGACGATGTGTCCGTGGATGTCACCTGGATGCCTGCTCGAAGAGCAGAAGAAGAGGGGGAAAGTTCAGATGGGGAGACAGAGAGGAGGAGGAGGAGGAGACAAGTTGGAAGCAGGGGGAGGTCATCGCAAGGAGCTAGTGGCACAGTCAGACAGCATGTAGATTCGGCACCCGGGGTCAGCCAGACAGCACGCCAATCAACGCAAGCTGTGGCCACCACCAGAATGCCGTCATTGCAAAGCTCAGCAATGTGGCATTTTTTTTGTGGGTCTGCCTCTGATATCAGCGATGCCATTTGTAACCTGTGCCAAAAGAAACTGAGTCGTGGGAAGTCCAACACCCACCTAGGTACAACTGCTTTGCGAAGGCACATGACCTCACATCACAAACGCCTATGGGATCAACACATGAGTAAAAGCAGCACACAAACTGAAAGCCGCCATCTTCCTCCTGGTCCAGCATCTTCAGCCACATCAACCACTGCTGTCCTCCTTGCCCCCTATCAACAACCCGCCCCTCCGCCTCTCACCTTCAGCAATTCCTGCTCACCTGCCCACAGTCAGGTGTCTGTCAAAGAAATGTTTGAGCGTAAGAAGCCAATCTCACAGAGTCACCCCCTTGCCCGGCGTCTGACAGCTGGCTTGTCGGAACTCTTAGCCCGCCAGCTTTTACCATACAAGCTGGTGGAGTCTGAGGCCTTCAAAAAATTTGTGGCTATTGGGACACCGCAGTGGAAGGTACCCGGCCGAAATTATTTTTCACAAAAGGCAATCCCCAACCTGTACTCCATTGTGGAAAAGGAAGTCATGTCATGTCTGGCACACAGTGTTGGGGCAAGGGTCCATCTGACCACTGATAGCTGGTCTGCAAAGCACGGTCAGGGCAGGTATATCACTTACACTGCTCATTGGGTAAACCTGCTGGCGGCTGCCAAGCATGGAATGCGTGGCTCTACTGCAGAGGAGTTGGTGACACCGCCACGACTTGCAGGCAGGCCTGCTGCCACCTCCTCTACTCATCCTACTCCATCCTCTTTGCTAACCTCCTCGGCTGAGTCCTCTTCTGCTGTTGTGTCTTGCTCCACACCAACTGCACCCCCCCAGCTCCCCAGGGGCTATTCCACATGCCGGATACGACAGTGTCACGCTGTCCTGGGGTTGACTTGCCTGAAAGCAGAGAGTCACACCGGACCAGCACTACTGTCCGCCCTGAACGCACAGGTGGATCAGTGGCTGACCGGGCACCAACTGGAGATCGGCAAAGTGGTGTGTGACAACGGAAGCAATTTGTTGGCGGCATTGAATTTGGCAAGTTGACACATGTGCCGTGCATGGCACATGTGTTGAATCTGATTGTACAACGCTTTGTGCAGAAGTACCCAGGCTTACAGGACGTCCTCAAGCAGGCCAGGAAGGTGTGTGGCCATTTCAGGCGTTCCTACACGGCCATGGCGCACTTTTCAGATATTCAGCGGCGAAACAACATGCCAGTGAGGCGCTTGATTTGCGACAGCCCGACACGTTTGAATTCAACACTGCTAATGTTCGACCGCCTGCTCCAACAAGAAAAAGCGGTCAACGAGTATTTGTATGACCGGCGTGCTAGGACAGCCTCTGCGGAGCTGGGTATTTTTTTGCCACGTTACTGGACGCTCATGCGCAATGCCTGTAGGCTCATGCGTCCTTTTGAGGAGGTGACAAACCTAGTCAGTCGCACCGAAGGCACCATCAGCGACATCATCCCATATGTTTTCTTCCAGGAGCGTGCCCTGCAAAGAGTGCTGGATCAGGCCGTAGATGAGCGTGAAGAGGAAGAGTTGTGGTCACCATCACCACCACCAGAAAGAGCCTTACCATCACTTGCTGGACCTGCGGCAACACTGGAAGAGGAGTCTGAGGAAGAGGAGTCAGAGGAGGAATGTGGCTTTGAGGAGGAGGAGGAACACCAACCACAGCAGGCATCCCAGGGTGCTCGTTGTCACCTATCTGGTACCCATGGTGTTGTATGTGGCTGGGGGGGAAGAACACACCTTTAATGACATCAGTGAGGACGAGGAATTGGACATGAGTAGCTCGGTATCCAACCTTGTGCAAATGGGGTCTTTCATGCTGTCATGCCTGGTGAGGGACCCTCGTATAAAAAGGCTGAAGGAGAACGACCTGTACTGGGTGGCCATGCTACTAGACCCCCGGTATAAGCAGAAAGTCTCTGATATGTTACCAAATTACCGGCAGTCGCAAAGGATGCAGCATCTACAAAATAAGTTGAAAAATATGCTTTACACAGCATATAAGGGTGATGTCACAGCACAACGGGAATCCAACAGGGGAAGAGGTGAAAGTAATCCTCCTCCTACCACAACCACGCCGGCAAGGACAGGACGCTTTACAGACGTCTTGTTGATGGAGGACATGCAGAGCTTTTTTAGTCCTACGCATCGCCACAGCCCTTCAGGGTCCACCGTCAGAGAACGACTTGACCGACAGGTAGCAGACTACCTTGCCTTAACTGCAGATATTGACACTCTGAGGAGCGATGAACCCCTTGACTACTGGGTGTGCAGGCTTGACCTGTGGCCTGAGCTATCCCAATTTGCCATTGAACTTCTGGCCTGCCCCGCTTCAAGTGTCCTGTCAGAAAGGACCTTCAGCGCAGCAGGAGGTATTGTCACTGAGAAGAGAAGTCTCCTAGGTCAAAAAAGTCTCGATTACCTCACCTTTATTAAGATGAATGAGGCATGGATCCCGAAGGGACTGACAGTGGGGGATGCATTTGACTAAAAAAGCCCTGATGAGATGCCTTGGGCTAAAAATGGTCCACACGCTGCTGTATTTAATCTCTGCATGCCGGATGACTTACGTGACGTCTCCGCCACCAACTACGGTTCAAGCCGCAACGTTTTAGTGCACTTTCTGCCTTGAAAACCTAAATTTTACAGCAGCGGCTGCAACAATACCTACTTTTTCATGCATGTGTACATGCCTAATTTTTCTGGCCTCTGGTGCTACACTGTGGCTGCAAAAAAACAAAAAACAAAAAAAAAGGCACATACATGTGTCAATTCCCCTTCGTGATCGTTACCTTGTTGTGGTGAAGGGGCTTGCGTATCACAATGAAGCGATCACCTCTAGGAGTGTGTTGGCACACCCCAGATGATAAGGTCTTTGCTTCATTGTGAACAGACCAAAAGCGATCCGCGGGATAATTTTTCATAGAAAAAACAGTTTTCTTTAATTTAAAAAAAAAAGAGGGCAGCCTCTGCGGAGCTGGGTATTTTTTGGCCGCGTTACTGAAAGCTCATGCACAATGGCTGTAGGCTCATGCGTCCTTTTTTCGGAGGTGACAAACCTGGTCAGTCAAACCCAAGGCAACATCATCGACCTCATCCCATATGCATTTTTTCTGGAGCGTGCCCTGCGAAAAGTATTGGATCAGGCCGTAGATGAGCATTAAGAGGAAGAGTTGTGGTCCCCATCACCACCAGAAGCAGCCTTGTCGTTGTTGATTGCTGGACCTGTGGCAACGCAGAGAGAGGAGTCTGAAGAAGAGAAGTCAGAGGAGGAAGGTGGAAGACCAACCACAGCAGCAGGGCCGGCCTTTGGGGTGTGCGAGCTGTGCGGCCGCACAGGGCGCCATGGGCAATAGGGGCGCCGTGCGGCCATCACAGCTCGCAAATGATGAAGCCGCACAGCGGGAGGTATGCGGCGACCGCGGCCTGGAGAGGGTTAACACAGGCCGCCGCTTACCTCCCGCTGTGCGGCTGTACCTGTGTCTCCGAGTTCTGACTCTCTGCACGGCTGAGCTGTGTATCTCACACACAGCTCAGCTTCAGGGACGCGAGAGGAGAGAGAGAGAGAGATCGTCCTCCTCCCCCCATCCCCTCCCCTCTCCTCCTGGGTCTGCCCCGCCCACACTCTCCGGGGATGTGTGGGCGGGAATTTTAACACTACACAGAAGAAAAGCTGCAGCGTGAGCCTTCATCCTGGGGTAAGTAATCTTACCCTCTCTCCTGCCCCAGTAACAAATGTAAGGGGGGCTCTGAAGTAATGCGTGGGGGGCTGTGATGCAAGGGGGGTCTGGGGGGGGGGGTCTCTGATGTAATGGGGGTATGTGGGGAGCTCTGATGTAAGGGGGGGGCTCTGATGTAAGGGGGGGCTCGGAAGTAAGGGCTGGTCTGTGGGGGGCTCTGATGTAAGGGGGGTCTCTGATGTAAGGGGGTCTGTGGTGGGCTCTGATGTAAGGGGGAATCTGTGGGGGGCTCTGATGTAAGGGGAGTCTGTGGGGAGCTCTGATGTAAGGGGGGTCTGGGGGGGTCTCTGATGTAAGGGCGGTCTGTGGGGGGCTCTGATGTAAGGGGGGTCTGTGGTGGGCTCTGATGTAAGGGGGGTCTGTGGTGGGCTCTGATGTAAGGGGGGTCTGTGGGGGGCTCTGATGTAAGGGGGGTCTGTGAGGGTCTCTGATGTAAGGGGGTCTGTGGGGGTCTCGGATTTAAAATTGGTCTGTGGGGTGGGGGGTCTCTGATGTAAGGGGGGTCTGTGGAGGGTCTCTAATGTAAAGGGGGCTCTGAGGGTCTCTGATGTAAGGGGGGCTCTGTGGTGGGTCTATGATGTAAAGGGGGCTCTGTGGGGGGGTCTGATGCAAGGGGAGTCTGTGGGGGGGAACTTAGATGTAAAGGGGGCTCTGTGGGGGGGGTCTCTAATGTAAGGAGGGGCTCTGATGTAAGGGGTACTCTGTGGGGGTCTCTGATGTAGGGGGGGCTCTGTGGGGGGTCTCTGATGTAAGGGGGACTCTGTGGGGGTCTCTGATGTAAGGGGGGCTCTGTGGGGGGTCTCTGATGTAAGGGGGTCTGTGGTGGGTATCTGATGTAAAGGGGGCTCTGTGGGGGGTCTCTGATGTAAAGGGGGCTCTGAGGGGGGGGTCTCTGATGTAAGGGGGTCTTTGGGGGGTATCCGATGTAAGTGGGGCTCTGTGGGGGGTCTCTGATGTAAGTGGGGCTCTGAGGGTCTCTGATGTAAGGGGGGGCTCAGTGGGGGGTCTCTGATGTAAGGGGGGCTCTGAGGGGGGGGTATCTGATGTAAGTGGGGCTCTGTGGGGGGTCTCCGATGTAAGTGGGGCTCTGAGGGTCTCTGATGTAAGGGGGGCTCTGTGGGGTTCTCTGATGTAAGGGGGGTTCTGAGGGTCTCTGATGTAAGGGGGGGCTCCGTGGGGGGTCTCTGATGTAAGTGGGGCTCTGTGGGGGGTCTCTGATGTATGTGGGGCTTTGTGGGGGTCTCTGATGTAAGGGGGGCTCTGAGGGTCTCTGATGTAAGGGGGGTCTGTGGAGGGTCTCTAATGTAAAGGGGGCTCTGAGGGTCTCTGATGTAAGGGGGGCTCTGTGGGGGGTCTATGATGTAAAGCGGGCTCTGTGGGGGGTCTCTAATGTAAGGAGGGGCTCTGATGTAAGGGGGACTCTGTGGGGGGTCTCTGATGTAAGGGGGGCTCTGTGGGGGGTCTCTGATGTAAGGGGGGTCTCTAATGTTAGGGGGGCTAAGTTATTAGTGAACATAAAAAAGTTCCAAGAAAAGTCCAATGAATTGCCAAAAAGGTGCAATAAAATGTGCAAAAAAAATATTTATGGTGACAAAGCTGCTTCCACTAATCACCCCAAACTGACTCACCAGACTTAAATAAAAGCCGATGTATTTTATGGAATCACACTATGTTGATTCATTTTTTGCACATTGTAGAGGTTATGAATATTTAATTGTTATTTATCTAGTAGTGGTATATGATATGTATACTGTAGTAGCCATGCAGATTTAATTATTATTTTGCACTGTGCACTTTTTACAACAGAAACAGATTTGGGTGACATATTTATATATCATTTTAGGGTAAATACTATTTTTGCGCTGATTTTTTTCCCTGTTTTTATCTTGCTGCTGCACCCACTTGGAGTCAATTAGCAGCAAGTATACTCTTTAATAGTTTTTCAATAGATACAGCCATGTTTAGGGGGGTGCGAGAGGTGAGGATGGGGGGGGGGGCGCCACAGGATTAGCTCGCACAGGGCGCCTGAACACCTAAGGCCGGCCCTGCACAGCAGGCGTCCCAGGGGGCTTGTTGTCACCTTTCGGGGACCCTTGGTGTTGTACGTGGCTGGCTGGGTGGAGGAAGAGACCTTCAATGATGTCAGTGAGGACAAGGAACGGGACATGGCTAGCTTGGTATCCAACCTTGTGCAAATGGGGAGTTTGCGGTCGTGCAAATGGACGGACTGACTGACTGACTGTTAAACGGGGAGTTTGGTCTGTCAGAGTTTGGTCTGTCACTGAAGCGGGCGTAACCCTTACACTACTTGATCGATACAACATCATACCTGATCGTATTCACACACTGGATGTTTTAAAAGCACGTTATTCCAAACAATTTAGGAATGTTAGGTGATTTATGCCCTTTATGGATTAAAACCCGACTCTGCGTCAACTACCTAATTTTCCATGGGAGTTTTGCCATGGATCCCCCTCCGGCATGCCACAGTCCAGGTGTTAGACCCCTTGAAACAACTTTTCCATCACTATTGTGGCCAGAAAGAGTCCCTGTGGGTTTTAAAATTTGTCTGCCTATTGAACTCTATGGTGGTTCGCCCGGTTTGCGAACATTCGCGTTCGCGAACGGCAAATTTTAAGTTCGCGACATCACTACTTGCCACTAGATGAATCTGGAGGTAAAGTTCCTGAATAGACAGCTTGCTTAGCACTTATCTTCAGAGAACTCGCCTAGCACCTCCTTTCTATCCACCAGCTGACGGCCGCCCTCCGACTACTCTATTCTGGAGTGGACCCCTTCCTGGTCAGGCCTCTGGACATGATCCCCTGTACTCACAATACTGTTTTTTCAGGTTATCCAGTTTCTCAACCCCTCTAGTCAGCTCTCCTGAACCTCTGGGTTCAGCTCCTTCCTTCTGGCTCACCAGGCCGACTGCCTGTGACCATACACCAACTGCTGTCGAAGAGGAGGCAGCCGCCACCTTCTTTCCGGGACTCTGCTCACCAGCGAAAGACCCAGAGCACATGTGCTCCTGGCTTTTATACTACACCCCACAATGCACAGAGACAAGCAGTCTGTGCCAATCATTGGGGCATTATCAAAGTCTGTGTACCCATTGGTCAGGTTTTCTCCACTGTCCAATATGCCGCCCTATTGAACCAGCGTGAAACACTCCCCTAGACCAGATGAATCACACACTGAGCACCATGAGCAGACCTAACTCACAGATCCTGCCTCTGATAGACAGAGCCAAAAACTATACTTACTCTCTAGCACCTACCTAGGAGGGTGCTACACATACATACATTTTTTTATTTATATTATATAGTGGGTAAGAATCACCCTCCTTTGAAATATTTACATTTTATTGCTTTGCAGACTGAAATGAAGGCAGACATAGTTTTTGTTGTTCTGCTTTGTATCCATCTCCTGACTAGTGCCTGTCCAGAATTTCTTTAAACCTTTTTCTCTCTACCTTTATGGGGTCACATTTTTAACAAACAATAGGTGTGGGAACTTTGGAGTTAAGTTAGTCCCTCTCTGCATTCTATATATGGGCACTCTCTTACACTCTGATCTTAGCTTCAATAGTTTCCCCCCATGTACACTGAATGCTTAATCCGGTCCAATTTCATCCACAACGTTCCTAGAGGACTGCAGCAGTGTCCTGCTCTCTTTCTGAAGTACAAACTGATAGTCTTGCCCTTCAGACATTTTTAGGTCAGGGGACCCCTTTAAAGGATTTCAGTTCTTTCAAGTTCTCCCTCTAGACAGATAAGCTGTTTAAAGCTTCTTTCCAGACTACCCTCCTGAACCTGTAGGATGCCCAATTCTTCTCCACCTTTTACCTCTGCTGTGTGTCATATCATTACACATCTAAAATCATATTTTTTAGGGTTGGCAACAGCCATTTCACCTTGACCATATGGTCTACCATTATTTTTGTGGTCACCCAAGGTAACAAAATGAACATTTACCAATGCCTTGCACTTTTCCTTATGGTCATAAATATCACTTTTGTTAAGAGTTCACTTCATCAGTGTTTGGCAGGGCAGGGTCTGGAGAGGAACTGCATTCAGTGGATTGGTTTTCGGTTAGGGAAAAAAAAAACAAAAAATACACACCTGTAAGAAAAAAGCACAATGAGCTAGTATGCATTCCATACTAGCTCATTATGAAATACTTACCTTAGAATGAAGCCCCCGCAGCCCGCTCACTGGTGACACAGATGACATGTTCAGCCATCTTCCTTCTGGGTTTGTATCCTTCGGCCATCTGATTGGCTGGAGCTGCGATGACGTCACTCCCGTGCATGCGCGTGGGACCTGCTGTTCACGGCCCAGGGCTCTGATGGAACAGCACAGGCGGCTGTTCCTTCAGAACGCATGCGCCCAGGGCCGGCCTTAGGTGTTCAGGCGCCCTGTGCGAGCTAATCCTGTGGCGCCCCCCCCCCCCATCCTCACCTCTCGCACCCCCCTAAACATGGCTGTATCTATTGAAAAACTATTAAAGAGTATACTTGCTGCTAATTGACTCCAAGTGGGTGCAGCAGCAAGATAAAAACAGGGAAAAAAATCAGCGCAAAAATAGTATTTACCCTAAAATGATATATAAATATGTCACCCAAATCTGTTTCTGTTGTAAAAAGTGCACAGTGCAAAATAATAATTAAATCTGCATGGCTACTACAGTATACATATCATATACCACTACTAGATAAATAACAATTAAATATTCATAACCTCTACAATGTGCAAAAAATGAATCAACATAGTGTGATTCCATAAAATACATCGGCTTTTATTTAAGTCTGGTGAGTCAGTTTGGGGTGATTAGTGGAAGCAGCTTTGTCACCATAAATATTTTTTTTGCACATTTTATTGCACCTTTTTGGCAATTCATTGGACTTTTCTTGGAACTTTTTTATGTTCACTAATAACTTAGCCCCCCTAACATTAGAGACCCCCCTTACATCAGAGACCCCCCACAGAGCCCCCCTTACATCAGAGACCCCCACAGAGCCCCCCTTACATCAGAGACCCCCACAGAGTCCCCCTTACATCAGAGACCCCCACAGAGTCCCCCTTACATCAGAGCCCCTCCTTACATTAGAGACCCCCCACAGAGCCCCCTTTACATCTAAGTTCCCCCCACAGACTCCCCTTACATCAGACCCCCCCCCCACAGAGCCCCCTTTACATCATAGACCCCCCACAGAGCCCCCCTTACATCAGAGACCCTCAGAGCCCCCTTTACATTAGAGACCCTCCACAGACCCCCCTTACATCAGAGACCCCCCACTCCACAGACCTATTTTAAATCAGAGACCCCCACAGACCCCCTTACATCAGAGACCCTCACAGACTCCCTTTACATCAGAGCCCCCCCCACAGACCCCCCCTTACATCAGAGCCCACCACAGACCCCCCTTACATCAGAGACTCCCACAGACCCCTTTACATCAGAGACCCTCACAGACTCCCTTTACATCAGAGCCCCCCCACAGACCCCCCTTACATCAGAGCCCACCACAGACCCCCCTTACATCAGAGACCCCCCCAGACCCCCTTACATCAGAGCCCCCCACAGACCCCCCTTACATCAGAGACCCCCCCAGACCCCCTTACATCAGAGCTCCCCACAGACCCCCCTTACATCAGAGACCCCCACTCAGACTCCCCTTACATCAGAGACCCCCCCCAGACCCCCCTTACATCAGAGCCCACCACAGACCCCCCTTACATCAGAGCCCCCCACAGACCCCCTTACATCAGAGCCCCCCACAGACCCCCCTTACATCAGAGACCCCCACTCAGACTCCCCTTACATCAGAGACCCCCCCACAGACCCCCCTTACATCAGAGCCCCCCACAGACCCCCCTTACATCAGAGCTCCCCACAGACCCCCCTTACATCAGAGCCCCCCACAGATTCCCCCTTACATCAGAGCCCACCACAGACCCCCTTACATCAGAGACCCCCCTTACATCAGAGCCCCCCACAGACCAGCCCTTACTTCCGAGCCCCCCCTTACATCAGAGCCCCCCCCCTTACATCAGAGCTCCCCACATACCCCCATTACATCAGAGACCCCCCCAGACCCCCCTTACATCACAGCCCCCCACGCCTTACTTCAGAGCCCCCCTTACATTTGTTACTGGGGCAGGAGAGAGGGTAAGCTTACTTACCCCAGGATGAAGGCTCACGCTGCAGCTTTTCTTCTGTGTAGTGTTAAAATTCCCGCCCACACATCCCCGGAGAGTGTGGGCGGGGCAGACCCAGGAGGAGAGGGGAGGGGGGGAGGAGGACGATCTCTCTCTCTCTCCTCTCGTGTCCCTGAAGCGGAGCTGTGTGTGAGATACACAGCTCAGCCGTGCAGAGAGTCGGAACTCGGAGACACAGGTACAGCCGCACAGCGGAAGGTAAGCGGCGGCCTGTGTTAACCCTCTCCAGGCCGCGGTCGCCGCATACCTCCCGCTGTGCGGCTTCATCATTTGCGAGCTGTGATGGCCGCACGGCGCCCCTATTGCCCATGGCGGCCTGTGCGGCCGCACAGCTCGCACACCCCAAAGGCCGGCCCTGCATGCGCCAGTGATGTCAATGGCTGCATGCAAAGTAAATATATCCTAAACCTTGTAGTTTAGGATATACTTACACTACCTATAGGAAAGCCTTATCGTAGGCTTACCTATAGGTACAAAGTTACAGAGGAAGCTTTACTTCCTCTTTAACTATACACCAACTCCACTGCCGACAACTGTCCTGACACCTGACCATCATGTAAAAATGGATTTTTGTAAGATCTTACTGTAAAATCCTTTTCTCTTAAGCTCATTGACAGACATAGTCTTGATTCTCAAGAGCTGGGTTATGTTGTCTCCGCAGGAGTAGGCAGAAAGACAAAACGTTCTGGCTCCACCTTAGGGGCAGTCCCTGAGGGTATATCCTCCCTCTCTCTGCTACAGGGAATCAGTTCTGTTCTAAAGCAGTAACAGAGAATTTAACCCAACCCAACTCAATGATAGAGGGCGGGTACTACGTCTGTCAATGAGCTTAAGAGAAAAGGATTTTACGGTAAGATCTTACAAAAATCCATTTTTCTCTATCGCTCATTGACAGACGTAGTCTTCTTGATTCTCAAGAGCTGGGACATCCAGAAGCAGTGCCACAAATGAGGGGTGGGATTGACAAAATCAAATCCAATCTAGAAGGCCCAACCGGTGCCAAACTAGAAGTTTTAAAGGCTCATTATAAACAAAGAATGAGACTAAAAGAAAAATTTCCAACGGAAAAAACCCTCGAGGTAGACCACTGGTCTCCTCAAATTGCGGCCTGCAAAACCTTGCGGCCAAACGAGGCATCAGACGATGCCATTACATCAACTTTATAATGTTTTGTAAAGGTATGCACCGACGACCAGGTAGCCGCCTTGCACACCTGGACCACTGACGCCTGATGGCGAAAGGCCCATGACGCACTAAGCGCCCGAGTGGAGTGCGCCTTAACAGGGAACGGGGGCTCCCGACCCTTAATAGAATAAGCCTGTACTACCGTCTGTCTGATCCATCTGGAAATGGTCGCGGCAGATGCAGGCAACCCCTTTTTGGGTCCATCCGGGATCACAAAAAGTGAATCCGTCTTGCGAAACGAGTCTGTCGTTTTCAAGTATACCCTGATCGCCCAGACCACATCCAAGGAGTGTAAAGCAAACTCCCGAGGATGACTGGGCTTAGGACACAGGGAAGGTAACACAATTTCTTCATTCAGATGAAATTCTGAAACCACTTTTGGTAGGAAGGATGGATTCGGACGAAGAACCACCTTATCTCTATGAACCACCAGATATGGTGAATGACAAGATAATGCGGCCAGTTCTGACACCCTGCGTGCAGAAGTAATAGCCACCAAGAAGGCCACCTTCTGGGACAACGTAGGTAGAGGAATCTCCCTAATATCTTCAAAGGGAGGTTTCTGAAGAACCGACAACACTAAATTAAGATCCCAGGGGGGTAACGGCACGTGCACTGGCGGAGCCAGATGTCGCACCCCCTGGATGAAATTCCGCACCAAGGAATGAGTAGCCAAAGGCTTCTGAAAGAAGATAGCTAATGCTGAGACCTGACCCTTGATAGTACTCAAGGCCAGTTTCTGCTCAACCCCTTGTTGCAGAAAAGCCAATATTCGACTAATCGAATAAGACCGAGGACGGAACCCCAAAGGTTCACACCATGCAATGTAGGACTTCCATGTGCGATGATAAATCTTTCTGGAAGTCGCTTTCCTTGCTTCAACTAGAGTAGGAATAACTGAAGCTGACAAACCTTTGTCCTTCAGCACCTGGGTCTCAATAGCCAGGCCGTTAAAGCCAGCGATCGTAAAGCAGGATGGAAGATCGGTCCCTGAGACAGTAGGTCCTCCCTGAGAGGAAGTCTCCACGGGACGTCCGCCACCAGTCTGACCACGTCGGCGTACCAAGCTCGACGAGGCCAGTCCGGAGCTACCAGAATTACTGGAATTCCTTCCTCCTCTATCCTGCGAAGAAGTCTTGGCAGTAACGCGAGAGGAGGGAAGGCATACATTAGCTGGTATTGCCCCCACGGGGCGATCAGTGCGTCTGTGGTCTCTGCTAGAGGATCGCGGGAGCGAGCCACGAATCTCTGAACTTTCCTGTTGAATCGTGATGCCAACAGATCCACATCCGGGGTGCCCCACCGTAGGCACAACTGGTGGAAAACGTCTGGATGGAGGGACCATTCCCCCTGATCCAGAGTCTGACGGCTGAGATAATCTGCCTGCCAATTCTCCACCCCCGGAATGAACACCGCAGAGATCGCTGGAACAAACCGTTCCGCCCAGCGAAGAATGCAAGCCACTTCTTTGGCCGCTCGGACACTCTTGGTGCCCCCCTGGTGATTGACATAAGCCACGGCCGTGGCATTGTCCGACTTGATCCGAACCGGGCTGCCCTGGAGCTGCTCGGTCCAGTGAATCAGACAAAGTCTGATCACTCTCAGTTCCAATACATTTATCGGCAATCTGGATTCTTCCGGGGACCAAAGTCCCTGGACAGATAACTGACCGAGAATTCCTCCCCATCCGGATAGGCTGGCATCCGTGGTCACTATCGTCCAATATATTGGCAGAAATGACTTTCCCTGGCTGAGCATCGGAGACCGAAGCCACCAGACCAGAGACTCTCTGGTCTGTTTGCTCAATCGGATCGGATTGTCCAGGGATTCCGGATTCCGATTACATCTGAGAAGAATCTCTTGCTGAAGAATTCGGGTATGGGACTGGGCAAATGGGACTGCTTCGAAGGAAGCCACCATTAACCCCAGAACCCTCATGCAAGTCCGAAGGGAAGACCAGCTGTTGGACAGTAACAACTGGACTGCTGATTGAATCTTTCGGAGTTTCCCTACCGGAAGGAAAACTCTTGTCCTGACTGTGTCTAGAATTAGACCCAGATATTCGAGCCTCTGGGTGGGAACCAGAAATGACTTTTGCTGGTTCACCAGCCACCCGAATTCCTGTAAAGAAATCATAGTAATTTCTATGTTTTGTAGCAAGGTCTGAGGAGGCTCTGCATGAAGCAGAAGATCGTCTAGGTAACCAAGAATCGATATGCCTCTTTGGCGCAGTAGTGCCAACATTGGGGCCAACACCTTCGTGAAGTCCCGCGGAGCCGTGGCGAGACCGAAAGGTAACGCCACAAACTGATAGTGGTTCTCTTCTACGGAAAAGCGTAGAAATCGCTGATGCCCTGCGAAAATGGGAATGTGAAGATATGCGTCCTTGATGTCTATGGACGCTAGGACATCCCCTGGATGCAGGAAGGCTGCTACTGTGCGAATGGACTCCATTCTGAATCTTCTTATGTTGACAAAAGAATTGAGTGCCCTTAAGTCCAGAATTGGACGCACTTTGCCCTCTTTCCTGGGTATTGTAAATAGGTTTGAATAAAACCCTTGAAACCGTTCTGTCCAAGGAACGTGGACTACCACTCCTTGTTGTAGTAAATCTGTGACTGCTCTCCGCAGATCTTCTAAACGATCCGGGGATAGTCGGATATTGGAAGGGAAGAATCGCGCCGGTGGGAGAGATCGAAACTCGATCTTGTACCCTGACCTTATGACTTCGCAAACCCATTTGTCCGGGATTCTGGAAAGCCATGGATCCGGGAACCGGCGAAGACGTCCCCCCACCCCAGTTATGGGTGGGGGCGCACCTTCAGGCTTTGGACGGTTTATCTTCAGGTCTGGAAGGGGCGGGCTTTTGCTTGCCCGACCAACGACCCCTGACGCCTCCTGCAGGAGCTTTGGAGGACTTAATTTTTTCACCCGCGGGACGAAAAAACCTCTTGTGAGCAGAAAAAGAAGGCCCTCGTCTTTGACGAGTTCCTTTACCTTTAAAATTTTGCGGTAAAAAAAGGTGCTCTTTCCACCCGTGAGATCCTTAATGATCTCATCTAAGTTGGCTCCAAATAGACGCTCTCCTAAAAAGGGGATATTAGCCAATGCTTTTTTGGAACCTTGGTCGGCTAACCAACCTTTTAGCCACAGTGTACGCCTGAGAACCACTGCTGAGACTGATGCTCGCGCCAATAATGGAGTGGCGTCTAACGCCGCATCACACACAAACTGTAACCCCTGTATCATTTGTTCCAACAAATCTGATACCGCCTGAGGGACCTCTTCTAAGTCCCGGCGTAACCACTTGGTCCATTCAGTTACAGCCTGCGAAACCAGACCAATAGCTATTATAGGTCTGAAAGCTGATCCAATCAAGGAAAACATGGTGCGAGACATAGCTTCTATCTTGCGATCCACTGGATCTTTAAAAGACGGAGCGTCTTCTAGAGGAATAACCGTGGCTTTATTCAATCTAGCAATTGGTGAATCCACCACAGGTGGTTCTGTCCATTTCTTAATGAGGGTTTCCTCAAACGGATAACGCCTGTTAATGCGTTTAGAAATAGTAAAAGTGCGTTTTGGCAGACGCCATTCTTCTTCGATTGGAATGCCAAAACATTTGGGCAATGGAAAAACCTTCGCCACTTTGATGCGTTTTTTAGTCCCAAAAGGGATTTCAGTTTCAGCTATTTCCGATGGAATACCCTGTAATCTTAAGGTTTCTTGAACAGATACAATGAGTGCGTTTACCAACGCTTCCTCTCGGGCTATGGCTGATGCCGAAACATCCTCCTCGCTGTCTGAAGAGACAGGACCCGAGACACCAATCCCAGATGAAGTACCTGCAACTGCAGAAATAGGCTCAGAGAGCCCCATCAAATAAAGAATGGATATCACGGGTGGAGACAACAAGAAAATTAGAATTATTAAAACCCTGGGGAGAACAGGACCAAGAGTATGAAAATAGAATAGAGATTTGGGAAGTATGGCAAGAGTATAAAAAAGGAGAAATAAGGGCTCATTAAGTATCTTCCGCAAGGGGGGGGAGGGGGAGAGGGGAGGGGAGGGGGAAAAAGTAAGGGAGATGTATGCATATAGTTTAAATCCCCCCATTTAAGGAGGGATGATATTATTGTATTAATAAAGTTTTGTATGTTGAAAATCTTTAATAAAGAAAATTAAAAAAAAAAAAAAGAAATAGGCTCAGAGTCTGAATCCGAGGTTTCAGATAATAAGGGGCTAGGCGGGGGTCGCTTTCTTGCGCCCTGTCCCCGACAAGCCACTTCCACCCGGGACACAAAAGTTTCCATAATAGCTGACAATGATTCAATTGTCAGTGGGGTGCTGGAGGATCCTGCAGACCCCTCGAGGGGATCCGGAGGAGATACATGAGTGGCAGGGTCCATGTTAATTCAGGACACCTTTGCCAGCAAAAACAAAAAAACTTTTTTTTTTTTTTTTTTTTGTGTGTCTCCCCCTAGCGCAATAGCGCCCCTCAGAGTACCTGCTTCTCGATCCCACAGAGAGAGAGAGGGACCCCCAAGGCTCACCAACCGATGCAGTGAAGTTTCCAACCAACTGCAGTCAGCGTCTGTCTTTTACAGACTGGAAGGAGCTGTTGCTTTTTCCCGGGTAGAAGGACGTGGCTCCGCCCCCTGTGTACGCCTTCCGGCGTTCCCAGCTCTCCACGAGGTAGCTGGGCTCACGAAACATGGCCGCCCCCATAGAAGAGACATAAGACTCCAAAAACATGGCGGCCGGCGTGACCTGAGGACATACATGCACTTGGTCTACGGCAAAATGGCGGCGGACCGCCGAAATCGTTTTCCCAGCAGATCCACCTGCATCTCTGCTAAGTGGCGATATATGGATCTACAGGAGATACACTACAAATAAGGTAGGATTATACCTCCTATGTCTGCTGTAATGTTACAGTCTGCTGGGTAGAGTGTTAGCTCTCAAACCAAGTCCACTTCCCACAAACACATGCTGTATTTACAAGGGGGACTTTTTAGTATCAGATATATACTGACCATATATGGAGGGGCCCATAATTCATACTGCCTCATAACGAGGAAAGAAAAAAGGGAACGTTTACTCACCATACCAAACCGACAGGCACCCTCTCTTCACAATACCCTCTCCACCGGGGTGGGGGGTTGTGGACCACTCCGGACGCCTTGACTCTCTGGTTCCTGGCGTCCAAGCGAGACTTTTAACTCGCAAGGTCAGTCCCTCCACTGGGACTCCGTCGCGGCCGACCCAGCGCGGAGCTCTGGTCTGCACGCGCTCGTAGGCAGAAACCGGGGTGACCACTGGATCTCAACATCCAGCCCGGCGCCCGGCCCCGCATACTTACTTGAATGTGTCGCGGCCGACCAAGCGCAATGCAATGGTCTGCGCGCGCTCGTAGGCCGGCTGGGGTGACCACAAGTGTCGCCCAGTCCGGCATTTTTGCTTGAAGATCTCACAGGAAAAACACTGGAGAAAAACTACCTAAAAAAATGTCTTTTTCTAAAGAAAAAAAGTCTTGCCAGGACCAAAAGATCCTAGCAAGGAACTTAGGTCCTTACTCCTGACTAGACAGAAAAAAACTGATTCCCTGTAGCAGAGAGAGGGAGGATATACCCTCAGGGACTGCCCCTAAGGTGGAGCCAGAACGTTTTGTCTTTCTGCCTAGTCCTACTCCTGCGGAGACAACATAACCCAGCTCTTGAGAATCAAGAAGACTACGTCTGTCAATGAGCGATAGAGAAAGTAACATTTAGATCCGTGACCACAATCACTTCATTTTTACCTGTGCCATCTGGCATTTCTACCATCATCCGCTTATTTAGCACAGCATCATCCATTATCACATCATTAGGCCCTTTGTGATCACAGACATGACTTCTTCTGCACGCTCCCTCTTACTTGGCGCTTCCATCTTGGAAGGATATCTGCAGTAGCAAGTGCACCCTTGCATAAAAGTTGCTCTGCAGGCCCTTCATCTGGCACCACAGAAATCACGTCTGCTCCACTGTTACCAAAAGGGGCCTTTTCCCAATAAAGTTAGTTGCCCATCTGTCACAGTCTGTTTTCTCTGTGCTCCCATCAGTGGTATTATGCAATACCAACTGCCCAAGGAGACCCAGAGGGAGAGAGTGGTTCCGCATCAGACCCATTACACGTCACTTTTGTGCAAACTAGGCGGCTGTGGCAATACATTTTAAACCACAGCAGACTGCAATACTAAAAACTTACCCCCTTGCTGTGGTGGCGCTTTATTAAACTCATGGACACTTCATACCATTCATTGCCAGCATTGACAGACTGCAGTAACCCATTATCACCATGGGTATTTTCAAACATTTTCAATTCAACATTTACATTCTCATCACCAGGTTCAAGAACCCTCTTGTCTATCAGAGTGGCACCATAGTTGTCCCGGGCAACCTCTGGCTCTAACACACAGAGCTCCCTGGAGGTTTCTAGAAACACCTCTGTGGCCTTATATCTTGTTGCTTGAGGAGATAGCATACCCTGCTCAGCAGTCACCACTACCTTATTAAACTCAGAACCTTGTTCAATTGACTTAGGTGTACACACAGAAGCAAATTCATGCTCTTAATAAGCATTACATTATCAGATTCAATTTTAACACTTGCCTCCCCACTGGACAGGGCACTGCAGCAAGGCAAGTCCTTTTCTACATAGACAGTGGATCGACCTGTTGGGGTCACTTCCACTCCAGTGTGAGCAATCACATAGTCTCATGACTAACAACAGTCTTACCTATCAGTGTAGGTATGAAAAAAAATATGTAAAGATTAGAGGTGGGGAAAAAGATATATGTAAAGTGCGCTATCCTAAAAATCAGCAAATAAATATGATGGAAAATAATGTATGAACAAATACTTTAAAAAGCAAAAATGTGTCCAACCTAAAAAAAAACTCACAAGTGAACAGTGTGATAGTGTTGTAAAAAAGAAATATGAATTCCTAAAAAACTGAATGTAAAAAGACAATAGTGAATTCTTCTAGTATATTCAAACTTAGTCCTAAGTAAAGTCCCACACAGTGACACATATAACATAGGTTGATAGGGGGCATGGCTGAGCAGCGGATGTAACAGGACGTGTTCCTTGCATTCTCCGCTGAAGATCCCAATTTAATCCTCTGGGTGGCAGCTAAACTAAGGCCTCTTTCACACGGGCGATCCGATCAGATCCGCCTGTCAGTTTTTTTAGGCGGATCTGATCGGATCCTCCATGCAGCTCTATGGGGCAGCGGATTTCACAGACAGGATCGGATGCGCTGCCATCCACATCCGATCCTGTCCGTGAAATCTGGACGGATGGAAACCCTATTTTTCCATCCGTTCAGTAATCGGATCAGATGAGAGCGGACAGGCGGTCCGCTCTCATCTGATCCCCCATAGAGGGCAGCGGGGGCTGCGACACCTCCCTCTCCGCAAGCGGAGACGAGCTGTCATCCGCCGGCTCAGCGGGGATCGCGGATCGATCCCCGCTGAGCAACACGGATCCGCCTACGGAGGCGGACCGTGTGAAAGAGCCCTTACTCGAACTGGTCACAATCATTACCGATAACTTGGTGAGGGAGAGCGGATCTGACCTGAACACATTACCCGCGCCGCAGCACGTCCAAGAGGCCTAAATCCGCTCGGTCAGCTCCGGACATGTCTGGGCAAGAGGACGCGGCTGCCCGTCTCCTCATGAAGGAGAGTTACAAGGAGGCTGCACAGAAACTTTTCTCATGCTCCTCATTGAAGGGGTCCCGTGTCGGAGGACTTTCGGGGGGGTTAGTGGGGATGACGGCGATACGGCACTGTTGGAGGACACAATCAGCCATAATTACAGCATGGGACACGAATATGGCCTCTGACCCCTGCATTATGCAAACATCTATTATTATTATTATTATTATACAGGATTTATATAGCGCCAACAGTTTGCACAGCGCTTTACAGTGTGGGGAAGACAATACAGTTACAGTACAATTCAATACAGGAGGAATCAGAGGGCCCTGCTCGTTGGAGCTTATTACTGGGGAAGACCCAGAGCCCACACTGCGGGATAATATTATAGCCATGACCACTTGTAACTCCTCTATTACAGCCCTCACAAATGATAAAAAGGAGTGATATTCGAAGTATCGTTTATTAGACATGACTTGCAGACATTGCGGGAGAGAACAGCAGCTCTGGAGGGACATGAAGATAGGAAATTTCGTCTGGAAAAAAACCCAAAAAGGCACCACATCCCAATTGCAAAAATAGGAAAACTCAACCACCCATGGAAAGGGAGGAAGAGAAAATTGGGTTGGGGATTTTTAAGGTGCCAATAGACAATTTTTTTTTTTAAATATACTAAATTTATTGTTATATTTAAAATCAGAAAAACAAAAATGTGAAAGACATGTGAAGCAGCTGATGTAAAAGGTGAACAAACAGGCTTTTCAGAGTACAATCCAGACCCCCTTTTGCTCTCTGCTCAAGCTGACATCTTCAATGCAGCAGCTGGCGGGGCTCCATAGGCAAGAACAGTTATGGCTCTTGACTATGGAGCCGCCAGCTGCTGCATTAAGGCTCCGTTCACATCTAGGCGTTTTGGGGCGTTTTTGGGGAGTTTTTCTGCTCTAGGATCAGCTCTCAAAACGCCCAACAAGACAAATCCTATTCATTTCAATGGTCCCTGTTCACATCTGAGCGTTTTGACGCTGTAAGCAAAACCCCCAACGCTCAAAAAAAGTACATGAGCTTCTTTTTGGGCAGATTACAGGCGTTTTCCATTGGTTTCTATTCAATCTAAAAAGGCCTGCACAAAAAACGCCTGTAAAAACGCCTGTAAAATCGCAGTAAAAAAACTTGCGGTAAAAGTCGCGGTAAAATACGTGCGAAAACGCTACGCTCAGGTGTGAATGTTATTATGGATAGTGTAGGACCCACCGATAATGGGGTACTTTGACGCAGTGGTGGGCTTGAGCACGATATGGCCATATGGTGGAACTAAATCCCCATTTTTATTTATGGATTGTCTCCATATTTGATAGTCATTTCTTTTGCATGGTTGCGCTATTCTTTTTTAATATTCAGGTGTGAATGTAGCCTTAAGATGTCAGCTTGAGCAGAGAGCGAAAGGGGGAGCCTGTTCGTTCACCTTTACATCAGCTGCTTCTGGGAAGAGGATGTCGGCTTGATAACCCAAACGGAGGGGGAATTGCATTCCTGCATTAAGAAGTCAGTTCACTCACAGCTGCTTACCTGCAGCTTGCTAGTAAGCGGCTACTACCTTTATTAACAATCAGAGCACCTGGACTTTTTATCAACCCATTTTAGATGTGTCACTGAGTAGGACTTTACGTGGGACTTTACTTGGGACTAAGTTTGAATATACTATAAGGAATTCACTATTGTGTCTTTTACATTCAGTTTTTTTTTTAGGAACTCCCATTTTTCCTATTTACAACACTATTATACTGTTCATTTGTGTGGGTTTTTAGGTTGGATACATTTTTGCTTTTAAAGTATAATTATTTGCTCATACATTATTTTTCATCTAATTTATTCAATGATATTTATGCATATTTAAGATAGCGCACTTTACATATATCTTTTGTCCATCAGTGTAACAGGTTTTGCCATGTTCATTTCAGTTTGTGGACTCTTTTGCTGCACTTACATGTAATTGTAAAATTACAGCAGGCATCTCCTCTATAGCACCCCCTGCAGGCACAAAATGAATTTCCTTACTGTTGCCAGGGGTGATAACAAACCCTTTTAAACAGCTGTGTTTGCAAAGACTCTTGCTCGACAACATTATCTCCAGCTGTATTCCAAAGCCTTAGACAAGAAAAAAAATCCCATGCCCCAGTTGACCACATTCCAGGCATGGTACTTTGTGACCTGTTCTGAGGGAGTTTCTCTCCTAGCAACTCCCAACATGCAGAAACTTGCTTGCATCTCTATGGGGAGGATGAGACACCTCTACCCTGTAGCTCCTCCTCCTCCTGGATTGCACACTTTCTCCGGTTGCAAGGGAAATGGCACGCTTCCCCGCTGCACTTTGCGGGCTTCCCTTTCTTATCCTGGCTTTGCCGCCATCTTCTGTAGACAATCTCTTTCTCAAGCGATCCACAGGTCTGACATCACAGGCATTGCTATGGGAAACCACACTCTTTTCAAACTTCTGGTAAGCCTGTTGCTCTCTCCTGGCACTCAGAGCAGGTTTCCCAAACGCAGACTTGCTTTGCTAGTTAACTTTGCCCGGGAGGCTGGGACAAAGGGCACATGGGAGACAATGCTCCCTTTTCAGCTCGCTCAAAACTGAAAAGCCAGCTTCTTCTATGACCCAAGCTCCCTGGAGCTCCTCAACCTGCCTGGTTGAGAATTCTGGGTCATAATCTCTTTCTAGACCCTGGTAGGGCAACGCTCTGCCACAATATATACATACACAAATAGTTTTACACACACTAGTGAATCTTTATTTTACCAGGTGCAAGGCCCTACACATTACAAGTTAATGACACATTATACCTGTATATACAGCTTCAGTGGGAGTCATTGAAAAAAGTTTTGGAATGAATCTTTTCATCTTTTTTTACAACCAAACCACTAGGTTCGAGTTCTTACTGAGGCAAGAGCCTTAATTTAACGATTCCACATTACCTTATTATAAATATAACAGTTAGTGAACATGGTGTTGAAATCTTTCATGCACTCCATAGCATTTGTATAGTAGTTGTACTCCAGCCTCTTCCTTACGGTACTCAAATCCATAGGATTCTTTATGATTTGATAATAATCCTAAGAGTCAAAAAAACATACAAAGCAAAAAACATAAAAATACAGCTAAAGTAGAAAAAAATGGCAAATAATGAAAACTAAGCATAGTAAATTTCAGATAAATGGGAGGAGGTCTTCAACAATGAATCTACACTGTAAACACCACAAGGAAACCCAAAAAGTAAAATGGTTTTCCAACAATGTTACCTTGATGAACAAAATAAAGTATCAGAAGTATCAGTGATAGAGCCATCCTGCTATGCAGTGCCTAGCCTGGTACAGTCCTTCCCTCCTGCCCTTCTCTTCCCTCCGAGGGAACCTAGGAGCCGCTGAACGTGCCCGTCAGGCAGGCTTTAGGAGCCCAGGCAGTCCAGAACCCACGGAGACATGCGGGAGACTCTCGGAGTCAAGGAGACAGCCGAACCGAGCCAAAAGACCACCATCAGCACCGAGCAGGGTCCGAGGGAGGCCTGTACTGTGCAGAGGAGCCACAGAAGAGCGGGACCAGCCACCTCTGTGAGGGATAATAAACGTAACAAGTCCAAAGGATCATCGGTAATCCTGCCATCTCTGTGTGAGATAATCAGCTCAAAAACAGGTGCTCAAAAAAGACAGCACCAGTGATTCCTAGCAGCTCACCTCCAGCTTTGACTCCTTTGACTCTCTGGTGAAACAGAACGCCGTTTCCTATTAGGGATGGTCAAACTCTGAATGAATGGACCGAGATCTCTAGATGTACAAGGATCCCAGTTTTTCCTCCAGCTTTGATTCCCGTTTCACCAGAGAGTCACGGAACGCTGTTCCCCCATTGGGGAAAGTCAAACTCTGAATGGCTGTCTCTGGATGTATCAGGATCCCAGTTTTTCCTCATATATAAATGGTCCACCATAGGGAACAAAAACAATATATCTAGTGCTCTCAGTAAAAACTTATCATCACACAAATGAAAAGAGCTCATTCACCTAATGTAACACTAAGCCGTGCCAGCTGTAATATGCTCCTAGTATACATCCACTCACTTTCAGCCAAAAAAAAAAAAAAAAAAAAAATCGGTAATGGTCGTGGGTATAGCCAAATGTCAGCTCCTGCCTGCCCATATTAAATATACTAGTTTGGTCCGAGGTTCGGACAAAAAAGATAAAACTCAGGATGAAGTACACTAACAACTGGCCTAAAAAAAAAAAAAAAACTGAACGGTGAAGCTAAACAAAAAAGCCATAATGAAGAGAACTATGGGGGGGAGATTTTAGGGGACTCTGGGGGGGGGGAGGAGGAAAAGGAAAGAAGTTAGGAAGCTATGGATGGGGAGGTGAACCAAGCTAACTGGTAGGCCCTGAGGGGGAATCGGGACTAACAAGCGCATTAGCTAGAGCACCACTCAACGGAAAAAAAAGGAGATGGGCACCACTCAATGGAAAAAAAAAAGTAGATGGGCAAGGAGTGCCCAAGAAGGAGATCACCATAAACCACTCTAGGGTCAGTCAGATTTACAAGTTGGTAGGACCAGCCGGGGGAAATGGAGAGGGGGGGGGGAGCAGGAGGGGAATGGGGAGGGCTAGAAGGGTATGGGGAAGGAGAGGAAGAGTGGGGAGTGGATGGCATGAAGAAGAAAAATGTTGTGCAGAACCTGAAAAATGATTTGTTAAGGTCGTTCCCCCTTCTGATCTCTGGGATAAGTCCCTCTGGACAACCCTCAGAAATTGCCCCTATACCTGAATTCACGTATAAGACTGAGGGTGAGAGGAATTAAAGTACAGGAGGAGAGAGGAGAAGGAGAAATGGCAGGACTACCCTAAATTTTTTGACATATAAATGTAAGAGAATTAAATACGCCAATCAAAAAAAGACAAAAAAAAAAAAAAAAAAAAAAAAAAGGTACTAGAAGAACTCTGCTGGCATAATTTTTCTCCAGGAGACACATATTGCACAAGATACAAATGTGAAGTTATATTCAAAATACAGTAAAACCTTGGATTGCGAGCATAATTCGTTCTGGAAACATGCTTGTAATCCAAAGCACTCTTATATCAAAGAAAAATTTCCCCATAAGAAATAATGGAAACTCAGATGATTCGTTCCACAAGTCCTTCAGTTTATAGTCTATATACAAAGATTATAGCAATGTGATAGGTTGTGTAACCATAAAATGTCCATCCACAATATGCAGCCTTCCCAAGGGGATTAGAAGCAAAATACAGCAGAGTTACAGAATATAAGATAGAAGAGAGAGACGCCTCTAAGTGTAGCAATATGGTTACATTTAATGAAGGTTCAATATTTAGCAACTCACATGGTTGATGATTAAAGAGGCACATCTAAGTATGCAGGCATCCGGGGTAAAGCTGTCCACATAGACCATCTTCTGAACCACCGGCTCTCAACCACTGTCAGTCTGCAATCGTGACCGGGAAGAATAGCCTGCAGTAGAGTGATCTGGAAGTGAGGCTTTAAATCACTCGTGGAGCGCAGCGGGGAAGGGATGATGAAGATGGCTGTGCAGAGGATGGTCTATGTGGACAGCTTTACCCCAGATGCCGGTATACTTCGATGTGCCTCTTAATCATCAACCATGTGAGTTGCTAAATATTGAACCTTCATTAAATGTAACCATATTGCTACACTTTAGAGCAGGGGTCCTCAAACTACGGCCCGCGGGCCACATGCGGCCCACCAGGGTCCTGAACCCGGCCCGCCGGCCGGGATGTATCATTAATGTTTTTTTTTTTTTCATGAAACACGTAATTAGAGCCAGAGGCTCTAATAGGCTTCAGAAAAGGGTGGACCCGGGTGCAGAGCACTGCGCCCTAACCCACCCATTTGTGTGACAACAGCGAATGAAAATTCGCTATTGTCACACGGATCCTCCTCCTGGCCAATCAGGAAGCGGGGCCGAGACCCGCTTCCTGATAGGCCGAAAGGAGAGCTCATGCCATTGGCTGAGGAGGAGGCGGGGGACTGAGGAGAAGCCGCCGATGCTGCGGAGGTAAGTGCACTGATCTCTCAGCGCGATGGTCTCCGCATTGAAGGGGGCACGCTGGTCTCTCTGCATTGAAAGGGGGCACAACGCAATGGTCTCCGCATTGAAGGGGGCACACTGGTCGCTCTGCATTGAAAGGGGGCACGGCACGCTGGTCTCTCTGCATTGAAAGGAAACATGCTGGTCTCTCTGCATTGAAAAGGGGGCACACTATACCTTGATTACTAAAGACCCCTTTCGCACTTTTGTGACCTCAAAGGCACGCAATTTTTTACAGCGTTTGCCGCAAAGCAATGCTAATTACATTTTTCTGTTTGCGCCTCCCCACAAATTTTCAGCACCAGCAGCCACTATATAAATAAAACAATAAAAAATATGCGCATTGGAATTCGCTCATATTTTTTTTTCAAAACTATAGTCCGGCCCCCAACAGTGTCTGAGGGACCGTGAACTGGCCCACTGTTTAAAAAGTTTGAGGACCCCTGCTTTAGAGGCTCCTCTCCTTTTTTATACATTACGCTACTTGTATATCAAGACATCGCTTGTATATCAAGTCAAAATTTATTTAAAAAATTTGCTTGTCTTGCAAAGCGCTCTCAAACCAAATTACTCTCAATCCAAGGTTTTACTGTTATTACCCAGTTTGTTACTATGGAGACTCACCAAATAAGAGAAAAGGGTGTAGCAATTGTTATGGCAAAGGATGTTAGGTTCTCCTTGGGAGGAAACGTTGATTGACCCAGAAGAGCGGTACATTTTTCTGAAGGGACAGCTACAAGGGTTGGAATGTAGAGTGGCAAATGTACACACTGCCAAATAAAAACTCGAAAGGTTATTTTTTAAAAAAATAAATAAAATACTAGAGAAGCTGATGCAGTTCAGAACAGACTATTTGGTGTGTGTGTGAGTGTGCGTGTGTGTGTGTGCATGTGCGTGTGTGTGTGTGCATGTGCGTGTGTGTGTGTGCATGTGCGTGTGTGTGTGTGTGTGCGTGCGTTCGTGCGAGTGTTCGTGTGCGTGTGTGTTCTGACCCCCTCCAGGACTACTTTTTTAGCCTACAAAAGGCGGCTGGCTGCCTAAGGACGTGTTTTGTTTTTTTTTTTGTTTTTTACTTTTTTTTGTCCTCGCTCCAGACGCCTTTTTGTAAAAAGCAAAAAAAAAAAAAAAAAAAAAACACAGGAAAGTTTTTTCCCTCCTTTATGAATTGGATCGCCCTGCTCGGGTTCAGCCTCTCGTGTGTCAGAAGAGCCCCCGTATGGGCTTTTAAATCTCCCGAGGTGGTGGGTGTCCTTAGTGCTAGGACTGGCGGCTATGCAGTTAAAATAACTGCTCGTTTTGTCATGGCTGCTTGACAAACTACTCATCATGGGTCCTTTCCTGGGATGTACCAGTTTTCTCATGGGGCTTGCTGTCATCTGTAGTCCCACAGAAGCTGCTGCGTATCGGCGGGTGACGCAGCGGAGACAGGCCCGCTCGATAGCAGGGAGGTTGCCTGGCAACCATCGGGATGCTCACAGCTGATTGTGGCTGTCTATATTGCGGCGGGCTTCCTTCTACGAGGAATAAGTTTCTTATTCACTGAAGTTGGTTTCTTATTCGGCAGTTTCTTATACATTACTATGACAAATAAACCTTTTTTCCTCTTATTCCTCTGCAGTAAAAACAGTGAATAACTTCAGTGAATAAGAAACCAACTTCAGCCTCGTGTGCATTGCAGCCTGTGTACTTCTGCTGCCCTGGTGAATCTGAGAGAGTCTCCTTAAATTTCCTACACCTGGTTTTTAAGTGTTGATTCTTTTGCCTTCCAGCTGCCCAGTCGGTCCCTGCCAGCCTTTTAGCACTTATGCCTGCATGGAAAAGTTTTTTTTTTTTTTTTTTTTTTAAAAATACAAGAGCAGCTCTCCTGTCTTTTTTCAGGGGGGTGGAAGAGCCTAAGGCGAGATAACGCCCTCAGAAAGGTACCAAGTCAACACCCCAGGTTCAAAAGGATAAGAAGCGGACAGCACGTGCCAAGTCTCAAAGTCGCCATGGACTGGAGAATAGCCTGTCTGAACGGTCCAGGTCATCCCCTTTACCTCACTGTAGTCACTCAGTCCCAAGTAAAGAGAGGTTATGTCATCGGAAAGGCCTCCAAGAATAGTAAATCAGGGTGTAGGCACAGAAAGAGATCCTCTTCTTCCAGAGCTGCTTCACCAGACCCGCCAGAAGGAAAAGGCCTGTTGGGCTTGTTCGGCCCATGTTCTGCCAGGGAAGCTTGTTTGCGCCTCTTGCTTCAAAAGGAAGCTGCCCTAGACAATGCTGCGGATGTGCGACAGGTTAAAGCCTATATTAAAAAGGCAGCCAGGGCTGCCGCTAGAAATCCTGGGGCCCCATACAGCCTACCTGACAGGCCTCCCACTTCCACCGAAAATATCAAAATTATATTATCACCCCCTCCCAGGGCCGTCTTTAATATGGATTGGACCCTGGGCAAACATTTTCTTGGGGCCCCCCCGCCCATGCAATTTCAGAAAATATCAAATAATATAATAAAATTGATCGTGCTTCTAACAGTGATGAATCAAAATGTGCTGGTGTGCAATGTAATCAGACAGTGCCAATATCACAATGACAATATAAAACCATAATTACATAAAATACAATGGTGCTGCAAAACAAATGTCCAAATAAGATGAATCACTGTGTGAAACAACATGCACTCCTATGTGCCTATGATATCCATCATCGATCAGTGACTACAGAGATCCCGCCATCCATCCATCCATCCATCCGAGGAGGGCTGCCTTATTAACGTTTCTGGAATACACACATGCGTTTTCCCTGTGTGTTTGAGGTAAGCAGCCACTGCACACTGTAGAGCATCAAGTTTTGGATTTCGCTTTCTTTAGTCATCACACCTGATTTTGGACTCTTTTGTGAAAGTTTTTTTTGCACATAGGAGTGCATGTTGTTTCACACAGTGATTCATCTTATTTGATTGATTTGGACATTCATTTTGTTAGAAGCACGATCGATTTTATTATATTATTTGATATTTTCTTTGTGATATTTCCGTGTGACACTATTGTAGTGATTACACATCACCCCTTTTTTTTGCATCCACCATTGATTTCATTTGCACATCATAGTTTTTATGAATTAGCGCCGATCCTGCTCACTTTTATTATTATCTTTGAAAATGTGGGCCCCCAACCTGCATACATGTGAATCAGGCCTAAAGTAGGCCCATCAAGCAGTGTCTGGTGGTGGCCCAGAGCCATGCAGCGTGCTCTCTAAGGCCCCTTTCACACATGGAGTCCGTCGGACGGACTCCGTTTATCTCAGCAGGGGATTGATCCGCCGATCCCCCGCTGAGCAGGAGGATGACAGCTGTGTCTCCGTGCTGTGTGCGGAGACACAGCTCTCAGATCCCCATACATCTCTATGGGGGAATCGGATATGAATGGACCATCGGTCCGTTCCCATCCGGTCCGATCCGCTGGACGGATGGAAAACTGTTTCCATCCGTCCAGATTTGACGGATCGGATGTCAGCGGACATGTCTCCGCTGACATCCAATGCCCCATAGAGATGCATGGGGGGACCGTTCAGATCTGCCAAATAAAACAGACAGGCAGATCTGAATGGTCCGCCTGTGTGAAAGGGGCCTTAAAAATAAATCCTTCTGGACACAGCCTGAAATGGTCAGGATTTACTAACTAACTGTGTATCAACTGTGGTCAGGGCATCAGTTGCACAGATACAAAGTGGATGGGGGGGGGGGGTTAAACATGACATTTAATACAGTCTGTATTAAATGCTGTCATGTTTAACCCCCCCCCCCTCCACTTTGTATCTGTGCAACTGCAACTGATGCCCTGACCACAGTTGATATTGGGCTATTGGGACATCACTACTACCTACCTATGGGGAGCCTAGAGAGGAGAAAGACCTACCTGGTCTGGTCCTGGCCAGCTCCGCTGTGATAATTGATCAGTGGCTGCCTGTAAGTTGTTGTAGCTGCGGCCGGCGTGACAGCCAGGACAGGAGCACTCTGCCGTCGGCTCCACTGTGCAGTCCTGCTGTCTACTCAGTCTCCTACCCCGTCCCCGAGGCCCTCCGTCACATGACACACCAAAGGGCGAGGCTACAGCATCATTGAGCTCAAGGCCCCGCCCACTCCTCTCTGCTCGCTCCTTCCTAGGCTACATTTCATGATAGCAATGCTCAGTGCGCGGCCGCGGCGCCGATGACAGGTCCGGCCGGATGCCGGCTTCTTCGCACAGAAAGTAAGTCACTGACAGTCTGAGACTGTCTAGACGCAGCGCCGCGATCCGCAAGTTCGGAACAGAAGATTTATAATACAGCGGTCAGCGGCGATTTGTGGCTTAAGGGGCAGCTCTGCTTTGGGCCCCTAAAGGTTGACAGGGCCCTGGGCAGCTGCCCCTTTTGCCCTGCGGTAGAGACGGCCCTGCCCCCTCCCCCAATCCCTCTTCCTAGCAGAAATCCCTCCCTATCACCCCTCACAGCGCAACAGACCAAATCCCTCCACAAATTCACAACCCCATCCCCGTACAGAGTGCAGGGGTAAGGAATGCATTACGTACAGAGTGCAGGGGTAAGGAATGCATTACGTACAGAGTGCAGGGGTCAGGAATAGGTTCAGGAGAATGCTAGATACAGAATGCAGGGTTCTGGAGTGCATTATGCACAGGGTTCAGGAGAGTGCTAGATAGGGAGTAGTGCCTTACTAAGCTGACCAAGATTTCCCATAGATGCAAAGGTTAGACAGGGAGCAGTGCCATACCAAGTTGAACAAGATTCTCCATCGAGGCCAATGTATAAAATCGGGAGTAGTGCTATACCAAAGGTGACCAAGATTCTCCATTGAGGACAATGTTAAAAATCGGGAGAAGTGCCATGCCAAGCTGTCCATAGTAGCGAATGTACTGTAAATGCCTCTGTACTGCACCTCTTCCCAACTGCTACAACCTCTGCAACACACACACCTCTCCTCTGCCCTTATCTTCCCCAAAGGTCCCCCATCTTCCACATGATTACCTTTCTGTTGCTGGCTGCCATATCTTCCTTCTCCTTCTACCCTATGCACGTGTTGCTTGACACAGGGGGCGGGTCTGAGTAGCAGTCCCGCCCATTACCGACATCACAGCAGGAATTTGACAAGTGCAGTCTCTCATTGTGACTGCATAGTGCACATCCAGCTGGTTTGTTAGCCAATCTCTGGCTGTTCTAAATGTTCCCACTGCTGCAGGTCCTTCTGAGCTAGAAGGTAACATTTATTGCCAGAATTATGCCGGCAAAAGCCTCTGTACAGCGGGACAGTCCTGGCCAGGTTGGGAGGTGTGCTGTCATCCTACCGATCTTCCTGCTGTTCGGGCCCCCCTATGTGCCGGGGCCCCATACAGGAGTACTGGCTGTACCCCCCTGATGGCGGCCCTGAAGGCAGCTGTCAAGGAGGGGTTTAAAAGCATTTCAAGGAAACCAGCTCACCCCACTATCTACTACTTCGGGGGATTCAGATACTGAAGCCTCTGGCCGTGTCAACTCCGATTGGGGGAAGGGGGGGGGGGAAGAGAGGCTCTTCTTCAGAATCTGAGATTGAGCCGGAATCTTATGTATTTGAGTTCTCTTTGGTTCCCACTTTTGTGGAGGCAGTGAAAGTGGCAATGAAATGGCGCGAGGAAGCCTCCCCTCCAAATAAGCAATGCAGATATGACCCTGATTTGCAAAAGTCCATTCCTTCCTTTCCCCTCATTCTGGAAATTCAGGAAGTGGTGGAGGAAGAATGGGCAAGACCGGATAAGCAGCTGAATATCCATAACAGGGTCTGAAAGCTTTATCCTTTCAGTTCTAAAGATGAGGACCTATGGGACAATGGGATGCTTCATTGCAGAGGTTGGCCCGCCATATTACACTTCCTTTGGAAGATTTGATCTCTTCGATCCCATGGATTGCAGAATTGACATGGATTTTAAGAGATTGTATGCGGTGGCGGGGGCAGCATGTACAACGGCTATGGCTCTCGGTTTGGGTCTCAGCGGTGGAGGCTAGGTCCCTGGAGACGGGCTTGGATCTGATAATTCTTCTCCTTTGCAGTCTGTAAGGAAAGCTGTGGATTTCCTAGCAGAAGCTGTAGTGGACCAGGTCAGAATGACTGCCAAGATGATGGCCCATTCCGTCACAGCTCGTAGAACTTTGTGGTTTAAACACTGATGGGGGACGTGGCCGGCGAGTGATGTGAGCGGACGTGTCCTGCAGTAGCTCCACTGGAATCCTGAACATTCTCCTGTATATCTCAGCCATAGAAACATAGAATGTGTCGGCAGATAAGAACCATTTGGCCCATCTAGTCTGCCCAATATATCTGAATCCTATGAATAGTCCCTGGCCCTATCTTATATGAAGGATAGCCTTATGCCTATCCCATGCATGCTTAAACTCCTTCACTGTATTTGCAGCTACCACTTCTGCAGGAAGGTTATTCCATGCATCCACTACTCTCTCAGTAAAGTAATACTTCCTCATATTACTTTTAAACCTTTGCCCCTCTAATTTAAAACTGTGTCCTCTTGTGGTAGTTTTTCTTCTTTTAAATATGCTCTCCTCCTTTACCGAGTTGATTCCCTTTATGTATTTAAAAGTTTCTATCATATCCCCTCTGTCTCTTCTTTCTTCCAAGCTATACATGTTAAGGTCCTTTAACCTTTCCTGGTAAGTTTTTTCCTGCAATCCATGTACTAGTTTAGTAGCTCTTCTCTGAACTCTCTCTAGAGTATCTATATCCTTCTGGAGATTTGGCCTCCAGTACTGCGCACAATACTCCAAGTGAGGTCTCACCAGTGTTCTGTACAGCGGCATAAGCACTTCTCTCTTTCTACTGCTTATACCTCTCCCTATACATCCAAGCATTCTGCTGGCATTTCGTGCTGCTCTATTACATTGTCTTCCCACCTTTAAGTCTTCTGAAATAATTACTCCTAAATCCCTTTCCTCAGATACTGAGGTCAGGACTGTGTCAAATATTCTATATTCTGCCCTTGGGTTTTTACGTCCCAGGTGCATTATCTTGCACTTATCCACATTAAATTTCAGTTGCCAGAGTTCTGACCATTCTTCTAGTTTTCCTAAATCCTTTTCCATTTGGCGTTTCCCTCCAGGAACATCAACCCTGTTACATATCTTTGTGTCATCAGCAAAAAGACAAACCTTACCATCGAGGCCTTTTGCAATATCACTTATGAAGATATTAAACAAAATTGGTCCCAGTACAGATCCCTGAGGTACCCCACTGGTAACATGACCTTGTTCTGAATGTTCTCCATTGACTACAACCCTCTGTTGTCTGTCACTCAGCCACTGCCTAATCCACTCAACAATATGGGAGTCCATGCTCAATGACTGCAGTTTATTGATAAGTCTTCTATGTGGGACAGTGTCAAAAGCCTTACTAAAATCTAGATATGCAATGTCTACTGCACCTCCACCGTCTATTATTTTAGTCACCCAGTCAAAAAAATCTATAAGATTTGTTTGACATGATCTCCCTGAAGTAAACCCATGTTGTTTTTCATCTTGCAATCCATGGGATTTAAGATGTTCCACAATCCTATCCTTTAATAGGGTTTCCATTAATTTGCCTACTATTGATGTCAGACTCACTGGTCTATAGTTGCTCGATTCCTCCCTACTACCTTTCTTGTGAATGGGCACGACATTTGCCAATTTCCAATCTTCCGGGACGACTCCTGTTACTAATGATTGGTTAAATAAATCTGGTAATGGTTTTGCCAGCTCACCACTAAGCTCTTTTAATAATTTTGGGTGTATCTCATCAGGACCCTGTGACTTATTTGTCTTCACTTTAGACAGCAATCTTAGAACGTCTTCCTCTGTAAAGACACATGCATCAAACGATTCATTAGTCATCCTTTCAAGTGGAGGTCCTTCTTTTTCTTCTGTAAAAACTGAACAGAAGTATTCATTAAGGCAGACGGCTAGCCCTTTATTCTCTTCTACATACCTTCCGTCCTTTGTTTTTAATTTAGTTATTCCTTGTTTTAATTTCCTTTTTTCATTTATATATCTGAAGAATGTCTTATCCCCCTTTTTCATAGACTGAGCTAGTTTTTCTTCTGCCTGCGCTTTAGAAGTTCTTATAACTTGCTTGGCCTCTTTCTGCCTAATCTTGTAGATTTCCTTATCTTCATTGCTCTGGGTTTTTTTATAATTACAAAATGCTAGCTTTTTATTTTTAATGATTTGGGCCACTTCTGCTGAGTACCACAGTGGTCTCTTCCTTTTTATGCTTTTACTGACAAGTCTAATGCAATTTTCTGTTGCCTTCAATAATGCACCTTTTAAGTAGTCCCATTTCTCCTGGACTCCATGTAATCCGTTCCAGTCTGATAAGGAATCATTTATGACTAATTTCATTTTTGAAAAGTCTGTTTTTCTAAAATCTAAAACTTTTGTTTTTGTGTGGTGTGACTCTTTCACAGTTCTTATATTAAACCACACTGACTGGTGATCACTGGATCCCAAGGTTTCGCCTACAATGACATCATATACCGAATCCCCATTTGTGAATACCAGATCCAAAATGGCCTCCCTCCGGGTTGGCTCCTCAACCACTTGTTGCAGAGACAACCCCAGTAGGGAATTTAGAATATCTGTACTCCTGGTAGAACTTGCTATTTTGGTTTTCCAGTTTATATCTGGAAGATTGAAATCTCCCATAATGATAACTTCTCCTTTCATTGTCATTTTAGCTATTTCTTCAACTAGTAGATCATCTAGTTCTTTGACTTGACCAGGTGGTCTATATATCACACCTACACGAGTTACTGCATGATTAGCAAACTGCAACGTAACCCAAACTGACTCTATGTTGGCCTCACCAACTTGTATTAGGTTAGATTTAATGCTATCTTTCACATACAGGGCCACTCCTCCTCCTTTCTTGCCTTCTCTGTCTCTTCTGTATAAAGAGTACCCTGGTATGGTTATGTCCCAGTCATTTCTTTCATTAAACCATGTCTCCGTAACAGCCACTAAATCTACATTCTCAGATGCCATAATTGTCCCAAGTTCATTGATTTTTTTACCTAAACTGCGAGCATTTGTAGACAGGACTCTGAGCTTATCATTTCTTAACCTCTGTGCTTCTGACCTGTTCTGGCATTGTTTCGGGGGGCAATTGGACTCTTGTAATTCCACTCTTTTGCCCCCCCTTCCTAGTTTAAATACTCTTTCGCAAATTCTTGGAGTTGTTTACTAAGTACATTTGTTCCTTTGAGAGAAAGATGCAAACCATCTTTTTTGTACAGTTCCTTTCTATTCCAAGTAGAGCTATCATGAGAAACAAAGCCAAATCCTTGCTCTTGACACCACTTACTAAGCCATATGTTGAACTCCTTTATGCGCCTCTGCCTATCATTCTGAACATTATGCACAGGCAGAACTTCAGAAAATGAAATGGTGGATGCAAAATCCTGTACGTCATTTCCAAGTGTGATAAAAGATTTTTTCACCTCTGACACTTCATTGCAAGCCAGGTCATTTGTCCCTAGATGGACAAGAACATCCACGTCCCCTTCCTGCTTTGCTTGCTTAACAATATTAATAATACGTCTTCTATCTCGTCTAGCAGTAGCACCAGGGAGACATCTCACAAAACCATTTTCTTTAAGCTCCACACTTCTTATGATTGAATCACCCAGCAACAGCTGCTTCCTTTGAGACTTCGCTTTATCTTTTTTGTCCTTGGCTGCAGTCTTGCATACATTAGACATAGGAGTCGATGGTTTCTCACCCTCTGTGCTTGAGTCCATATCCATGTTGTCTTTACATTCTGAGAGTGCTGCAAATTAATTTTGGAGAACCACCGACTGTGGGACATGTCTTCTTTCCACCACTCTAAGTCTTCCTGAACCTACAGTAACCCATCTGCCATTTCTGGGGGTCCTCTGTAGCAGTGGCATTGCAGCAGTCTCAGCTGGAGTTTGTTTAACAGATAAATTAAATATCTCTGATTTCAAAAATGCAATTTCCTGCTGCAGTAAGGAGAATTGTCTACAGATCTGACAGCATCCGAATCTCCAAAGAGTGGAACATGAAATAAACGCAAAACAATTCCTGCACTGAACCAAGTCTGCCATTTTAAAGAGGAGAGAAATTTATCCTGTGTTCGATTTCCCTGTGACTTTCGGGCTACCCTCTACCCATCCTCGATTTACCTGTGACTTTCGGGCTACCCTCTACCCATCCTCGGCTTACCTTAAGTGCAGCCATTTCCATCCGGACTGATGTCCAAGCGCGGCACGAACTCCCGGTCGGTGGCGGATCCTGGCAGCCAAGATGGTGGCGCCTGTTTGCGAAACCCCAAGGTAAAGACCCTGCTCCCCCTTCATGCTTGGCTGATGTGGGGGATGTGGACATGGCATCGGGGGATTCCGTGGATGGCGGGCCCTCCTTGTTGCTGGAGTCGGGGGCCTACGGCCTACCATGAGGCGGGCGCGGTGCAGCAGCTGCGGCCTACCTCCCCTACCCTGGCCCTCGACTCTGAGCCCACCTTGCGTGTTATCCTTTCGGCGGTCACTACTGGCAACCCCAACATTGCTAGATTAGCTGGGAAAGTACAAGGCATGAAATTAGAACTGTCCCTGGTGCGCCCCCAGAAGCTGCGGGATCGCACGGCTGCATTAGAGGGCCGGGTCAGTACCATAGAAGATGAATGGCAGCCATTACAGTGGGATGTTCAGTTTCTTCATACTATTACTACAGCTAATGCGGCTAGACTGGAGAATATGGAAAATCGCCTGCGCAGGAATAATGTGAGGGTGGTGGGGGTCCCTAAAAAGGCGGAGGGAAAACACCCTGTGGATTTTATTGAAGCATGGCTCATGAACACCTTTGGAAGGGATGCCTTCTCCCCGATGTTTGCAGTGGAGCGGGCCCATAGAGTCCCTGCCAGACCTCCGCCTCCGGGTACCCCCCCCGCAGACCCTCTCTCTTTAAGCTGCTTAATTATAAGGACCGCAATGTCATCCTGAATAAAGCTAGAACCACTGCTCATTTTTCTGTAGACAACGCCAAAATCTTTCTGTACCCTGACTTTTCTGCTGAAGTGCAACGCAGGAGAGCTAAATTTTTGGATATCAAGAAGAGACTGCGCAAGTTGAATGTGCCTTATTTTATGCTTTATCCTGCTAAATTGAAGGTTGTGGCGAATGGCTCTACCCAATTCTTTGACAACCCCCAGGCAGCTGTGAACTGGCTAGACAGGGAGGAATGTAATCTGGCCCGGCAGGTACCCCCTTGAGTTCAGGGGCGCAGTTCTTCTTTATTGGCTTTGAGTTTCCGTCTACTGTGAGGAGCACTGACAGTCCGTTTTCAAGTCTCTGTTCTACAGTCTGAGTTTTACCCCCCCCCCCCCCCGGGGGTGCTACGTTTGGGTTCACCGCATGGCTGAGCTAGACTGTCGTGTTTTCCCCCCAAGGTTACCTGTATGCGGTTCCTTTGCATACTGTGCCCTTATCCTGTTGTCCTGCGTGGACACATTGGCTCCGTGGACTGGAGAGTGTTTTGCTACTGGGCCCTGTTGGCCCATTGACTGGTATGTCTGGTGGTTTGGGAGGCTTTTGATATTGGGCATTTATGACTTTGTTACCTCATGGAGCTCTCACAGTTTAATTCTTTAATTATGTCATGGAATGTCCGGGGCTTGGCTGATGGGGTCCAACAAAGCGGTTTTTGCATATCTTAGGAGGCTTAAACCTACAGTTGTCTGTCTGCAGGAGACCCACCTTGTGCGCGCCACCACGCACTTGTTACGCTCTCGAGCATATCCTGTTCAATACCATTCTGTCCACTCCTCTTATTCTCGGGGAGGGAGCATGCTGGTGTCTAGGGAGGTGACTTTTGCGTGTCTGCACAGCAGGGTGGATGATTTGGGGAGATATGTCTTTTTGTTATGCAAACTTAATGGTTTTCTCTGCATTTTAGCAGCTGTCTATGTCCCTCCACCCTTCTCCCACGAGTTTCTTGGCGCGATTTATGGCGCCTCACCCCGATACTCCTGTGCTGGCCTTGGGTGACTATAACAATTATCTTGATCTGGCGCTTGACAAATTTAACCCCTCTCATCAAGGACCCACCCCTGTATCGCACCCAACGGCGTTTGCCAAGTTTTTATTGGAGTTGGGCCTCAGAGATGTTTGGAGGGACAGACATGCCACCACTAGGTGTTATTCGGCCACTCATGGCGGGTTGTCGCGTATTGATCTGGCCCTGGGGAACGACTATGAGGCCCCAGGTGTCTGATTCAGCGTACGAACCCCGCCTAGCGTCTGACTATTCCCCGCTCTGGGTTAAATTTTCGGTGCCGGGGGACGTGGGCTCGTCGGCTGTGGTGGGTAAATCCGTTCTGGTTGACGCTGTTCCCTGAGCCGGATCCAATTGTCCCGGCTTGGGAGGACTTTGTTGTCAATCAGGGTTCTGCTTCCCCTGCAGTGGTATGGGACGCCCTGAAGGCCTTTTTGCGTGGTCAAATTATCAAAGGGATTACTATGGTTAAACGTAACTCTGCGCAGTGGGAGGACACGGTACGTGGCGAAATGAAACATATGGGAGGAAGCTGTGATAGCCTCACCTTCTCCCTCCACGCAAAAAGCCTGGTTAGAGGCCCAGGCCCTGTATAACTCGGTGGTACTCTCAGCAGCTGAGAAGAAACGGTATTTCTTGCAACAAACGTACTTTGAGGAGGGTGAGAATACGGGACACATGCTGGCCATGGTGGCCAGGTCTCAACAGGACCCTGGCTTGGCGGCGGAGATCGTCTCTCCCTCAGGGGAGGTGGTCTCCTCCGCATCACAGGTACTTGACGGCTTTCGGCATTTTTATGCTGATTTGTATCAGTCCCGATGCAGGGGGGCGGGAGCAGCCATGTCCTCATTTTTGGACGGGTGTTCCCTACCTCCGCTTCGGACGCAGGATAGGATGTCCCTTCGTGCTCCCGTTACTATGGATGAGCTTAAGGATGCCTTGGGACAGGCGCCCAATAATAAGGCACCGGGAGCAGATGGCCTTCCAGTTAAGGTGTATTCTAGGTATGGGTGAGTGCTTCTGCCAGTTCTGCTCTCTACCAAGCAGGATATTATGAGGACGGGGGTACTGCCGGATTCCATGAGTGAAGCCATTATTATTGTTTTGCCCAAGCCAGGGAAGGACCCCAGATACCCTGACTCTTACAGACCGATCTCCCTGTTGACCACTGACGTTAAACTTTTTGCCCGTATTCTTGCCAACCGACTTTCGAAGGTCATTACCTCCATCATTCACCCTGACCAGTCCGGATTTATTCCGTGCAGATCCACAGCGATTAACATACGATGGCTTTATCTTAATTTGCAACTTCCAGTGGATAATACGGGTAACAGAGCCATTTTGTCATTGGATGTGGCCAAGGCATTCGATATTGTTGAATGGCCGTATCTGTGGGAGGTTCTTTCACGCTTTGGACTGGGAGATGACTTCATTGTTTGGGTGAGTGCATTGTACTCGGTGCCACGGGCACGGGTCAGAGTGAATGGGGAACTTTCTTCCCCGTTCCCCCTGTACAGAGGCACTAGGCAGGGGTGCCCTTTGTCCCCCCTGCTGTTTGCCCTGGCGATTGAGCCGCTGGCGGCCCTCAGGAGTACCCCGGCTGTGGTGGGCTTTCGGAGGGGTCAACTGGAGGAAAAGGTGTCCCTATATGCGGATTATACCCTCCTGTATCTGGGAGACACCTAGGGTTCTCTAAATACACTTACGGTTCTTATTGCAAAATTTGGCTCCTTCTCAGGTTTCTCTATTAACTGGGATAAGTCCATACTGATGCCCCTAGACCCCATACCTAATCCTTCTCTACCAGCCCTGGGTCGCCTGCGGGTTGCGGGCACTTTTAGATATTTGGGGGGGATGGTCTCCCCGGATCCGGCTCAGTACTTGCGTTTGGACCTTCTCCCTCTTTTAGACAAGCAACGCACGAAGGGTAAAAGTTGGTGTAAGCTACCGCTGTCAGTGGTGGGTAGAGTCAATTTAAAAAAAATGTTTTGGCCCCCGCAGCTACTATATATTTTCCATAATTCTCCAATGTGGATCCCAGTATCCTGGTTTAAGTGGGTGGAGTCCCAGTTTCGTGACCTTGTCTGGAGGAGGCAGCAGCCACGTATTAAATGGTCTACTCTTCAGTACCCAAAGGATAAAGGTGGACTGGCAGTCCCTCATCCACGGATGTACTTTATTGCTGCTCAGTTACAACACTTGGCGGGGTGGGGAGACCAGCTCTCGAAAAAGACCCGCAGTCATTGCCTTTGACAAATTCCAGACAACCTCTCTCAGCGGCGTCCCTCCTGGAGATGGACCTTCCCTCATTGCCAAGCCGTGCTCCCACAGCCATGCTACTGCGTCGCTTGTGGCGAGAATTGCGTATGTTGTCGCATTCGGGTGGATTTTTTGACTTCACGCCGTTATGGGACAACCCGACCTTTCCGGAGGTTGCTGGGTTGCAAGACTCTCTGGGGTGGCAAGATAGGGGCATACGGTACATGGCTCAATTGTTTGTGGGCTCTGTGCTTAAGCCGTTTGATCGCCTTCAGACTGAATTTAATCTCCCCGCCAACACTTTTATCGTTATCTTTAATTGCGCCATGCCCTTCAGGCTCAGCAGCGGCTGTCCCCCCTATGGCAGGCAGATCAGACAATAGTGAATTCTGTGATCAGGGCTCAAGATAAACGGGGACTGATCTCCCTTAGGTACCAATGGCTTCTCTCGTGTATACAAGACCTGGCCACCTTGCGGTGTAAAGCAGCGTGGGAGATGGATCTGGGGGAGATTGATGGAGACCAGTGGGATCAGGCCTTGGAGGTCCTTCCCTCTGTGTGTCGGCTTCCCACAAGCTCTCCCAGCTCTTTATACTTCACAGGATGTATCGTACCCCTGTTCTCCTGCACAAGTGGGGCAGAAGAGACACGCCTTTGTGCCCTAAATGCGATTCCCACAGGGGAGATTTCATACACATGCTGTGGCGCTTCCCGAAATTGGTCAGGTATTGGACTCCGGTCACACAATGCATGTCACAAGTTGCCCATGCACCTATACCGGTTGACCCTCTGGTGTGCCTGTTGGGCATATTGGACCCGGAACCGTTTACTTCTGGTACTTATATCATGGTGCACAGATTATTGTATTTGGCTAGAAAACGGATTGCCAATTATTGGATGAGTTCAACGATCCCTACGTTGGCGCAGTGGGTGGCATGAGTCAATTATATCCTGGTGAGGGAGCAGTTGGCGTACCGTCATCGTAATGTAGTCAAAAAGTTTCATAAGATCTGGCAGGATTGGTTGGATTGCCTGGGGTTAGCTCCTGCACAGCTGCTTATGCATCGTATTCTGCAGGTATAGATGTTTTGGTAGGCATCCCGGCTATTGTGTTGGGGTTTCTCTCACCTGAACCTCTTTTTTTCCCCTTTCTCTCCTTTTCCCCTTTTTCTTTCCCCCTGCTATGCCCATTCTCGCTCTTTCCTTCTTGTCTTTTACTTTTCCGGGGACTGGACTCATCCCTATCTTTATTGTGGTTGAGACCCGTTCCCGGGACCTCTCTACCTCCTGGATTTTGACATGGGTATGATAACTAGACGGGTATGGTGCTCTCAGGGGCATGTCACCCTTTATATTGTTTCTCCTTCCTGGAGTATTATTTCTCTCCGTGAGGTTTACTCCGTAAGGTTTACACTGAAGATGTGGAGCCGTTTTCTCCCACATTCCAGCCGAACCCTGTTTATCCTGGTACGCTGCTGCATTGGTTTAAGTTTATATCAGCTAATAGGTGTTCGGTTTCCTTTATTACCTTAATACCACTGTGATTACTGATGTTTTTGCACTACTGTATGATTTTTCTTCTGACCAGAGATGTGGCCCCTGCGAGGGTGCAGTCTTTTTCGGATTATTGTATGTACCTGGTTGTCATTACTGCACATGTTTCCATCGGTTACCCTTCCCTTTTTTCTTTCTGTTTTCAATAAACAATTTTTTGGATTTAAATAAAAAAAAAAAAACACTGGTCGGCGAATAATGCTTCTAAACATAGTCTGTGTTCGGTCCGGTTTGACGGAAAACTTCTTTGGCAAGCCTTTAGAGTCAGCAATTCAGCAGGTCTCAGGCGGCAAATCGGTTCTGATCCCTCAGGAGAGAAGAAGGCAAGGCCAGCCCTTTCACTTCTCCAGAAGAGCGAAAGAGGGTTTCAGAGAGGCTAGTTCCTATAGGCCGGGGAAACCTCTTCAGACAACGGAAGGGGGTTGGTTTGGCCTTCCGGAAATCTTCTAAGTCCAAGTCTAATCAGGCTCCGAAGGGATCGGGGAAAAAAGGTTCTAAAATGGTGTCTCTGCCCAGTCCCCTCAGGTTGGAGCATGGCTAGCTTGTTTCAGAGGAGTCTGGGCAGACGAGGTGCAGGATGCTTGGATCTTGTCCATCATTCACCAGGGTTAATGGACTAGAGTTCAAGGCAAGACCTCCTCAAGCCGTTTTCTTGGAAACCCGACATCCAGCCTGTCCAGAGAAGATGCATTGCTTGCGAGAGTATATAAAGGAATTGTTGGCAGCAGAGGCCATTGTGTCGGTTCCAAGTCAAAGATGGGGTTTATTCTTCTCTCTTCTTGGTAACAAAAGCATCGGGAGGTTTCAGACCGGTCTTGGACCTAAGATTTTTAAATTCCTTCATGAATGAGAGTTCCTAATTTCAAGATGGAGTCTTTGGAAACCATCATTTCGGGCGTAAAAGGAAGGAGACTGGATGGCCTCCATCGATCTGGCCTATACTTACCTGCACGTTCCCATACATGCAGATCGCTATTGCTTCCTCAGATTTTCAGTAGAAAGTCGTCATTTCTAGTTTTGGTGCCTCCCGTTCAGTCTCTACATGGCTCCCTGGACGTTCTCGAAGATACTGTTAGCAGTCATTGCAATTCTAAGGATCAAAGACATCCAAATATTCTATTACCTGAACAGGTTACTTCTGGGGCCTTCCAAAGCTCTCCTTCATTAGGCATGTAGCTCTAGCTTGCGAGACACTGTCTCGTTTCGGATGGTTGATCAATCTTCGAAAGAGTCAGATGTGTCCGACCCAGGTGTTTGAGTATCTTGGGGTGCAGTTCGATACAGAACGGGGTCATGGGTCATGTTTTTCTCTCTCAGAAGAAGGTTCAGGAGATTCAAATCCAGACAAAGCAGGTGATGTCCAGATCCTTTGAGCTAAAAGGGATTGTATGCAGTACCTTGATCTTCTGTCCTCCACTATCCTGGTGGTCCCCTGGGCCAGGTGGTGAAGAAGGAGGTTTCACTACAATTTCCTTCTCCAATGGTATCGCCACTCCTTGTTCCAGAGGATCCGTTTACTGGGGGCCGATAATTCAGTCAGACTGGTGGAGAGTTTTCCAAAATCTATTTGGGGGGGTACCGCTCAAGTCCACGGAGCCGGTAGTGGTGACAATGGATGCCAGTCTGTTGGGCTGGGGAGCTCACTGTCAAGGGAAGCAGATTCAAGGTAGATGGAGAACACAGTTATCACCAGTTCAAATCTGTTGGAATTGGAAGCCGTTCAGCGTGCTCTGCTGGTGTTCCAGCCTATGCTGCAGGATCAGGCGGTCTAGGTCCTAAACGGACAACAAACACCGTGGCCTACATTACTTATCAAGGTGGCACCAGGAGTTCACTGTTCTTCAGGTGGCTTGTCAAATTTTTTTGTGGGCGGAGAGAAACGTTACCTCCCTTATGGCAGCCTACCTGCCAGGGACTGAACATGCTGGCGGATCGCTTGAGTCAAAGATTTATAGACCACAATGAGTGGAACCTAAATCCCAGGTATTTACACAGGATCTTTGAACTCTGGGGGGACGCCAGCAATAGATCTTATGGCCTCGGTGTCAGCCAGGGTTCCCTCCCTGTATTTTCCTTTTGCCTTCGAAAGGTGGGATTTTATGAATATGTCCTTAGGCAGACAGCTGCCTTTTATAGGTTAAGAAAAAGGTAGTTCTGGAGGGGTCAGAGGGGGCGGAGCTGACCCATGGTAGGCTGAAATGGGGAGGATCCAGGAAAGGAAAACGTATGGTAAGGAAAACTATTTTCCGTAATTATTGTGGAATAGACAAGTGGGAATGGAATGAGGGAGGGTACAAGTATTCATTCAATGTTTCATTAAAACTTTCTTCTCTTTGAAATGGATTTTTGTATGTATACATTACATTGAAAATAAAAAAAAAAAAAAAAAAAAAAAGGAAGAAGAACTCTCATTGATAGAATATAAGGCTTCACGTGAATGGATGAGCAGCACTCACTTTTGTTCAAGGAGTGAGACAGGAAGCTCCCATCCCACTGCCAGAACACAGTGCTGTATACTGTATGTATGTAGCACCCTCCGAGAGAGAAAGAATAGTTTTGGATCATTTCTGATTACTAGAGGGATTGCAGGTAAAGCTAGATTGTTCTCTGCCTACCAGAGAGCAGGATCTGCTAGGGAGGACTAATGCAAAACAATACTACACCAACCAGGATCGATGGATCAGCGCTCACTGCAATCACATGTAACGGGGTTTTGAGGGCGCCCCCTAGTGTCTTTGGGGTCCCTAAACCTAGTTAACTCACTATGCCTGACAGGCGGATCCTGAGCCTCCGCTATCTGGGAGCTGGGGTACATGTCTGCGGCAGTGCCTCCACCCAGTGGGGCATCCAGGGTAGGGATGTGGGGTCCCACTGGGAACATACTTGGTGCAACGAGACTGACACAGCCTAACTGGAACTAACATTATATAGTAAGTAGCAAATGAATCAACATACATGGGAAAATACAATAGAGTAACACGGATAACAATGCAATGTGGATTTTCCTCACCCACCCACTAGCACACCTGCGTCCCAACCCCTTATATTCACCCTAATGGCCGTTGGTGCACAAGGAGAGTTGGGGCCCTTATAAGTCCTGCTCCGCAGGGTCACTGAAGCAGCCTGAGCTGTGCAATGTCCACTCTGGACCTCAGAGTCTTTACTGAGAGTGAGGAGACAGGTGCCCTGGGGTGATACAGGGAGAGGCTTGGCTTACCCTCAGAAACGCAATTAACCAGGTCAGTCCACTGCAGTCTCCTCTCACTGGATTCACCAGACGTCTGGACTCAGTGCGTGTCTTTGAAAACAGGTCCCTCTCTCAGCTGGTGTGGTCTTGGGTGAAGTAAGTTCTCTCAGCAGGGTTCTATCTCTGTGCAGCAGTCTTTCACAGCTAGTCACATGTCCTTTCTCTGGCTGAGCATGTGGTAACTTCTAGAAGTCTTCCATGACCTCCTTCCTCAGAGCTGTGCAGGAAGTCCTCCCAGGACATTAATAGGTGAAAATCCTGAGCAGAAGGATAAGAAGAAAATCCAGAGCTGGTGTCTATCTCCCTCAGTCTTTCCTCACACACCACTTCCTGGTCACACTGTGATGATGCCACAAACATGAGACTGGAAAGGCAGCCAGTCATGTGATCAATGCTCAATGTTTAATTAACAGCATACTGAGTCCATCTGCCATCTACTGGGCATTTCAGATAATACAGCCTGTGTAACTCTACAGGGCTACACACATAATGGAGGACTGTACATAATGTTATATATGGCACATAGTCATAAAATCCAAAAAACCTGTCCGCAGGTGTGCTTCAGTGTGGTCTCCTGGGTTGAAAGATGAGATGGTCTCTGTTGTATATGTGGGGGGAGAGAGTCCAATTATGTTGAGATGCAAGACCGGCAGCTCCTAGAAGAGGTGAGGGATCCCTCCAGACATGCAGAATAAAACGAAACAAGGGTGCCAATAAATTTGTTCTTATTTTAAAACACTACTCTGACCTGGCGCCCTTTTTTCGTTTATTCTGCTAGGGAGGACTGCTTAATGTGCTCAGGTGCAACTCAGTTTGTCTGCAGTGTTTCACACTGGTCCAATAGGAAGGCATATTGGACAGTGGGAGGAAACCTGACAAATGAGTTCAAAGGCATTTAGTAAAGCCCTGGTGATTGGCAGAGGAAAGTGACTCAGTGCATGCTGGGATACTGTATAAATACCAGTAGCACATGTGCTCGGGATCTTTCAGCTAGAAAGCGGAGTCCCGGAGGGAGGGGGCGGCTGTCTCCTCCTCCTCTGTAGAAGCGGATATGTTGCCTCAGGTAGTCGACCTGAGGGCCTAAAGAGCTAGAGAGGAACTGAACCCGGAGGTCCTGTAGAGCTGACTGGAAGGGAGACATTGGAAGGATCTGATTCTGCATACAGATCTGTGTCAAGGGGCTTGACCTGAGGGGGGCCATCCCTGAAGTTAGAAGAGTCAGTGGATGGGTGTCAGTAAAAGGATATGCTAGAGAGTATCCTGAAGATAATGTAGGTTACCAAGTCTATTGCTGGAAAGAGTACAAGGTGACTTAATCATTTTTATACACATGGCAGTATGGTCAAGCAGTGTAACTGCTTCCACAAGCAACCTGGTGAGGCCAAGTGAGAGTTGTCCTTATCAACTGTATATAGTTTCAGTTGGGAGTATCCCACTATTCCCTTCTCCTTTCCAAGTTCCACAATAAATACTAAAAACTAACACCCCTGGACTGTTTGTGTAATGAGCCATTGGGAATAAGGATGACTGTGTGAACTGTACCCCAAGCCTGGGTTCACACTAGGGCGGCTTCAAAGTCGCCCCGTGCAGCGCGATTTCAGCGGGGCTTGCATACGACTTCTCTACTAGAAGTCAATGCAAGTCACCCCCAAAGTAGTGCAGAAACCTTTTTCCAAGTCGGAGCGACTTGAGTCACTCTGATTAGAACGGTTCCATTGCACTGAATGGAGCGCGACTTGTCAGTCGGCTAAGTCGCCTGACAAGTTGGCCCAGTGTGAACCCAGGCTTAGTGTACCCTAAGTGGATGATTCCCTACTCTATACAAAATATATTAAATTTCAGTCAAAGTCATGAAACAAATATTATTGAAAATAGTTAAAAACAAAGTGAAAAATTGTGGAGTCCTGTTACTTTGCAGCATAAAAAAGGGAAGAATGGCCAGTTTACATTGAGGCTTAAAAAGGCAAGAAGGGCCTACTTACAGTGCATCCAGAAAGTATTCAGAGTGCTTCACTGTTTTTATATTTTGTTATGTTACAGCCTTATTCATAAATGAATAAAAGGGATTGTAAAGTCTCAAGGTTTTTCACCTTAATGCATTAAGGTGAAAAACCCTTGTTGCAGCTCCCCCCAGAGCCCCCCCCTTTTCTTACCTAAGCCCATCCGTTCCAGCGATGAGCACAAGCCCAGCGGCTCCAGCCACTGTCAGTCCTCATCGGATAGATGGACAGCAACGGGAGCCATTGGCTCCCGCTGTGATCAATTAAATCCAGTGACACCAGAGCGGGGGGCAGGGCCAAGTCCTGATATTTGTGTCAATGGACACAGCAGTGGGACTCAGGAGCGCGCCCGTTCCGTGGGGGCACCCAAAGGGGAGGAGCCAGGAGCACCAGCAGGGCTCTCCAGAAGAGGAGGTTCGGGGCTGCTCTGTGCAAAACCCTTGCACAGAGTAAGCAAGAATAGAATTTTATAAAAAAAAAAAAAAAAAAAAAACAAATACATTCGGTATTTACAGCCTTTGCCATGACACTGAAAATTCAGCTCAGGTGCATCCTGTTTTCACTGATCATCCTTGAGATGTTTCTACAACTTGGGAGTCCACCTGTGGTAAATTGAGTTGATTGGACATGATTTGGAAAGGCACACACCTGTCTACATAAAAAGTCCCACGGTTAACAGCGCATGTCAGAGCACAAACCAAGCTATGAAGTCCAAAAAATTGTTTGTAGACCACAGAGACAGGATTGTATCGAGGCACAGAAACATTGACAGAATTAAAGCTTCCAATGAGCACAGTGTCCTCCATCATCCGTAAATGGAAGAAGTTTGGCACCACCAGGACTCTTCCTAGAGCGGGCTGCCCAGGCCAAACCGAGTTATCGGGGGAAAAGGGCCTTAGTCAGGAAGATGACCAAGAACCCGATGGTCACTCTGACAGAGCTCCACCATTTATCTGTGGAGAGAGGAGAAGCTTCCAGAAGAACAACCATCTCTGCAGCACTCCACCAATCAGGTTTGTATGGTAGAGTGGTCAGACGAAAGCCACTCCTCTGTAAAGGCACAAGACATCCCACCTGGAGTTTGCCAAAAGGCACCTGAAGGACTTTCAGACCATAAGAAACAAAATTCTCTGGTCTGATGAAACAAGTGTAGCCTGGTCGCAAGGCTATTGTTGCTCAGACTTTTGTTCTGTTAATGAAGTTTACAAAGTATTGACTTGTGAATTATGGGAGATGTAGTTCTGGGAGGAGCAAGGTCCATGGGCTGCCCGGGTGATTGGACTCTTATCCCAGGGAGCAGTGTGATTCAAGGAGCCTGCTGGGAGTGTCTTTATAAAGGGGGATGGGACCAACACTAGCTCTCTTGCCTCGAGGACAGCGCGCTGCGAGGAGAGATAGAGCTGCTGAAGAGCGCAGAAGGGTAGGCCGGAGGCCTAGCGGAGGATAATGGAGTCAGAGTGAGCAGTGTGTGTGGAAGGATCTCGGTAGCGTGACTGAGTGGAAGGACACCCTGAGAGGCCGTGAGTGTCGCTAAGGAGATCGGGACGTTGCTGGAAGTGGACTGTGGAACAGAGTTTGTCGCATTGGGTGAGAGAAATTCAACTTAAAGTATTTACTATACTTCTAGACTGAGCCAGGGCGTGACTGCAGAGCCGTTCTAGCAGAAGGCCATATTATTCCCAGCGGTCGCCACGGGATACTGTAGCTCCACATAGTGCGTAGCGGATCAGAAGGCCTTGCCCCGCCTTCCCAGTGCTAGATTGACTGCCAACTGTGGAGCACAGAAATCCATCCTCTCCCTTTTCTGTTTGGATTACAATTACTGGTTATTACCGTGGGGATTACAATTAATTAATCGCCTTTACTGTGGATTACAAATACTTTCTTTGGATTGGCTGAGGACACCCTTGCCGGCGAAGACTAGCGAGGCCTTGTTCATCCAGGAGACTCTTGCAATCTAGCGCAAGGGGGCCATAGATAGTATACAGAGTGCACTCTGATAGTTAGCTTGGTGCAGACATATTAGAACTGCTAAAAAGTTAATAGTAGATTTATTCTTTAACCACTTCAATACAGGGCACTTTCACCCCCTTCCTGCCCAGGCCAATTTTCAACTTTTAGCACTGTTGCATTTTGAATGACAATTGCGCGGTCATGCAGCACTGTACCTAAACCAAATTTATGTAATTTTCCCCCTACAAATAGAGCTCTCTTTTGATGGTATCTGATCACCACAAGGTTTTTTCTTTTTTGCTAAATAAAAAAAATGGCCGAAAAGTTATGTTTTTTTGTTTATGCTATACAATTTTGTAAATAAATAAGTTTTTTCCTGCACTAATGAGGTTACACTGACAGGCACTGAAGGGGTGGCACTGATAAGCGGCACTGATATATGCAGCATTGGTGGGCGCTGATAGGCGGCACGGCTGGGCACTGACAGGCAGCACTGATAGGCGGAACAGGTGGGCAATAATAATAGGCACTGGTGCGCGGCACTGATAGATGGCAATGATTGGCACTGGTGGGCAGCACTGATAGGGAGGGCACTGGCGGGCAGCACTGATGGGGAGGGCACTGGGGGGCTCCCTGAGCGCCATCCCTGTTGGCCATAGTGGGCATCCCTGGGGGCATGGGTGGGCATCCCTGGTGGTTCTAGTGGCACCCCCGAGGGTCTGCACAGGTAATCAATGATCTGATTACCAGTGCAGACCCCCTCCCCCCCCCGGTCAGGGGAGCCGCAGATCGGCTCTCCTTTACTCGTGCCTGTCAGTCACGTACTGAGGAAAGCCGATCAACGGCTCTTCCTGTGTACTATGTGATCAGCCGTGATTGGACACGGCTGGTCACATGGTAAAGAGCCTACGTCAGTAGGCTCTTTACAGAGATCGGAGATACGGTGTGTCAATGTGAGCGCATTATCCTACCGCCGTCATATGACGTCCGGTCAGGATAATGCAACCACATTCCCGCCGTCAATCGCCTATAGGGCGGGCGGTAAGTGGTTAAACACTGTCAAATCTTGATTTGTGGTCACTCTCGCATTACACTTAAAAAGTGTATCTACAAAATTACAAAGCATTAATCCTTCAGTATATATCTCATCTATCTATCTATCTATCTATCTATCTATCTATTAGGATCCATTGTGCTTTTGATCCCGAGTGCTGAACCCTATTTAGTCACAGGATTGGGGATTCAGGATCTATTTTATCATTAATGTTCTTGTATTCATTGTTTTATTGGTACTGTTTGTGCATTTTCCAAAACTCAAGCTAAAGATTAGTAAACCTGGTTCTTTATGGCAAACTTTGGTGGTTTTCAATAATTTACAAAGACCGAACCTATAGTGTCAAGTGGGTTGGACAAAGTTCGGGGCAATTGAAGTGAGGACAATGTGTCCACACTTAGCCACTCCCCAGGGGGCAGGGCTACGCAAGGATTGAACGCTTTGGCCTGAATGGCAAGTGTCATGTCTGGAGGAAACCAGGCACCTGGCCAATACCATCCCTACAGTGAAGCATGGTGGTGGCAGCATCAAGCTGTGGGGATGTTTTTCAGCAGCAGGAACTGGGAGATTAGTCAGACTTGAGGGAAAGATGAATGCAGTAGTCAGACATGAGGGAAAGATGAATGCAGCAATGTACAGAGACAGCCTTGATGGAAACCTGTTCCAGAGCGCTCTGGATCTCAGACTGGGGCAAAGGTTATATTTTCCAACAGGACAACGACCCTAAGCACACAGCAAACAAAGCAAAGGAGTGGCTACAGGACAACACTGAATGTCCCTGAGTGGCCCAGCCAGAGACCAAACTTGAACCCGATTGAACATCTCTGGAGAGATCTGAAAATGGCTGCGCACCGACGCTCCCCATCCAACCTGATGGAGCTTAAGAGGTCCTACAAAGAAGAATAGGAGAGGCTGCCCAAACATAGGTGTGCCAAACTTTTAGCATCATACTCAAATTGACTTGAGGCTTTATTGGTGCCAAAGGTGCTTAAACAAAGTATTGAGCAAAGGCTGTAAATACTTATGTACATGTGATTTTTTTTTTTTTAGTTTATTTTTAATACCCTGCAAATATTTAAACAAAGTTATTTCAGGTAGTCATTATGGGGTATGGTTTGTAGAATTTTGAGGAAAATAATGAAGGTAATCCATTTTGGAATAGGGCCATAACATAACCAAAATGTGGAAAAAGTGAAGCGCTGTGATTACTTTCCGGATGCACTATATGCTGGGGATCAAAAGAAAGAATGGCGCACTTACAGCTAAAAAAAAAAAAAAACAGAGTTATGGGCCACACACACTATCAGATTATCTGAAGACTTTTGTCTGTAGACTTACCAAAACCATATAATATGAGGTCAAACCTAAACACTTTCAATTTGTATGCAATCCAGCAGGCCCTTGCACTACATAGAAAAGGTAAATCTGAAGGAAAAAAAGTCTTCAGATAATCGGATAGTGTGTATGGCCCTTTAGACTTACCGGTAACTATTTCTAGGAGTCGTCTAGGACAGCACAGGAGATATAGACTACCTCCGGAGACAGGAAACACAAAGGATCAGATGAATAAAGGGGCGGACACCTTCCAACTTCCCCAGTCTTTATCCGAGAACTCCCCAGACATGGCATCTGCAACAAGACAAAAACACTCGCCCATGGTTATAACAGCATATAGGGAGGGAATCCCTGCTATCCTGGACGACTCCTAGAAACAGAGTTACCGGTAAGTCTAACTCTGGTTTTTCTCCAGTCGTCTGTCCAGGACAGCACAGGAGAGATCAACGAGAACTTACCAGATTTAGTGTGGGACTACCGCCTGGAGGACCTTCCTTCCAAAACGCTTGGTCCTGCACAGAGAAGGACCAGTCTGTAGTGCTTGATAAATGTCGAGAAGCTATACCAGGTGGCTGCTTTGCAAATTTGTTCTGGTGTCGCCCCTGCTCGCTCCGCCCAAGAGGCAGATAACACCCTCGTGGAGTGAGCCAACAGAGAAAAAGGGCACTTTTTTTCTAAACTTTTATAGGCTTCCACTATCGCCTGTTTAATCCACCTGGCAATAGTGTTCTTTGAAGCTTGCTGCTCCTTATTTTTCCCTGAATGCACTACAAATAAAGCATTGGATTTTCTAAAGCGCTTAGACAACTCTAAATAGCGTAACACACAGGCCCTGACATCTAGAAGATGAAACTCTGCTTCCTTTGGATTGTTAGGGGAGGAACAGTAGGATGGTAACACCATTTCTTGGGCCCTGTGGAACCTGGAAGCCACTTTAGGTAGGAATCCTGGATCTGTACGTACCATCAACCTGTCTTCAAAAGTTTGAAGAAAAGGTTCCTTAACTGAAAGCGCGTGTAACTCACTAATGCGCCTGGCTGTAGAAATTGCCACCAGAAAGGCTGTCTTAAGGGTAATATACTTAAATGAAAGGTCTACGTCCTGCGAAAGTTTTATCCAACCCTGCAGTACTATTGATAAGTCCCATTTAGTAAGAACTGGTCTCATTCTGGATAATCCCTTGAAGAACCTAATCACTAAAAGGTTCTAAAGCCAGGGACTTCTCCAGAAACACCGATAATGCCGCTACTTGCACCTTTAAGGTACCAACAGCCAGTACCTTGTCTGCCCATTCCTGCAGAAATTCAAGGATGGCTGGAACACCGACCTCCTGGTTACCGGTGTTTAGCCAAGAACAAAAAAACTTTCCAATACTTAAAATAAATTGCGTGGGTGACCTTTCTACTAGAAAGAATTGTGCAGATCACATTATCTGAAAGTCCTTTTGACTTCAAAAGACCTACTTCAGATACCAGGCTGCCAACTTCATTCTTTGAATTTTTGGCAGTTGAATCGGCCCCTGGGACAGCAGGTCTTCCCTCTCTGGGAACATGAGGGGAGGGTCTACTGCTAGACGCCACAGGGATGAAAACCAAGGCCTGTTTGGCCAAAACGGGACTACCAGGATTAAGGTGGTATCCTCCTGGATGAATTTCTTGAGAATGAGAGGAATCAGCTTGAATGGGGAAAGGCATAACTCAGCTGAAATGTCCACTCCTGAGCCAGGGCATCCACCCCTGTGGCTCCTCCGCCTTTCTCCAAGGAAAAGTACCTTGGGACTTTGTTGTTCATTCTTCTGGCAAACAGATCTATGTCTGGAAGGCCCCATCTCTGGGTCACTAACTGGAAGATTTCCCTGTTTAGGGACCACTCCGATTCCAACACCCGATGGCGACTTAAAAAATCTGCCATCTCGTTGTCCACTCCCTTTAGGTGGACTGCGGTAATAGGAGCTCAGGTTCACCTACGCCCACGAAAACAGATTCGCTGTCAGCTGCATCAAGGACGGGCACCTTGTCCCTCCTTGCTTGTTGACATAAGTGACCGCCACCACATTGTCCAAGAGGACTTTTATATGGAGGCCGTTTAGGTCCTTGGAAAAAACCTTTAGGGCTTCCCAGATTGCCCGCAGCTCTCTCCAATTTGCCGATTCCAGCAATTCCATCCTGGACCATGCTCCTTGGGCCATCCTTGATCCCCAGTGGGCTCCCCAGCCCCAGGTACTGGCGTCCGTAGTTATCCGGAAGGATATTGGGAAGGACCATTGAAGGCCCACCCAAAGGTTCTCTTCTTTCCTCCACCACCAGAGTGATTGCTTGGCTTTTGGAGATAAGTGGTCTTGTCCAAGGATTGTTGTCTCCCTTCCCAAACTCTCAAGATGTTGGCCTGAAGACACCGAAAGTGGGCCCTTGCCCACAGAACCGCTGGGAGCGTTGCCGCCAGGAACCCTAGGTCTGACATGGCTGTCCTGATGGATAGTGACATGTTGGTTTGTAGGGCAACCGATGTCGCTTTTACTTTTTCCCCCTTTTCTGGAGCGAGGAAAACTTTTTGCTCTATTGAATTTATCCTGTACCCCAGATAGCACAAATCTTGTGTTGGGATCAGGTTGGATTTGTCCTGATTGATTAACCAACCCAGGTCCTCCGAGTAGCTACCTGTAAGTCTTCCTGCAACTGGGGAAAGGAGTGGGCAAAAAATAAAAGGTCGTCCAGATAAGGAATGACCGAGATTCCCCTTAGTCTTAAGGGAGCCAGTGCTTCTGCCAGAACTTTGGTAAAAATCCTGGGAGAAGAAGTCAGCCCGAATGGCAGGGCTCTGAACTGCAGATGGCAAACAGTACTCCCCCAGCTTATCGCTATTCTTAAAAGTCTTTGTGAATCAGGATATGGAGATAGGCATCCCTTAGATCCCGGGAAGCCATAAAGCAATTTGGGGGGGGGAGCATGGCCTTTACTGTAAAGATGGTTTCCATCTGGAGTTTCTTGTAGGTCACCCATCTGTTCAGAGGTTTTAGGTTCAGGATTAGCTGAAAATTCCCTGACGGCTTTTTCACTACAAAGAGGTGAGAGTAGAAACCCATATTTTTTTCTTCTTGGGGCACTGGAACGAGAACCCTCTGGTTCATAAGGTCGCCAATTTGCGACAGTAGTGCCAACGCCTTTAGAGGATCTCTGGGAGGGGAGGTCAGAAATGTTCTTGCGGGCGGAGTGCCCTGGAACTGAATCTGATAACCCTCCCTGATGATCCTCAGTATGAACCCATTTTGGGTCACTTTTTCCCACTGTGGGAGGAATTGACCCAAACTTCCCCCCACTGGGACCCCGGTCATTGGGGTTTAGGGGGTTCTTTTTTAGGAGAGGAAAAGAGAATATCCTTCTTTTGTTGCCCTCTCCCCCACTGTTTTTTAGTGGTTGGCATCTTGGAAAAGAAAAAGAATTCTAATAAGCGCTAATACCACAGTGTAAGCAGCCAGCACAAAATAACTGATATACAAGTTATAGGAATACAAAAAAGGAAAATAAGTGCAGCGCTAAAAAATTGGAGGAAGGCATTAACATGACAATACCAACTTGTGATAACATGGTGGAAAAAAAAAACAAATAATGATTTAAATAAGTCCCGTGTCAAAAAAATTTCCATACAGAAAGAAGAATAGTCCCATGAGTGTGATGAATCTTGACGGTGAACACAATATATCTTTAAAAATGAAAGAAGATATCCCATCACTAGATAAAAACAAATGAATTAGGTGCTCACCAGATCAAATGGGTCTACATTACCATATAGCAAGCAGACCAAATGGGTTTTTAAACATGATCCAGATTCCTCCTAAGATACGACCATGGATGTAATTTCAGGCTCATGAAGTGGTGTGTAGAGGGATGTAGATCTCTCATAGCCAGGTTACATAAAAGCCAGAAAGAAGAGTGCACATAGCGTGATATTGCTAAAAAACCTTTTAATAAAAAAAAAAAGACTTGCACTTACAATGTTCGCATGGTAACAGGCAATAAAACATGTAGATAGAAGTTCTTATGGTGAGCTCCTGACGCGCATCGTCCGCATAGGCATCATCAGAGGATGATGATCAATATCCTCTGATGATGTCTATGCGGACCATGTTATCACAAGTTGGTATTGTCATGTTAATGACTTCCTCCAATTTTTTTGCGCTGCACTTATTTTCCTTTTTTTGGCATCTTGGAAGCCTGCCCTTGTGGTCTTTGGGGACGAAAAAAACGTCGCTTTGGAGCTTTTTTGGTCTTTGACGGAAAAGCTTTTTTCCTATCAGCCGTTCGGTCAAAGACCTTTTTTCCAGGTCTGGGCCGAATAAGAGGTCCCCTTCAAAGGGAATACTACAGAGCTTTGTTTTGGACGCCAAGTCCCCTGACCATGATTTTAACCACAAGGCCCTACTTGAAGAGTTCACCAGGGCTGCAGTTCTGGCCGATAACTTAACCTATTCTGCCGAAGCGTCTGCCATATACCCAGCCACTTTTGACAGCATAGGAAGGGAATCCAGAATCTCTTTACGGGAAGTCCCTCCTTCCAGATGGGCTTTAAGTTGGTCCAGCCAAACCTCCAAATTTCTGGCCACCACTGTTGTGGCCATAGCTGGCTTTAGGTTAGCCATAACTGCCTCCCATGATTTTTGGAGGAGAATCTCTATTCTCTTGTCCATGGGCTCTTTAAGGACACCCATGTCTTCAAAGGCCAGGTCTGTAGACTTGGCGCATTGTGAGAAGGCCGGATCTAGTTTTGGAACTTTGTTCCAGATGCAAGAGGGATCCTCGTTAAAGGGGAACCTCCTTTTTAAGCTTTTTGGGAAAAACAGCTTCTTTTCAGGTTCCACCCACTCCTTTTTAATGGAGTCCGACAAAGTATCATGTACCGGAAAAACCCTAAACTGAGTTTCTTTTAGGGTTTGGTACATTTTGTCATGTAGGGACAGAGAGACCTGCTCTTCTTTAATTTCTAAGGTCTCATAAATCACTCCTAGTAAAGCATCAACCTCCTCTAGGGATAACTTAAACCTAGGCGATTTAGTCCCTAACTCAAGGACCTCCCTGGAAGAAGCTGCCTCACTAAGCTCTTCAAGGGAATCTGAGTCATCTGCCTCTGGTTCTCCACCCTTCTGCTGGCTGTTTGGGGGGCTCTATGTTAGACAGCATAGATTTAAGCGCTTTCATCTACTTCTGGACTCCTGCGATTAAATCCTTGCATGCCCCTGTTGACTCCTTATAGACCAATTTGTCTATGCAGGGTTTACAAAGGGGTTTACTCCAGTCCTCAAACTTAGCAGCACAGGCCGGGCATCTTTTCCTCCCTGCCGGTTTCTCTGTGTCTTTGGGCTGAGCCTGAAGACGAGGAGGAGGGGAAAAAAAACAAGGAAATAGTAAGACCCTTAACAGAAAAAAACAAGGAGGGGGATAAACTACAACAGCCACCCCCTCCCCCTGCCAGAGAAGCTAAGCCAGAGTTCCTAGGCTCTTTAGCCCAGACTTAGCTTTAAGGGGGGGGGGGGGAGTAAAAAAACAAACAGGGTAAATCACAGCATTCTGAGGGGCCCCTGTACTCACCACCCCCCCCCCTCTCCCAGCCTAGTAGGTAGCTTACCCCTGTGACACCTACCTGAGCTGGGATAGCGCCACCACCGCTGAGTCCTGTAGTCTCTATGAGAGAGGCCTCTTCCACCTGCAGCATCCTGCCTTTGCGTTCTGCCCAGGGAAGCCTTGCAGACTTGAAGCTGTTTCAGCAGTTTAAATAAACCGCCATGGCTCCAGCGTCATCACCGCTGTGAGAGCCGGAACCGGAATTAATGCGACAGAAGCCCCGCCCTCCTCCGATGCGCTCCAAAGGCCGGAACTTGAGGCCTGCGCATGCGACCCCTGCCCTGTATGCGGAAGCTGCTCGGTGGAGCACAGGACTCCACATCGTTGCGGGCAGTGGACATAGCCCTCCCCGGGCTCCAGGAGGAGATGTGCCGGACACGGCATCGTCGGCCACCGGGGGACCCCACCGCGGACCTCCTTCCCTCTGACCAGGACAGGTACAGCAGAGCTCCACACCTGCCTCCTCCTCCGGAGGTGGAGCCTATATCTCCTGTGCTGTCCTGGACAGACGACTGGAGAAACATAATTGGCTTCAGTGGTGTCTTACCTTGGATACAAGAGAGACTCCACTAGTCATGTACTGCTGATCTGCCAACAACAGATCAGCAGTACAAGTTGGAAACAATCTGATCTGATCTCCTGGTAGGGGGGCGGGCTGGTGGGGGGGACTACAAGTACAAACTACATACAAGTACAAACACTACAAGCAAGTACAAACACTACAACACTACAAGCAATACAGGTTACTAAGGGGTTACTATAGACAGAGGTGCTCTGCGACTTGCGACTGGTGAGTATCTTGCGACTGGTAAGTATCTTGCGACTGGTGGGTGAGCATCTTTGCGACTGGTGAGTATCCTTGCGACTGGTGAGTATCCTTGCGACTGGGGAGCACCCTTGCGACTGGTGAGCACCCTTGCGACTGGTGAGCACCCTTGCGACTGGTGAGCACCCTTGCGACTGGGGAGCACCCTTGCGACTGGGGAGCACCCTTGCGACTGGGGAGCACCCTTGCGACTGGGGAGCACCCTTGCGACTGGGGAGCACCCTTGCGACTGGTGAGCACCCTTGCGACTGGTGAGCACCCTTGCGACTGGTGAGCATCCTTGCGACTGGTGAGCATCCTTGCGTCTGTTGGATCTTTGCGACTGGCGAGTATCTTAGCGTCTGTTGGATCTTTGCGACTGGTGAGGACCCCAGGTTTAGTACCAGGGGAGACAGAGGTAGTAAGGAAGAGCAGGTCGTTAATATTATCCCCAAAGAGTAGTGGGTAATAATGTCCGACAGGATTGCGGATGCCACTCAGTGCACTTCTTGCTGCATGTATGCGTTCCTTGATGAACCAATCGAGGGCGAATACTGCTGTGCAAGATGTGAGCGACTTGTTGCTCTGGTAGACCAGATCCTGGACCTACAGAACACAGTGGCAACACTGCGTGGCATCAACAACCTGGAAAGGAGCTTGGACATTACCTATCAGGCGCTGGCAGGGGCCAGCATAGAGGAGGGAGGAATAGAGGAGACGCAAGCAGCAGAGGTACGCAGCTGGGTGACTGTTAGGAAGGGTAGAGGGATGAGTGCCAGGGAGGCCAATCCTGAGTTGGTACACCCTAACAAATTTGCCGAGTTGCAGGTTGAGGGGGATATCAGCTCAGGGGTGGCAGAGCTGGAGCATGCACCCTCCCCCAGCTGCCAGGGGAGCGACGGCTCCAGGAAGAAGGGGGGCCGTAACTCAGGAAAGGTTAGAAAGGTTGTGGTAGTTGGGGACTCAATTATCAAGAGGACAGAGAGGGCAATCTGTAAAAAAGATCTTGTGAACCGAACAGTATGTTGTTTACCGGGCGCCCGCGTTCGGCACATCGCAGATCTGGCAGACAGATTGTTGTGTGGGGCTGGGGATGACCCAGCGGTCATGGTGCATGTGGGCACTAATGACAAAGTAAAAGGTAGGTGGAGGATCCTTAAGAACGATTTCAGGGACTTAGGTAATAGATTGAGGAAAAGGACCTCCAAGGTGGTTTTCTCTGAAATACTGCCTGTACCTCGAGCCACACAGGAGAGGCAGAAGGAGATTAGGGAACTTAACAAGTGGCTGAGGAATTGGTGTAGGAAGGAGAGGTTTGGGTTCCTGGAGAACTTGGCTGACTTCTCAGTCGACTACCGACTCTTTAGCAAGGATGGGCTGCACCTTAATGGGGACGGTACAGCTCTTTTGGGGAGAAAGATGGCCACCAAGTGGGAGGGGCTTTTAAACTAGGAGACAGGGGGGAGGGCTCAGAAGTAGAGTCAGTCAGGAGGGAGCAGAGGACTGAAGGCAGTTGTAGGGTCAGCAGCGACAGTAGGTCCACAACATCAATCGGTAGGTCTGTGCGGGAAAACCTCAGACCAAACAGGAATAAACATAACCACCAATTGCGCTCAACTTCCGTAAAACTAAGAGGGGTATATGCTAATGCCAGGAGCCTAGCTAATAAAATGGATGAGTTGGAAATATTAGTACATGAGGAGGACATAGACCTTGTGGGAATAACAGAGACTTGGTTCGACCCCTCACATGACTGGCTGGCCAATATCCAAGGGTATTCGGTGTACCGGAAGGACAGGGTAGGAAAAAAAGAGGGGGAGGGGTATGTCTCTATGTCAAGAACAATATAAAAGGTGATAGAAAGGAGTGACATTACGGAAGGGATGAGTATGGAGTTAGAATCTGTGTGGGTTGAACTCCATAGGGAAGGAGAAAAAGGGGAAAGTAATTGTGGGGGTTTGCTATAGGCCACCTAACCAAGGGGAGGAGGTAGAGCTGGAATTCTTAGCACTAATGAGTAAAGTGGTAAAATTGGGATCAGTCATCATATTAGGGGACTTCAATTATCCCGACATTGACTGGGATGAGGGGACTACACACTCACAGAAGGCCCGCCTATTCACAGAAACCTTACTGGATAATTACATGTCACAGTTGGTGGACTCTCCGACTAGAGAAAATGCAGTCCTGGATCTATTGATCACTAATGACCCAGACCTAATCTCGAAGGCAGTAGTCCAGGACAACCTGGGCTCTAGTGATCACAGGATGATCACATTTAGTGTAGATAACAATATAACAAGGCAAGTGGGGAACATAAGAACCCTAAACTTCAGAAGGGCAAACTTTCCAAAATTATACTCCTTGATGGAAAGGGTAAACTGGGACCAAACCCTGGGATCACTGACCACAGAGGAAAAATGGGAATGCTTTAGGAACATATTAGGCAAAGGCATCTTGCAGTGCATTCCTATGGGAAATAAATTTAGAAGAGACAAAGCCAAACCTGGCTGGCTAAACCGTAGTGTTAAAAAACTTATTAGGGGAAAAAAATTGGCCTTCAGGAAATATAAATCAGAGGGCACAGTATCAGCTTTCGAGCAATACAAGGAGGCAAATAAGAAAAGTAAACACGAAATCAAGATGGCTAAAATCAAATTTGAGAGACAAATAGCGGAGGATAGTAAAAAAACCCAAAAGAAATTCTTTAAATATATCAACAGCAAAAAAACTAGGGCAGAGCATATTGCACACATAATTAGCGATGATGGGGGGATGGTTACAGAGGACACTGAAAAAGCAACCGTGCTGAATGAGGGGTACACTGACCATGACTGTATGGTTAGTAGTAATACACAGGACTTGCCACTATGGCTAACAGAGGGTGAAATCAGGGAAAGGCTGGATAAACTTACACAAACAAATCACCAGGCCCGGATGGCGTACATCCGAGAGTACTCAAGGAACTCAGTAAGGTTATATCCAGACCACTGTTCCTGATCTTTGCTGACAGTATTAGGACAGGAGATGTACCAGGGGATTGGAAGAAAGCCAACGTGATTCCGATATTCAAAAAGGGCCAGAGGCATATCCCGGGAAATTATAGGCCTGTCAGTTTGACATCAATAGTATGTAAACTTCTGGAGGGGATGATAAGGGACTATATCGTAGAGTTTGCTAAAGACAACAACATCATCAGCAGTAATCAGATTGGGCAACGACATGGCAAATGAGGTTTAACGTGGAGAAGTGTAAGGTTTTGCACTTGGGGACTAAAAACATAAAAGCACAATACACTTTAGGAGGGGAACCCCTGGGGGAATCAAAAATGGAGAAGGATCTGGGAGTCTTGGTTGATGATAGATTAGGCAACAGCATGCAATGTCAAGCGGCAGCTGCCAAAGCCAGCAGAATATTAGCATGCATAAAGAAAGGGATGTATTCCAGAGATAAGACTATAATCCTTCCACTTTATAAAACTCTGGTCCGACCGCATCTGGAGTATTCTGTCCAGTTCTGGTCGCCAGTCCTCAGGAGGGATGTGTTGGAGCTGGAGAGAGTCCAGAGAAGGGCAACTAAACTAATTAGGGGATTGGAGGACCTTGACTATGAAGAGCGTCTACAATCGCTCGATTTATTCTCCCTGGAGAAGAGACGTCTGAGGGGGGACATGATAGCAATTTATAAATATCTTAATGGGGATCCCAGCTTAGAAAAAAAGCTGTTCATTCAAAAGGGATTGCATGAGGACTCGAGGGCATACAATGCGATTAGAGGAGAAGCGTTTTAACCTCAGGCAACGTGGGGGGTTCTTTACTGTTAGGGCTACAAGATTGTGGAATGCTCTACCACAAGAGGTGGTTTCTGCAGGTAGTATGGTGGCTTTCAAAAGACTCTTAAGGCCCGTACACACGTACGGATCGTCGTCATACAAACGTCGGCGGACGAAAGATCTGCCGATTGTACGCGTGTTAGTATGGTGCCTCCGACAGCTGTCTGCGCACAATACGCGGACAAGAGTCTTTCTTGCAAACATGAAAATTTTTGTCTGCGGACACCAGAACGGACGATTGTTCGCCTGTCAGTACAGAAATCAGCCGACAGACCGCAGATTTGCAAGACTAGGCATGCTCAGAAAATAAAAAAACACAGGGAAAGTTAACCATTACATGACATCACTTCTGCAGTCAGCTGAAGTCTGCGGACAAAATTCTTGTGCTGTCCTTGTGCTGTCTTTGCACTTTTCAACAGACACCGACATCCCGGGGAGAAAAGACGAACGTTTGTATGACGACGATCCGTACGTGTGTACGGGGCTTTAGACTTACATCTCAAGGATCAGAACATTCAGGGGTATGTGAGATGATTACAGCCACACACACCTACACAGGTTGAACTGGATGGACTATTGTCTTTATTCAACCTCACCTACTATGTAACTATGTAACATTGGTGCCGGAAATATTTGGCATTAAATAATTCACAACTGTTTTAAAGGAAGCCCTAGAAACTTTTGGGAGGAACCCTGGAATTCCACATAACTGACTGACAAAAGGCTGTTATAGATGCTTGAGAACTACTAGAGGACTTCGTAATCTCAGATTCCTACTTCAGTGTTGAGTCAACTAGTGGATACTAGTACAGTACTTGCAAGTTTCAGAGTGGTTAGAGTAATAGTTTCAGCATTTAATCATTAAATCATTTAATCATTAAAATTAAATGTGCGATTTGAGTCTCTCTCATTTAGTTTCACTTAAAGCGGTAGTATCCCGCTTTTTGACACTTTTACCTACAGGTAAGCCTATAATAAGGCTTACCTGTAGGTACAAATAATATCTCCTAAACCCCCATGGTTTAGGAGATGAACAGAAATCAGAAAATAATCTATGCGCTGCCAAAGGAAAGAAGGAGCTGGATCCCCTAGAGCAGTGTTTCCCAACTCCAGTCCTCAGGGCACACTAACAGGCCAGATTTTAAGTATTACCTTGAGGAGATGCAGACTAGAATACTGCAATCACTGAGCAGCAAATGATATCACCTGGGATGCATTTCAGTTTTCTTGCAAACCTGGCCTGTTAGTGTGCCCTGAGGACCGAAGTTGAAAAACACTGCCCTAGAGGAATGAGGGAAAAAAAAAAATGGAGCACCAGAGACCTACAGCTAATAGTGTAGTGTCACCACATACAAACAGAAGACATACAAGGCAAAATTATCAGCGCAGGTACTCTAGGAATGGTGGCCCATCACTCTAAGTAACTCACTTAGACAATATTCTCATTGATAAGCATAATATATTGCAGTAAAATGAAATATAAAAGTGACAGTGCACCCAATAATAAATTGGGGATAGGAGGTGCAAACAGTGGTGAAGATATAAACTGTGCACAAATAAACTAGCAATAAGACACTATGGATAGTGTCAAAAAAGAAAAAAAAAAATTTAAAGTTGAAGAATATAAAGATATTTCAAAAAGGTGAAAAGTGCCCTCTGAAGAGTGAACCAATAAACTTCCTTATGTGAAATAAAGAATATAGTGAAACAATATTAAACGTGAGAAGATATCAAGAAGTGATGTATCCTAATCCAGAAGAATATGCAATAAAGCAAAGATAATAGATAGTGTCCTCTGAAGAGTGAACCACTGTCAGCTCTTCAATATCATTCAAAAGTGTAAATACACAAAAGTGAACCATGCCCTAACAAAGTGAAGAAGTATCAAAAATTATATCCAAAATCAAAGTGAAATA